>NC_060176.1:9202756-9566227 GCF_021184085.1 Oncorhynchus gorbuscha
CTCCCTCCCTCCCTCCTTCCCTCCCTGTCCTCCCTCCCTGTCCTCCCTCCCTCCCTCCCTCCCTCCCTGTCCTCCCTCCCTCTCTCCCTCCCTCCCTGTTCTGCACAGTGAGATAACCGCTTCTCATACTACCCAGCGTGCATGTGTGTGTGTGTGCGTGCGTGTGTGTGTGTGTCTGGGGACCAGAGCAGTCAGTAATTGGGTGCATCTTGTTAATGTCAGGAAACAAGGGCAGGGGTTATTAGTGAGAGTGATGTGTGACACTGACAGGACTGTTAAACACAACCTTGAGGAGGAGAGCTCCCAGACCAGGCTCTTCCTTAAGTTCTCTGCACTCTTCACAATTACAGACAAACATCGAGGTCAGGTGACTAACAAGGTGAGGAGAGTACGCTCTTAGAAAAAAAGGGTGATATCTAGAACCTTAAAGAGTTTTCTGCTGTCCCCATAGGAAAACCCTTTGAAAAACCCTTTTTGGTTCCACGTAGAGCATCTTTTGGTTCCATCCTTCCTACAGAGGATGCTACCTGGAACCAAAAGGTGCTCTACTTGGAACCAGAAAGGGTTATCATATGGGGACTGCCGAATAACCCTTTTGGAACCCTTTTTTTTCTAAGAGTGTATCTTTCTCTACACCCAGATTATCAACACTGATGGTCTGATTCTATGGTATTTCCTTGCCCATTCGATTCTTCTGTGTTTCTACATTCTGCATCAACATGCCCTTTGCAAGCATATTGTCTGATTAAGTTCCTTCAGAAGATGAGTGGAGTCCCTGTGTCACCCTGAGGGTATTGCTGCTGTTAGACACTGCTTCTCTTGATGCTCCACACTCTAACATAGTGCCTACAGACCCACCAGGTCTGTCTGACCATGCAAGTCACCCAGCTACGAGTCCGTCTTAGGAGCACCATCCCTGGACATCCCTGTCCCTGTGCTCCCCCTGGTTCTCCTTGGTGCTGGTGGTGACCCAGTGACTACCTGCAGAGAGAGGGACATACCGAGGGCCCACACAGGCTCTACACTACACTGCTGCTGCCAAAAACAGCACAGAGACGCTGGAGAAATAGCAAGACAGGATCCAGAGTACAGGCCAGAGCAGGATCACTTTACACTCCAGATTATGTACTTTAGCAAGGGTCTCCCTCCAGGGAGGAGAGCTCAATGTTATTGTTTTCCATCCAGGCTGGCGTGATTTATTTGTGCATTCGCGGCAGGAATGCGCTACAAAAACTGGATATTCATTATAGACCCCCCCAAGAATCCACTACAAAGACTGGATATTCATTATAGACCCCCCCCAATCGTCTGCAGCCTGGACAGACAGCACTGAGGTTACACAGAGACAGCAGAGCAGAGACCAATCTGGAATGATGCTTTCCATAAACCAGACGGAAATCACTATGTATTAACAGTTCCACTCACTCAGTGCAGGATTGCTCCCTGGACCTCAGATAGTGTTTCTGTTTCTAGATATGGGGAAGATAGCGAACAGGGACAACAGTATCATTAGGTGTCTTGTGACGCAACGTTATGTATCATATTTACTCTGTCAACTCCCAGACTCATCAGAGAGAGAGGGGAGATGACTTAGGGGGGTTGTTATGGCGATGGAGGAGGAAACGCAGCGTGGAGGAAATGAGACAGGGAGATGTTGACACGTCGAGGAGAGGAGGAGGATGGAGAGAAAGAGAGAAGGAGAGAAAGAAAGAGAGATGTAGCTTTTATGTCAGTTATGCTTAATGGTCCTTCATGTGGTGCTCTGTGAGTCAGAAACACAGCATGTGGATCTCGGTGGTCACGGCCCCCTCAACACTTCAGGACAGGAGAGACCGTGTCTGTGTGTGTTTCTGCTCTTACATATGTCATATTGATGTCTTAGTGTGGGTGTGTGTGTGCTGTGTGCGCTGCAGTTTTTGAATATATGTTATCCTGTTTATAAGTCTGCCTCTCTGTGTATGGACGATAGTCTGTCTCCGTCTTTGTGTTTAAGTAAAGGCGTCAGTGTGTATAATCGATTAGGGTGTTAGTTTTAAGAGGGTCTGTTGTTTTCTCTGTGTTTCCTCATATAGCAGGGTGTTATGCTGTTATGTAAAGGTGTGTGTGGGTATGTACGGGTGTTAGTGTAGAAGCGTCTTGTTCTTGTGCCGTGTGAGTATACACGTGAAGGTGTTAGTGTGCTGAGATGTGAGCACGTCCTCTCTCTGTTTATTTATCCTGTCAGCACACTTCCAGCCTGCGGTCTCTCTGGGGACACATCAGAGTGGGGAAGGCTGTTAGTCAGACAGTGGACGCTTTCACTGAGAGCACAGGAGGTCTGCACCACTTCCACAAGCACAGCCACGTTACACGTTACAGTTCCCAAACAGCTTCTGTCTTCACAGGTCCTCACTCCATCACCAATGCCTGTTCTAAAACAGCCTATCCCTATTCCCACGGCTGACCTGGTGACACATTAACCATAATGGCTGGAACCGTGCTAGGAAAGACAATGTGAAAATAATATATCAGAGCCAAGCCCAGCACAGTATGGTTCGTGTCTGCAAGGTAGTGTGAAAAGGGTAACCCCTCATAAAGCCATAGCCAATTAATGTTGGGCCAGAGAGTGACACAAATCCTCCCCTCTCTCGCCCCCTATCCCTCTCTGTCACTCTCCCTCTCCCTCTCTCCTTCTCTTTTATGACGCCTCTCATTACAGACCTTAAAGCTCCCAGGTCTATTCCCAGTGCCAGCGCCTACCCTCTGTTCCCCCCAGGTAATATGAAGGGCCGCTGGCCTCTGTGACCCTTGGGTCATGCGAGGGCCAAGTGTCACCCCAAGAATGTGCCATCTCTGGCCCTTCTGAGCCTCTCACAATCTCAAAAACAAAGACAGACATGTGACCTGGCTTGGAGCCTTAGCTGACGACAGAGAGAGAGAGGGGAGGGAGGGAGGGAGGGAGGGAGGGAGGGAGGGAGGGAGGGAGGGAGGGAGGGAGGGAGGGAGGGAGGGAGGGAGGGAGGGAGGGAGGGAGGGAGGGAGGGAGGGAGGGAGGGAGGGAGGGAGGGAGGGAGAAGAGAGAGCGAGAGGGAAAGGGAGGGAAAGGAAGAAACAGGGGTAAAGGGAGATAGAGGGAGAGTGACAGCAAGAGAAAGAATGGACCCTATATGAGGACAATAAAGGGCCTAAGAGAGAGATGAAGTCCAGATTACAGGTAATGTAGTGAGAGCAGCCAGCAACTGAGAAGGGAGTCTAAAGCCAAACTAATGATCAAATCAAATCAAACTTTATTTGTCACATGCGCCAAATTCAACAAGTGAATACAACAAGATACAACAAGATAACAGACTTTACCGTGAAATGCTTATTTACAAGCCCATAACCAACAGTGCAGTTCAAGAAGAAGAAAATATTTACCAAGTAGACTAAAATAAAGAGTAATAATAAAAAGTAACACAATGATGGATCTGTCTTAATGACGTGTCTGTGAGTGCTCTACTGCCAGGGAAGGAAACCAGGCTACAGACTGGTCTATTTTAAGGATTCTACACTGAGATCACACCAAAGTCCTTAACCAGGGCTGAAGGTAATGGACTGATAAGACATGAAAGTCTTCCAGAACCTTCCAGGACTCAGGGGGGAGACGGCCTGGAGGTGGGAGGCTTGAAATGGCCCCACTGCATGGAGAGATTATGTTTGTTGTGTCCGACTGTGACTCCTCATCTTTACCACTGCAAACTTCCTTTATTTCATCTCTCCCTTTTCATTCCTTCACCCTCCCCCCTTTTACAATTGTGTGATATAAAACATGTACTGTCTATACAGTACACAGCTGCTTCTCTGTGCTGTACTTCAAACAACATGCTGACGATGCCATTACAGACTTTAATCACCTAGTGGAACAGTAATGAATAACAGGCATTGTGTTTGTACAGAGCGCTGTTCAGGTGAATGTTAACTAGAAAAATATGTACAATGATTACTTGATATTTACTGTGGTCCAACAATAATACCGATCTACAAAAATGATTAGACTTCACCATTAAATACAGGAAATGAACCTCAGGCCTTGTAAAAAAGCATTTTGTGAGAAACAGAAATGGATCATATTTCCCCTGTAATGAAACAGTATTACGGCAGTACTCAGAACAGTGTTGCATTGCTAAGAGAGACACTTATGTCAACTACAAGTGTGAGACAAATTAAACAGTTTCATTTTCCCACAGCTTGATTGCCATTCAAAACACACTGAGGAAGAAATGCCAAATATAAAAAAGTATACTAGTTAGAATAGGACACCCCATGGAATTCCTAGATGCAATGTAAACAATGTGTGATAGATCCCAGTTTCACTATGTGTTTAGGGTGAATGAGCTGTCCTGATGTACTCTTGGCAAGAGAAGACATGTCTCTGTGAACCTTTTATAACCTAAGCTTGTACCATTGGGTGGAAGTGGTGGGATATTTATAATATAATAATAATAATAATAATTTCACTCCTCATTTCGTGGCTAACATGCTGGTTGCTGTGGTGTAGTGAGTCTGATGAGGCCTTGGCTGAAGATAGTAACCCTGTCAGAACCTTAGTGGAGCACAGTGTGGGGTTCAGACCTGACTGGAAACACACACACACACGTGCGCATCTGGTCCTCGTTACTGCTTCGGAGCCTGTTGCTCCGGACCTAAATCACTTCGTCTCTATGTGTTTCCTGACATGACTTGTTTTTGCACCTAAACTCTCAGTTGATTGTTGATCACCTTAGTGTCAGTGATTGACTGACAGACAGGGCTTACCAGGGTAGGTATGATGTATGTGTTATAGAGTCACATGTTTTATGGCTTGTAAGGGGAGACCTCTCAGTGCCCTGGCCAGCGATTCACAGGGGGGCTTAGTAGAGTTCAGCTCTGCACCCCAGTCACACACACACACACACACACACACACACACACACACACACACACACACACACACACACACACACACACACACACACACACACACACACACACACACACACACACACACACACACACACACACACACACACACACACACACACACACACATTGTGTGGACACATTGTGTGGACATTGCAGGTCTGCTTCCTCTGACCTGCTTTAATGATAAAACCAGAGAGCACATAAGAGAGACAGGACTGTGAGAGCGTGGTTCAGTATGTTCTGATTCTCTCCGCCCCCTCCCTCCTTTCTCCCCCCTCGCTCCTGTGCTGCCTCTTTATTCTTCCACGGTGAGCTCAGGGGCCGGATGGTTTCCAGTCCTTACAGCAGGCAGCCACGTGTACTACAACTATGTTGTTAGAGAGAGCGAGAGAGGGAGAGAGAGAGAGAGAGAGAGAGAGAGAGAGAGAGAGAGAGAGAGAGAGAGAGAGAGAGAGAGAGAGAGAGAGAGAGAGAGAGAGAGAGAGAGAGAGAGAGAGAGAGAGAGAGAGAGAGAGAGAGAGAGAAAGAGAGAGAGAGAGAGTGGTACGGTTCCACCACATCAACTGGACTACGGGGCACCAATTGCAGCAGAATACAGAGGTTCATAAAAGCCAGAGCTCTGACCTATAGAGCTTCCCGCCCTCCTGTGATTTCTCCTTCCTGGTGCTTTTTATACACCTTGATGTGGTTGTCCAGGCAAGCCTTGGAAAACCTTTTCCCCTCCTTCACTCTCCTCCTTCTCTCCTCCTGTTCCCCGTGCCATGCGTGTCACAGACTTGTTTACAGCCAGCCCCACCATGGCCTGTCGACATGTAGGGACTGTAGGGGGGAGCAGAGCGGTGAGGGATTGAGTATGGAGCCCACAGAGAGAACACTACAGAGGTGAGAACCAAGTCTAATGCAGTAAATCCACAAGGAAACAAATAAAGAGAGAGAGATGAGAGGGAGCGTAACACTCAGGATGTAGTAGCTACAGTACGTAGTACATACGCTCTGGGCCTGCATGCACTCCAGGCATCTCCTGCACTATCAGCTGTCAGAGCCTAGGACACATGCACACACGCAAACTCAACTGACACACACATTATCATTCACTACATACTCTTTAACACCAGGGAGGACACACACATTGCACTCAGAGAAAGAGGAAAGTGTTTAATGGCTGAAACTCTACACATCTCTCTGAGGGACAATGACATCCGAGACCCTCTCCCTGGCATCACCATCAACCCCTATCCCTGAGGAGGGAGTAATGTGTGAGGAGGCCTGAGCCTGGACTCTCTCTCTCCCTGTCAAATCTTCAGCTTTCAAGACTAAGGCAGAGTCACAGTTGAAAGAGAAACGCTGTGTCGTGTAGACGGGCAGATTGTGACCAGGCATGGAGCGGAGTCTGTCTTACTAATGAACACAGACCACTTGAAAGCCAAGCGGTTGACACACAGGGGAAAGGGGTTGCTCAGACTAGGCATTTCAAATCAAATCAAATTGTATTTGTCACATACACATGGTTAGCAGATGTTAATGTGAGTGTAGCGAAATGCTTGTGCTTCTAGTTCCAACAATGCAGTAATATCCAACGAGTAATCTAACCTAACAATTTCACAACAACTACCTTACCTTACCACTCACCGAATCAGCATATTCATCAATGTTGTTGTTCGACGCAGTGCGGAACATATCCCAGTTCAATGTGATCGAAGCAATCTGGAAGCATGGAATCCGATTGGTCGGACCAGCGTTGGAC
This sequence comes from Oncorhynchus gorbuscha, assembly GCF_021184085.1. Taxonomy (NCBI): domain Eukaryota; kingdom Metazoa; phylum Chordata; class Actinopteri; order Salmoniformes; family Salmonidae; genus Oncorhynchus; species Oncorhynchus gorbuscha. The sequence goes on from NC_060176.1 coordinate 9,209,421, forward strand.
AGACGTGAGTGTGGGAGCTTCCTGTTTTAGTTTCTGTCTATAGGCTGGGAGTAACAAAATGGTGTCGTGGTCAGCATTTCCGAAAGGAGGGCGGGGAAGGGCCTTATATGCGTTGCAGAAGTTAGAATAAAATGATATAGGGTTTTGCCAGCCCTAGTTGTGCAATCGATATGCTGATAGAATTTAGGGAGCCTTGTTTTCAGATTAACCTTGTTAAAATCCCCAGCTACAAAAAATGCAGCCTCAAGATATGTGGTTTCCAGTTTACATAGAGTTAAATTAATTTTTTTCAGGGCCTTCGATGTGTCACATGTTTTATGGCTTGTAAGGGGAGACCTCTCAGTGCCCTGGCCAGTGAATCACAGGGGGCTTAGTAGAGTTCAGCTCTGCTTGGGGGGGAATATACACAACTGTGATTATGATCGAAGAGAATTCTCTAGGTAGATAATGCAGTCGGCATTTGATTGTGAGGAATTCTAAGTCAGGTGAACAGAAGGAGTTGAGTTCCTGTAGGTTGTTATGATCACACCACATCTCGTTAATTATAAGGCATACACCCCCCCGCCCTTCTTCTTACCAGAAAGATGTTTGTTTCTGTCGGCGCGATGCGTGAAGAAACCAGGTGGCTGTACCGACTCCGACAGCGTGTCTCGAGTGAGCCATGTTTCCGTGAAACAAAGAACTTTACAGTCTCTGATGTCTCTCTGGAAGGCAACCCTTGCTCAGATTTAGTCTACCTTGCTGTCAAGAGACTGGACATTGGTGAGTAGTATGGTGAGTAGTATGATCGGGAGCGGTGCGCAATGTGCGTTATACCACATCCCCAAATACTTGCCCTCTTCCCAGTGGGACCAGTCTTACCACTGTATTACAACAACAGATTGGACTAGCAGGGAAGTGAAAACAGACCCTTAACCTTCTATACCCGAATCCCAACATACAGTGTATTAGGAAAAGTATTCAGACCCCTTGACTTTTTCCACATTTTGTTACGTTACAGCCTTATTCTAAAATAGATTAAATCGTTTCCCCCCTAATCAATCTACACAGAATACCCCATAATGACAAAGCAAAAACAGGTTTTTAGAAAAATGTATGAAAGGTACAAAACAGAAATATCACATTTACATAAGTATTCAGACCCTTTACTCAGTACATTGTTGAAGCACCTTTGGCATTGATTATAGCCTCGAGTCAACTTGGGTATGATGCTACAAGCTTCGCACACCTGAATTTGAGGAGTTCTCCCATTTTTCTCTGCAGACACTCTCAAGCTCTGTCAGGTTGGATGGGGAGCGTTGCTGCACAGCCATTTTCAGGTCTCTCCAGAGATATTTGATCGGGTTCAAGTCCGGGCTATGGCTGGGCCACTCGAGGACATTCAGAGACTCGAAGCCACTCCAGCATTGTCTGGGCTGTGTGCTTAGGGACGTTGTCCTGTTGGAAGGTGAACCTTCACCCCAGTCTGAGGTCCAGAGCGCTCTAGAGCAGGTTTTCTTCAAGGATCTCTCTGTACTTTGAATCGTTCATCTTTCCCTCGAGCCTGACTAGTCTCCCAGTCCCTGCCACTGAAAACATCCCCACAGAATGATGCTGCCAGCAACATGCTTCACCATAGGGGTGTTGACAGATTTATTCCAGACCTGACACTTGGAATTCAGGCCAAAGAGTTCAATCTGGGTGCCCTTTGGTGCCTTTTGGCAAACTCCAAGTGGGCTGTCATGTGCCTTTTACTGAGGAGTGGCTTCCGTCTGGCCACTCTACCATAAAGGCCTGATTGGTAGTGCTGCAGAGATAGTTGTCCTTCTGGAAGGTTCTCTCATCTCCACAGAGGAACTCTGGAGCTCTGTCAGAGTGACCATCAGATTTTTGGTCACCTCCCTGACCAAGGCTCTTCTCCCCCAATTGCTCAGTTTGGCCAGATGGCAAGCTCTAGGAAGAGTTTTGGTGGTTCCAAACTTCTTCCATTTAAGAATCATGGAAGCCACTGTGTTCTTGGGGACCTTCAATGCTGCATAAATGTTTTGGTACCCTACCCCAGATCTGTGCCTCGACACAATCCTGTCTCGGAGCTCTACGGACAATTCCTTCGACCTCATGGCTTGTTTTTTTTCTTCTGACATGCACTGTCAACTGTGGGACCTTATATAAACAGGGGTGTGCCTTTCCAAATTTTTTATATTTTTTCTTTCACCTTTATTTAACCAGGTAGGCTAGTTGAGAACAAGTTCTCATTTGCAACTGCGACCTGGCCAAGATAAAGCATAGCAGTGTGAACAGACAACACAGAGTTACACGTGGAGTAAACAATTAACAAGTCAATAACACAGTAGAAAAAAGGGGAATCTATATACATTGTGTTCAAAAGGCATGAGGAGGTAGGCGAATAATTAAAATTTTGCAGATTAACACTGGAGTGATAAATGATCAGATGGTCATGTACAGGTAGAGATATTGGTGTGCAAAAGAGCAGAAAAGTAAATAAATAAAAACAGTGTGGGGATGAGGTAGGTGAAAATGGGTGGGCTATTTACCAATAGACTATGTACTGCTGCAGCGATCGGTTAGCTGCTCAGATAGCTGATGTTTGAAGTTGGTGAGGGAGATAAAAGTCTCCAACTTCAGTGATTTTTGCAATTCGTTCCAGTCACAGGCAGCAGAGTACTGGAACGAAAGGCGGCCAAATGAGTGAGGTGTTGGCTTTAGGGATGATCAGTGAGATACACCTGCTGGAGCGCGTGCTACGGATTGGTGTTGCCATCGTGACCAGTGAACTGAGATAAGGCGGAGCTTTACCTAGCATGGACTTGTAGATGACCTGGAGCCAGTGGGTCTGGCGACGAATATGTAGCGAGGGCCAGCCGACTAGAGCATACAAGTTGCAGTGGTGGGTGGTATAAGGTGCTTTAGTGACAAAGCGGATGGCACTGTGATAAACTGCATCCAGTTTGCTGAGTAGAGTGTTGGAAGCAATTTTGTAGATGACATCGCCGAAGTCGAGGATCGGTAGGATAGTCAGTTTTACTAGGGTAAGCTTGGCGGCGTGAGTGAAGGAGGCTTTGTTGCGGAATAGAAAGCCGACTCTTGATTTGATTTTCGATTGGAGATGTTTGATATGAGTCTGGAAGGAGAGTTTGCAGTCTAGCCAGATACCTTGGTACTTATAGATGTCCACATATTCAAGGTCGGAACCATCCAGGGTGGTGATGCTAGTCGGGCATGCGGGTGCAGGCAGCGATCGGTTGAAAAGCATGCATTTGGTTTTACTAGCGTTTAAGAGCAGTTGGAGGCCACGGAAGGAGTGTTGTATGGCATTGAAGCTCGTTTGGAGGTTAGATAGCACAGTGTCCAATGACGGGCCGAAAGTATATAGAATGGTGTCGTCTGCGTAGAGGTGGATCAGGGAATCGCCCGCAGCAAGAGCAACATCATTGATATATACAGAGAAAAGAGTCGGCCCGAGAATTGAACCCTGTGGCACCCCCATAGAGACTGCCAGAGGACCGGACAAATCATGTCCAATCAACTGAATTTACCACAGGTGGAGTCCAATCAAGTTGTAGAAACATCTTAAGGATAATCAATGGAAACAGGATGCACCTGAGCTCAGTTTCAAGTCTCATAGCAAAGGGTCGGAATACTTATGTCAATAAAACCTGTTTTTCGCTTTGTCATTATGGGGTGTTGTATGTAGATTGAGGAAAAACCTTTTTTAAATCAATTTGTGGAGAGAGAGCGAGAGAGAGAGAGAGAGAGAGAGAGAGAGAGAGAAAAAATACATCTCATTGGCTCTTTGTTTCTAGTGGCTGTGTGGGTTTGCTGCCCGACACCACAATAACCCAGTGCAATTGTGCTAACCCCAACCACAGAGACATGGGAAAGCCTGCAGGCTGCCAGGACTCACTGAGCTATATGGTTAACTCACTCTGCTTGCACGGTTAGGCAGACCAGACAGAATCATTTTCATGCATGGCCATCCTCAAAATGCTATTTTACAGCCTGAGGCAGTCCTTACCACGCTTCCCTGGGAGACATGGCAGGAAAAACTAGAAAACTAGCTAAAACTCCACGACCACCACACACATTTCGTCTGGACCCAAGAATCAAATGAGACAACTTCTATTGCTGTGGTATAACCTTGACAGTACACAGATCATATGCTTCGGACTTAAACCAGATCTGCAGACTGGGGGATTCTCGTGTGTGTGTGTGTGTGTGTGTGTGTGTGTGTGTGTGTGTGTGTGTGTGCGTGCGTGCGTGCGTGCGTGCGTGCGTGCGTGCGTGCGTGCGTGCGTGCGTGCGTGTACATTCCGTGTTGGTAGATGGGGATTTTTTTTGAACGGACCACCCTATTTCGTCTCGTCACTATATCGGCATCGAACACATCGCCCTGCCTAGGAGAGTGGGTGACCTTGACAATTTATTGTTAAAATGATGGACCATCTGGATCTTTCATTTAAAGGTCCTCGCTCCCTTCAGTCTCAACATAGAGTTTGATCTGAAGCCATTCCTGCGATTGTGTTTTTGTTATCCATTGTAAATAAAGTGATTGTAGGTCTATATGATGTAGCCTAATTGTATCTATGATCGTATGTTATCCATTCATGCTTTTTTACATGTTCTATTGATATTTGAAAAATTGTCCAATGAAATCATGCCACACCCGGCCATGATTACAGACACCTGTGTGTGTTCTTTGAAACAATATCAATTAGTGACCCGCAGTGTTTGTCATTAAACCCTGATGGAGACAGATTGGCTGTCGAAACGTTGCTATTAAATTATTTCATCTGAGCTCCTAGAGCAGCATTCCCCAAACGTGGTCCTGGGGACCCCAAGGGGTGCACGTTTTGGGTTTTGCCATAACACTACACAGCTGATTCAAATGATCAATGCTTGATTATTAGTTGATTATTTGAATCAGCTGTGTAGTGCTGAAGCTAAAACCAAGATCTGCACCTCTCGGGGTCCAGAGGACCGAGTTTGGGAAAGCCTGTCCTGGAGTGTGCGGCTTTCCTTTTCTTTTTAAAGGATGGGACACTCTTACCTGAGACAGGTGCCATCCGTGCCCCTTGCTGTAATACAGGGGTACTCCACTGTCACTACCTTGTTTTCCGGACACTCTTCCCTTTACAAAGCCACGAGAAAGAAGACAAGAGAAATAAGTTTATTGGTAATAATGTTGTTACTATAGTAATAGGAGTGGTATTAAAGAGAAAGTCACTCAATTAAATTGGCAGTTATTTCATAGTGGAAATTTCCTTTCAAAGCAGTTCCCAAGCATTATGGCTACTGTAGTACATCATGCTACAATACATAATCACAATTCTATGGCAGCAACTATTGTATGTGAAGCAGTAAGAACATTTCAAAATGAAAGTAAGAAAGACAACTGATTGTGCCATGCAGTGGCCAGCATATGATTGCAAGAGAAACGTTTGTTAAATAACCCTGCAAAGAGGTGCATTTATCATCAGGCTTTGGATGATTTAAAGCAGGTGTGTAGTGCTAATACAAAAACAAAAATGTGCACCCCCTCTGGGTCGCCAGGACCAGGATTAAGAAACACAATAACTGGTTTGAAAATACAGATGTCTGTCACAAAGACATTTTTCTTGGAAAAGTAAAGTAAAATAATAATATCATGAAATCGTTTACAACTGGAATACTGAACTAAGAGGTAATAGAACAGTATTAAATGATCATTTCTGAGCAAAATTAGTTATTCTGGTCTATACTTTGCCCACTTCATTCAAACTATTGTATGTAGGCTATGAACTCCCTCTCCCTATGTGCACCTTAACAACCTATGTCACGCTATGGGCAGAGTTTACAGTTGGCATTGAGTGATTCCGATAACTACTCCTCTGTATTTGCGTGATCTCATTCAATATTCCAATCACATCACAACAGCCTTTTTACTTGCGGACGCACGGATCATTGGGTATGTAGGCTTGATGAGTTGAGCAACGTGGTGGTCTTTCTTTGACTGATTGTCGACATTTTTCACTATCAACGTGTTGTTTTTATTGTTTCTCACACATCACACATTACTATTAAATTCATTTACGTTTCGGTCTAAATAGCACACTCATCACCATGTCCAACTGGATAGCAAGTTACTGGGCAGTTTTATTAACTCCCTACCAATCGTTCACTTGAATTTACATGCACTTTACTTAAGCTTTGATCAGGTGTCCTATATTTTATTTTATTTTCTGATAGGAAATAACAGACTGATATCTACAACGTTCCGTCACAAATGCGCGGACTACCAACTTACCCTGAAGTGAGCACTGCAAATCTTGTTTTTATTGAAGAACTGGCACCACAATCCCAAATAAAAACAACGCAGATGGCACCAAATGGTAAGAGTGTTGCAGCGCAAAGCTGACCCATGTCCCTGGCGAGCTCCGTGACAGCCTTGTTTAGATTTTCTTGGTGCCTCGAAAACGAAGACTGCACTACTGCAAAACAGCTATATGTTTTAATTGATCAATGTCGCACATGTACTGATTTAAAGCTAACATCAGTTATAATTATACTCAGAGGTCAAACACGTGAGACCCTGCACATTAATTACTACACTCAAAACTTCCTCGCGGTACTGTAGTGCGTCAGAGTCTTGTCCCAACTGTTGCGCACTGAATCAGACCCCCTCGAGCGATTCTGGAAGAGTTTATAGACAGACATGCGCCGTGATGAGCGCGATTCCTCTCACTAATCCCCAGCGGAATTACATTCCTGTATTCCTGTTTTTTTTAAACTGACTTTGACGAAAAGGAAACATTTAAGACACAGTTGAAAATACCTCTGTCGTCCTCTTGTGGAACGAACTCTCACCTAGAATAATTTCTCTAATTCCACATGCGTCTCTCTCTCATCTTCTCCTCCCTACACATTAGTGCATTCATTTCATTTGATTTAGGAAATACATATGAGGGGGAAGAGGTCCATTTTCTATGTAAAGAACAGAAACAATTTAGAGGAAATCGTTTAACTGATTGTTTGTTATTCTCCTCTCACCCTCTCTTTCATCAAGGACAATCTGTAGCATAACACATTTACTGATTGCTGAAATTAACTTTCCCACTTAAATTTACCCTATAAATTGTTGATATAGGCCCACTCCTCTTTAATCAATGTCCAGAAGATTATTGTTTAGACTATTTGTTTAGACGATTATTGTTCATCTGTGTGTCATTTGCACTGTTGGCATACTGAAGTTATATGAAGTCCAATAAAGTCTGAAAAACATCATATCTTTTTTTATCATAATCGTGAAAAATACAAGCCTGTATTTGTAGAATATTTCTGTAATTCTAAATCAAAGCTGAATGAACAAGATAACTTTTCAGTTGCTCAGGCCCTAAAGCTGCCACTGTTTTCCTAATTAGATTTGATTGCTTTAAATTCAACCTTCCTAAAACAGAGAAGCTGTTGTCACTGAAGGAACTTTGTAGGGGACATCTTTAATATGTTTACACAACACAAGCTACTTTATTATTTTCAGATTCAGCGAGTAAAATATGATATAATCACACATTTAAATAACTGGTAGACACATTTGATTGCTCGTTAAGTAAATCATCAACTGTTGACATTCCCTTGACAAATAATTTAGGAGATGCAATGCAATATTACCATATTTGTCTGTATGAGGGAAATATTGTGCTTAATTGTTTTGTGCTGCAGTGCTAGGATTGTTCTGGAATCTGGACAGTTTGCAAGGAGAGTGACTTGCATAGTTGAGCTCTGTCTCTGAAGAGGGTAAGGGTTAACCACACTGACAGGGCAAAGCAGCCCACCAGTCACCCCAGTGGTCAGCCTAAAGTGCCAATGGTCAGTCAGTGTCAGTGGTGATGTTATGTAATGCTGTGTTCAGTTGACTTCTGTCCAGCCTCTCTGCATCTTTTCCTCCAGTGGATTTGTTGGCCACCAGTCAATTGCAACAGATGGTTTTATTCAACACAAACAAATCTGTCCTTTAAACTCCACTCCCACTTGCCTAAACGCACTGAATGAAACTGCTTCCCTAGTCTCCTTTTGTTACGTTCCCACTAGAATCAAATAAATGTATCAAATATATAAAGAAGCATTATTAAAGAACCGCAGAGAAAAGCGATGGTATAAACTGCAGTCTCTAGTTCATTATGATGACCACAGAGCCCATGCTTACTCATGTTCCCACGGAATGGAGCTCTTCTCTTGGTTTACTTTGGTTTTGGTTTTGAGTTGGTGTTTGTCTATCTGCGTACATTGAAACCAGTATAAATGTGTTTTCCATTTCAGGCTGGGGCCACATACACAGCAGTGTTTTTACCTTACTGTCATATCTTCTGGGTGAAACAGTCCAGTCCTGAAATGTACTGTATGCAGTAAGTGATAATACTTTGACAATATCCCAGCTAGACTCTCTGTTTCTTTAGTAATGGTTCTCTGACTGTTGTAAGGAATGTATGTCTTCCATGGTCCTCTAGTCCATGGTTCCACATCACCAGAAAAAGAACATTGATAAACACCCTCTCTGGATCAAGTGGAGAAATACATCATATTATTGAGATGGGCCTCTTTCCACAGTCACTTTAGACAGCTATTTCACTCATCTATTTGATGTTTACTTGTTTCTGCCATGTATGCACTGCTGTAGCAACAGCTCCATGCAGAACTGTCATAGGATGAAATACAGCAGTTGAGATGTGTGAAGCAAGCAGGGCCTGGGCTGGAGGCTGGTCCCCCCTTTGTCTTGTATTGGTTGCAGTAACACATAGCAGTCTGTTTATCTATTTGAATTGTGTCAGTGTCACCTTAGAAACCCTGGAAGATAGTTTTCTCATGACTCCAGTACAGCAGTAAACGCCTGACCGATCCAACAGAGTATCACAGAGGTGATTTATCACATCTGGACGTTCAAAATAAATAAATCATTGAAATATGCTTTTTTTTTACCTGGACAAACTTTGGACAAATGTTTTTCTTTTGTTTTCAGAAATCTGTATTTTATAAGACTGTCTATCTGTACTGTACAGAAGCAATAAGAATGTCTCAGCCTCTCAAACTGAGCGGACTCTGACAGCAGAAAGATTTTTACATTGTTCTTTATTGGGCCTCATTGTTACATTTATGCATGACCTGAGGTTGAGGTACCATACGTGCTTTATTTCTCATGCGTCCTTTACAGCAGGGTTTTCCAAACTCAGTCCTGGGGCCCTGTAAGGGGTGCGTACTGGCGGCAGAGAAGTCCGGCGAAAACTGTTACAACAGTGCAGTTTAATAATAAAAATCACCGTAAACAGAACAATCAATACAATGGGTACAAAACCCTTCGCACACCAGAAAATAATGTGTACAAGCACTTACAATAAACAATTCCGGACAAGGACATGGGGGGGAACAGAGGGTTAAATACACAACATGTAATGATGGAATTGAAACTAGGTGCGTGGGAAGAGAAGACAAAACAAATGGAAAATGAAAAATGGATCAATGATGGCTAGAAGACCGGCGACGCCCGAACAAGGAGAGGAACCAACTTCGGCGGAAGTCGTGACAGGCCCCTCTGAGTGCACATTTTAGTTTTTGTCCTAGAACTACACAGCTGATTCAAATAATCAACTCATCATCAAGCTTTGAATATTTGAATGAGCTTTGTAATGCTAGGTCAAAACATGTACACAGGGGGGCCCCAGGACTGAGTTCGGGAAACCCTGCTTTACAGCACTGGGACAAGGCAAGGACTTGTAAAAGAACAGGGGCATCAACTCCAGTTGTTTAATGAAATTCAAACTGCAAAAACTCTGATTTCTTATCATGTTGATTTTCTGCTTCTAATAATGTCCAGAGGGTTGATCCTGCTGCCAGTGGAACTGATTTCTTTAGTACAATTTACAGATTTTGTCACACCAGCTCCTGCAACGCCTTCTACAACTCATCCTGTGTATACTTGACCTGCCGCCACTCCCCTAGTACTCTCTCCCCTCCCTCTCTCTCTCTCTGTGTTACTTCATCCCAGTCTCCTCATCTGAGTCTGCTCTTAGGTTGCCCGGTTCCACTCTGTGTAACAGATTTACAGACTTTTCCTCCCTCGTCCTGCTGTTTTTCAGCCCCATGACTCCCAGCTGTGTCTCCAGGCCTTTGCCCCTAACAGTAATTTATTGACACGTCTCCTCTGCACGTGTATGGAGCTTGATAGGGGTCCTAAGCTCATTTCCATGCAGCCAAAAACCTGTTCATGTGATGAAATGCATGTTGTTCTTGGCGTACTAGAAAAGGAATGACACTAAGTCACTAAGTCAACCCTGTTACGGTTTTGGGTACACACCACTTCCATTCTGTTACAGTATGTGTATTCTCTACATCCTGCTGCCTGGGCCTGAATGTAGGATCGACCATGATCCACACCAGCAGATGGCCAGGCAGGGTGCTTGGGTTCCAGATGAGGTCTTAATCGTGTCAAAGCTCTTCCACCGCCTGCTGGGAGGCTCGGGTCTGTTCTATTCTGTCTCCGGGCTGGCTGCTGGCTGCTAGAAGCACCTGTGGGAGCAGGGGAACTGTCCTCTCCAGCCTCCTCAAAAGTTGAAAGCCTCCAACATCTAATAAATCAGAGGAACATGGAGGTACATGGCGCGCACACACACACAAACACACAAACAGAGAGAGCTGGTGGAGCCCCAGTCGTACCAAAAGGGTGGTATGGTGTGGGTAATCAAAGTGAACCATTAGACCCTCTCTCTTTTATGATAGCCTGGACATTCCTGGATGATAAGAGCAGGGAGTGGACTACACATCAAATGGAATGAGGTGATTAAAACAAGCCACTCAGAGAAGAGTAGGGAGACTTGAGAGGGAGACTGGGAGAGGGACTGGTGCTGAACCTACAGTACAGTAGCACCGGGGCCTGGCTGACTGCCTGGCCGGTTGGCTGGTTGGTGCTGACGTCTCACTTTGTGTGTGTGCAGTGACCAGTTGGGTTTAATCGAGTTGTGAAGCGGCTAGGTCTGGAATGTCTCTCAACATGGCCGTGACCCCCCAGGGACGGACCAGGAGATTACAGTTCTCTACTTCTCCTCTGGTTCCTGCCTCAGACTGGGAGAGTCGAGAGAGAGCCTCAGAATTGGAGATGAACCAGCCACTGACTTCACACACTTACAGTAACTCACTGGTTACTATAGAGAACAGCTGTGGAGCACTTAACCAGGAGTATGGGGATGGAGTATACTACGTTCTTATGTCCACACTAGCAAACCACTTACAATGTATTGGGCATTCATTCTAAGTAGTGTGGTAGTGTGGATATTGGGACATGCAGTATGATGGGACACATTTCTCAGACACTGTAGATAAGACAGAAAACAATAGCAAGTAATTGAAACCAGATCTGAAAAATTCTCTCCCCAGAGTTTAAAGAGCGAAGCGAGAGCAGAACATAGGCAGGGAGGCAATACTGAACCCCACCCCTCATTTAAAACTACTTCTGGCCTATTCTAATTGATGTTCCACTGAAGAAGAGAACCAAATGGAAAACTACAGACAAATGTCACTGGTGAAGCTTAAGTTTTGAATTAAGTACCTCTGAAAAGATCATGTGAACTCTTGCCAATTAATCAGTGTGATGTGCTGTACCTACCGCAGCTGAGCTGGGACAAACATTCCCATTCCCGTAGTCACAGGGACGCTGGTGGTGGCGGAGCAGGACTTGAAGTAGTGGAACACTCACTATGACAGAGAAGGAGAGAATTCACATCATGTCATTTGCATTAAAGGAAATAGTTTAGCATCCTAACTCAGTTTGGAGAAAACATATTCCCAGAGGGAATGGAAGTGTGTGTCAGTGTGTGTCAGTGTGTGTGTGGTGCAATTTCCCCTGAGACGGGTAGTTTAGCGGCTGGCCTGAAGCCAAGTCCTGCTCCGTTTTAATTCAATGGAGAGGAGCAGGGAGCGTCCTTCTCCCCCGGACTATAGCCTAATCAGATGTACCCCCCCCCCCACCCCTCTGTTATCAATGTTGACATTATCAAATTACCTTAATCAAACAAGCCCTGCAGCTACTTTTCCCTCTGCGATACTAGCTCAGACATACCCTCTGTGCTCCTAACGTTGTTGAACCAGAGAAATCTGTGGTCAATAAAGTTAATTTCTTTATGTAGCTACTAAGGGTCCCAGTGGTCTACAGGTCATGTGTTGAAGGACTGAAAGGTGGCATGGAGGCCTTGACTTAGTTATGTGCTCAGTGATATAAATGAATACCAAACAGATTGGACCGCAGGCTACAAATAAACCCTACAGTCTTTAACAGCAGATTTATTATATAGGACTAGGAGGCAATCTTGAAATGGGTGAGAAGCGATTGTTTTAAACAGTAAATGTACTGCTAAGCAGAAGCAGATTGTGACAGTGGGGGAAAAAAACTCAGAGAGGAGGCCTAAAATCACTCTGTGTAAATGTTTGGTTTTACTATTTAATTCTTGTAAAATACCCATTTGGAATTTGAGTAGGTCTTGATTGTGGAAGCAGTGGCAGTGTATAAGAAGCTATATCACAATGGTAGTTGTCGTTAGTTCAAACTATAGTCCTGCACTTTAAGCATTATAGCACATTAGCATGGGACCAAATGACTTGAGATTCCACAATATGGTTTTCTCAATGACTGTGGGTTCTGTGTGTGTGGTTGAATTGTAGGGGGTGCTGAAGCATTAAAGTCTCAGCAGTGAGAATTATTGCTGTAGAAGGACATTACCTAAGACGTGACAGGTTCGTCTTTCTCCACCCCAGTGTATGAATTATCACAGTCCCACTTTGAAACATCCAGATTAAGAAAATTTGGTCTGAAATGAAATGTTTGAGAAAATCAGGAACAAAGTTCAGGGAGGAGACAAACAAAGGATCTGGCATGGCTCTGTCAAACAGCGATGCCATTCACACATGTGGAGTTGGAGTTAGGAGAATGTACTGCAGCTTGGGTTCACATAAACAACCATGTTATGTTTCCCTTATGTCAGCCGGCTGTGTGGTGTTCTGCTCTCCTCCAGGCAGCTCATGTTGAAGTCTCTAGTCTGGGTGTGGAGGAGATAGGGGGTAAGGGTTTGATATGAGCTGTGAGGGAGGTGGTGGTGCTCTTTTGTCCTTTAGGACACCAGAACAAGCTCTGCTGGCAGCTCCACAGTGTCAAGGCTCACAATCTCTCTTCCCCTTCCCTCCTATGGTCATTGCTCTCTCTTCCTGTGCATCACATTCTGGGCTGGATCGATGCCCCCTAACGACATCACTGTCACATAATCATATGACTCTCATTATGTTTACTCTCTGTGTTTGGTCTCATTTATTTATTTTGGCTTGCAACAAAGCTGAGGTGACGCACTCTGAGAGTTAAGAAGGAAGAGAGGCTTTTCTCAGAAGAGAGGCTTTGTAGTGCAAGCAAAAGGAGTCAGTACCAGAGAGTCATTGCTGTACGTGGCAGCTATGGTCTTGGTTTAGCAAGGGAAACAGTACTTGTACACTCAGCTAACCAGCTAGCGATATTACATCTGGTACATGTGTAGGACACAGCAACATGCTGGGAGAGGAGAACCACAGACCCATAGCAGAACCACAGGACCTGGTCTGGCTCTTATCACCCAGAAGGCAGGTTGATGTCACTGACAAAGAGTGATGAGAGCCATCAGATGCATCATGCCCATAGTGAGCACATGTGCACATGCCCCCTCGAGGGGAGGGAGGGGGGTCGATCCCGCAGTCATAGGGTCGATGTGGGGGAAGCGAAGTGGCCCGGGCCTTGCTGAAAACCTCCCAGAGGTCCTGGTACTCCGCAGGAACGGCGGAGAGGTCAGAGGATTCTTCCGAGCCCACAGGAAGACATCCCGGGGCAGGCTGCGCCGACTTCAGGCAATGGGTGTAGCAGAACGGTCTCCAGCCCATGATAGCACCAGCAGTCCAGTTGATAAGGGGATTGTGTTGCTGGACACAAGAAAAACCCAATAAAACGTGAACCTGAGGAGACTTGATGAGCATGAACTACATTGACTCACTGTGGTTTCCTGACACTCGCAGGTTGAGAGTAGTATTGTGGGTGACTGCCTATAGAGCGCCTATCCAGCACACTAACGTGCATGGGAATGGAAAGGGGCTGAGTGGGGATGCCCAACTCTGACACCAGGGTAGAGTCCATGAAGCTCTCATCGGCCCCAGAGTCAATGAGAACCCGGAGAGATTTCGACTGGTTGCCCAACAGCAGGATGGCATAGAGAGGGGTGTGAGTAAGGGGAATAGAAAAATTCTCCATATGGCCCAGCAGAGTACTCGTACCTACTGATGAGCCTGGTCTTTTAATGGATAGCTAGACAGATAATGACCCCAGCCACAAACTCCTCCAGACTGAAGAACACGGCAGATTGTTGTTCCCACACCGCCATAGACAGTCGAGAGCCCTTCTGGACATCAGCGTTATGAGATACGCCATCTTCGAACGGTCCTAGGGGAAATACGAGGGCTGCAGCTCAAAGATGAGGGAACACTGAGAGAGAAACTCCAAGGTTCCTGACTCTCCAGCGAAGCGTTTCGGAGTAGGTAAGCAGGGTTCTCGGGAAGCTGGGGCGGCCTGGAGAGACGCGCTGCTTTCAGCAGAGTTACTGAGGGGCTGGGAGGTTACTGCCATGGCCAGCTGCCTAACAGATAATCCGCAAAATTGCACGGACATGGCGTTCCGCCAAGGTCTGCAAGCCTTCCATAAGACCTTAAAGTAACTCCTCGTGCCTCTCAATGATGGCTACTTGGGAGGAGACGGCGTTGCGGAGCTGGTCCGAGTCTGCTCGGTCAGTCATGGCCAGTTCTTACTGTCAGACTTCAGGGTAAAACCCAGATGCAGACAGTTCGAATCATAGATGTTTATTAACAAAACAGGGGACAAACAGACTCAGGGTCAGGGTAGGCAGAGGTCAGTAATCCAGGGCAGTGTCAGACAGATACAGAACGGCAGGCAGGCAGGCAGGCAGGCAGGCAGGCAGGCAGGCAGGCAGGCAGGCAGGCAGGCAGGCAGGCAGGCAGGCAGGCAGGCAGGCAGGCAGGCAGGCAGGCAGGCAGAGTGGTCAAAACTGGAAAAACTACAAAAACAGGGGCTAGAGAGAAACAGGAGTACGGGTGAAACACACTGGTAGGCTTGCAGAGACAAGACAAACTGGCAACAGACAAACAGAAAACTCAGGTATAAATGCACAAGTGATAATGGGGAAAATGGGTGACACCTGGAGTGGGGTGGAGACAAGCACAAGACAGGTGAAACAGATCAGGGTGTGACAGTTTCAGGTGTTTGAAAAATGCAACATTCTCCAACTTCCGTATGGAATCACCCTCAGCCATCCTCACATACTTTGTGCCCCCTCAGGCAAACCAAATCTTGCTTAGGGCCCCCAAAAGGATAGGGCTGGCCCTGACTAGCTCATGTGGGTGGCCAAATGTATGCAAGTCACACTCTTTACAAACACTTTCCTTTAAAGTGGATGCAGCATAAAAGTAATTAACAGTTTAATTCAACCGTTCCCACACCTCGTGTACCTGCCTCATCACCGGTCTTCACTTCCCTTCCTGTTATGTCACAAGAATGATCTGGGTCAATCAGTTACTTTTCACACAGGGATAATTGGCTCAAGGCATGATGCAGATTGAAGAGCAGATTGAAAACCCTTAACCAACTTATTTGTGGTTCTTTCATTGAGGAAAATGGAGAGGGAGGAGAGCAAACTGGAGATAGAGAGACTAAAGAACTTCTTGTGTTGGAGGAGGAGAGAGAGAAGGGAAAGAGGGGATGAGGAGGAGGAGTGAGATGGGAGGAGAAGGAGGAGGACAATGGGTGGCAGATGAGAGAGACTAAGTTCTTGTGGAGGAGGAGAGGAAAGAAGAAGAGGAGAAAAGGGAAGTAGAAGAGAGGGAGGAGGAGTGGCACTGGGCCATTTGTCAGAGCTAGTAAACAGGAAGTGGTGGATGGAATGCTCAGTGTTGAGGGTTGTGGCTTAAGAGTTGGCAGACACCCTTATTGACAGGACACCAAGAAACGACCTTCCAGGATTTGAAGTCATTCCTGTTAAAATTCCTTCTTTAACAGTTCTCAAAAGCCTCCTTCTCAACTAATAAAATTATCCTCCTCAAAGACAAAACACGTATTTAATTTGACAGAGAGTAACGCCTAACTGAACGTGGCTTTGGATAATTGCGTCTGCTAAATGTTTAAAATGTAAATGCAGTATGAGTCAAATTGGTTCTTTTCATACCTCAACCAACCTTCTACTGGTAGACTGTAGATGAGGTGTGGAGCCAGGTGTTTTCAGGTCTCAGAGTCTCAAGTCTGTCAGTGAGGATGGAAGTCACTTCACATACCTACAAAACAGCAGATTTCTCCACAATGAAATAAAACAGTTGAATGGAAAAATATATATTCAGCACAGAAAAAAGGCTGGAAAGCCCAATTACTGGAGCAACAACAAGAGAGATAGCTACAATAGAATCACGTATGTCTCATGTGTTTTTGTTTAAGCCTGCTCAGCTCTTTGTTAACATGGAGAGAGGCACTCTGAACTGGGTTGGTCTGGAACAATTCTGTCTGGAAGTCTTTGATGGATTGTGCTGCTTCAGCTATGCTTACTTGTATTTCTGTTATTCAAGGGGCTTAGTTAAATTATACTAAGATGTTCAATCCTTGAGTCTTTCCTGAAGAGAAGAAAATGCCTAAAGGGAGAAATTTACTATGTGTATCATGCTGCAGCATGGCTGTCGTGACAGTGTGATGGGTTGTTGTGATGTTTACATGTTTGCTTAGCGTGTTTCTCCATCCTGACAGACAGGCCTGTGGTTCCACACTCCAAGCGGTCAGGTCTCCTGTCTCCTCCCATCGACATGGCTTTGTTCTGCGGCTGCCCAGGGCGAGCCCTCTGACCAGACCACTCTGTGAAGTCAGCTCACTGCGCAACCCGAGCAGGGTGGACGAGAGTGCGGGTCCGGGCATGGGGGGGTGTGCTCGTGCTGTTGCATTTATTAATCATCATAATTGTTTGTCCAAGCTCTCATAAAGGAAAAGGGCTGGTAGAAGTCTGCACATATCTCCTCATACTCCAACTTAGTCACGACTGACTGTTGTTGTACAAGGTCCTAGACCTAGACCTACAGTAGTGAGCTCCAGATGTGAGAAGAACATGCTCACACCCACCCACACACACACACACACACACACACACACACACACACACACACACACACACACACACACACACACACACACACACACACACACAGGACTTAGCAAATCAAAAGCAGGATTTGGCCCCAAAGAAATAAGAAATCAGATTGTATTTGTTTCGACATGACACAAAGTTATTGTAATGAAAACCACAGATTTATGAATGAGGAGAGGGTGTCACTATCAGTCACACATGGTTGGGGTGGTTTGGTCAGGCTGGCTTAGAGAGAGAGAAAGAGCTGGACCTCAGCCTGCCAGGACAGATTCAGACAGACAAACAGATGGCCAAGCCAGCTCTTTGAAGCTCTGCAGAACATCCATTACAGAAATCTGTAGCGCTAGGCTGAGATGTAGTGGAGAGTGGAATTAAGCAGGACCTAGGGCCCCAAGAGAGCGAAAATGAATCCCATTCCAGGGCCCTGGTTCCCCCAGAGAGAATAGAACCCAGCTGAGAGTCCGCAGAGAAACACTAGATCCCAGCGGTTCCATCCCTGCAGTCAGATCTCATAAGTTCTCACCGCACCAACATTCACTATTACACACACGAGCGCAGAGGTCAGCTCACACTTGCATATGTTGGTTAAATTGAACTTTACCTGGCTACAATACAAGGGGAACTATAGCTATGGACTCATGCGGTTCAAGGTATCTACAGTAACTCCCAGCCCACCACAGTATAATATTACTGTGAGTTACAGCAGAGCCGTAAACAGATGCTTTAACTCATGAAACCACAAGAGGGCATCGGCCAAGTCTTTCATAGGAATACTACTGAAGGTTCCACAGTTCCCACAGGCAAACCAGGAAATTACATTTGAAATGGTTAGATTGAAAAAATGTTTTTGAATGAAATGTATCAAATATATAAATCAAGGCTGAGCATATCTAACCCAGAGTCATATATACATGCCATATTTATTTGTTGGATATAGTATATCTAACCTACCCCCCCCCACCCCTGTTCACTACTCGCCTATTCTAACACATAATTTTCACATCCCTCATCCAATAAAACAGACAGCAACAGTATAAAGAAATGTCTTTAAATATATTTTATAAGATACACTACTTATGCGTTGGCATTTTAAATAGAAAACATCTTATTACTTTTATCTTATTACTTTAATCGTATTACTTTCTCATGACATTATTTAAAAAATAAGTTTAACATATTATTCACTGAATATCTACAGCTCTATTTCCTGGTTAAAGACCACAGAATGGTGAAACACTTGGAATGTCAAAGCATTGGCACATTAGTAGGGTTGCAAAATTCCAGATATCCTGGTTAGAAGATTCACAGAATTAGGAGAAAATAAGCAGGAAATCCAGAATCCAGCAATCGGGATTTCTGGAGATCCTGGACATTTTGGGAAAGTTTCAGGAATTTTGCAACCGTACACATGAGTTAATTCTCAACAACAATACGACAACAGTATCGTGATGCTACACGATCACAGTAAGATGTCTGGACCATCAGGTAAGAAGCACCATCTCTAGTCTACTGGGCTGACTGGTTGTGGTTCTTCCTCTCCTGCCAGGACTTCTTCCTCAGGTCCAGCTCAGTGTCTGTGAAGGCTGCTGGGCCCCAGTTAGTCATCCTCTGTGGTCCTTTATCACCTTCACAGACAGAAGGAGAAAGAAAACATCACAGACTGTATTCAAACAATAGATCAATAGAACAAAGACATGAATAGCATTGTAATATGAGTATGGAGAGGAGAACAGAACAGAACATGAACATGCAGTGGAGGACATTCTACTATGGTGATGTTGGCCTCTCATTCTTACTTACCTGGCTGGATGAGACGGACCAGTCCCTCATGCTTGGCCACCTTGTCCTTCCAGCTCTTGGTCTTATTAGCTGCCTGCTCCAGTTTCATTCTCACCTCCTGTAACACAAACCCATACACATAGTTCATCCATATATCTCAATGATGGCCAAGTTCCTTTAAGTAATAAATAAGTTATGCTGTTGTTCTTGAAGTAGAGACAGTACTCAGTGAAATCACCACTAGATGGCAACAGAGTGCAAGAAGAGACCTCTATGATAGTTTTGTGTTGTGTCAACAGTTGACAGAGGAGTAATTCGAGAAGAAAGGCACATTTGGTGCCAGGGACGGACTGTCTGTTTCAGGCAGCCTTCCACTGACTCAACACTATCTTCAGCTGAATAAAGACAAGTAGTTGCTCACAGACATATAGGTCAAAAGGAAGTACTTCCTGCCAAATTAGTTTTAATCTTGTTTATGAAATGTCCCGGCAACACCTTACTTTAAGTGAAGTATTAATAGGGGACATGGTCCCTACTAACAGCCATATTGAAACACAGACAGTGTGTTGTTCTCTGACCTCGTACTGCTCCAGCGCTCCGTGCCTCTCTCTCTCAAGTCTCTCCAGCTGCAACATGGCTGCTTGCAGGGCCATCTCCTTGGCCAGCCGCTCGCTCTCCAGCTCCTGCTTCTCAGCCTGGGTCTGGGAGATGGCTCTCTGCTGCTGCAGGTGGATTTGCTCCAGCTCCGCCCGCTTGGCTGACTCCTCCTCCAGAAGCCTGTGTACATGCAGAAACAGACACACCACATGAACCAATCACAGACAGACTCAAACAAATGCTGGGTGCAGAAGCCTAAGAATGTGAACGTTAACATCTATACACAGCCTACTGATACACTGTTTTTGTGTGATAATGTACACTACATCTGTGTGTGAAGTTGTGTACCACATGGCACCATTTTCCCTATATAGTGTACTACCTTTAACCTGTGCATGAACACTGAGTGTACAAAACATTAGAAACACCTGCTATTTCCATGACAAAGACTGAGCAGGTGAATCCAGGTGAAAGCTAGGATCCCTTTGTCATGACTGACCATGAGAATCCAAATAGGTCAGATCAGGTTTACAATGAATAACATCAATCAGACCCCATTTCACCCGTAGATGGGGGAGGAAATAACTACTGGGGATTGACACTCACGTCCTGTTGTAAATCAAGGGAGAAGATCCAGGCTTGCGCTCTCCAAATTCACCAAAGGAATGTTCTTTGTCTCAACAGACCTTTTCCCACTGAAACTCTAACACATTAAAAAGTGAATACTGGAACAATATTTCTAACGTAGAAAGTGTCATTTTTTTGTTTTGTGATGTCATTAAAAATGTTATGAAGGAAATACTGTAACTTGGAAAGTATACATACCACATGGAAGAAGTTTCCATACTATGTGTTGTGCATGTAATATGGAAAATTGTGTTTTTTTTGTTTAAGAGAGGGATGTGATTTGAGAAGTTATAAGAGATCATTGTTTTCCAAAACATTGCACAGTGAGTAATCACCGCCCCAGCGTGAGGTCAGGGAGCATGCCTGCCTGCCGGAACCTTAAACCTTTCGAGCAAAAGGTATAAATAATGGGTTAAGAAAAAAACACATTGAACCAGAAAAAGTGTGAAGCAGCAACTACATGTTTAAAATGGTTTGAACTGTGAATCTCAACACAAGGTGGAGACGATGAACTCACCTCCAGGACAATCACTGGAACGGCTGTTTAGATGTCCTAAGTAAAGTATCTTCGAAAGCGAATTTAAGTAGGACCATCCTGTTACTCTGCTCAAACCATTGTATTACGTTACTCTCATCCCCCACTGGGAAACCATTGATACAGCTGGCTAGCCTATCTTCAAAGAAGTATCTTCAAGAGTGAATGGAAGGAAAATCAACTCTGTAGTTCTGTTCAGGACTATACAACAAGTCCCCAGATACTGGACAACTACGCAGAAGGACAACAGTAGAAGAGTTGTTTGAATCATTTGACAAAAAAAGGCCCAACACCCTTTTCAGGGCTGCCCCGTTTACCGAGAGATCCCAGGCGAACCCAGGCATTTCACGTAAATACATTTATCATGTCTAGCTCAAAGCGGGCCGCGGTTCGTGTGCAAAGTATATGGTTATTGTAGGTGAGAGTAGTTTCTGAATGTGGCAGTGTTAAGTGGTTCTGTCCCTCTATCTCCATCTATTCTTTAACAAGCAGCCATGTTGTTGTCATTCCGCTGGGGATAATAACCGGTGCAGAGTGTGTGTGTTTATCCTGTGTTCTCATTTAATTAGCTAGTAAATAAATAATTAAAACAATTTGTGTAGTACTGAATCAAAATTAATTAAGGCTCGGGTTTTTGCAGATGCAAGGAGGTTACGACTGCTCAGAATGATGATATGATATTATGAGGAAATGAGGTTATGATTAATAAGTTAACTGTTTATAGATATGATAGGTAAAGACCTTTCATAGTTTAATTCGGGAGATGGATGTGATAGGTAAAGACCTTTTAGATTTGAATTCAGGAGATGGTAACTCTTTAAAGAACCGCTCTCGTGGTGCCCCAGATCCTAATTAGTTAATTGCTACATTATTAATTTAATTGTGTAACAATTAAACAGTTAGTTAATTAGATAAATATGAGGGCAAAAGGGAAAGCAACTCAATATTAGAAAGGTGTTCCTATTGTCTTGTACACTCAGTGTAAGGCTACTGTCTATGAGTGTGTCAAGTGTGTGTTACGTCTAACCTGGTCTGTAGTTTGCGCATGGTCTCCTCATCCTGCCTGGCCTGTCTCTCATCCTCTAGTGCATCCTCCAGGCGGTGGTACATGTCCTCCAGCTCCCTGACACGCTGCAGGTACTGCTCCAACTCACTGGACTTCTGGGCCACCTGCTCCTCCATCTGCTGACGAACCTGACAGGGGACAATGGACACACGCAGGTTGATATGATAATCTGGACACAGATATGATTGCACACACGCACACACACGTGCACACACACCACCACAGTACATGTGCTGTGCATATGACAATCAATTCTGTTTAGTGTAGATTTTCCCAGATAACTCCATAAATAATACTCATACTGTGAGTAATAGTAATACTAATAGTAATAATACTTGGTTATACATCAAACGCAATGATTCAAAGTCATGAGAGAAGTCTTGCTGAGTAATACGTTGTTGCAGTGATTCTGAGTATTAACTTCCTGGAAGAGAGCTAGAGTGTAGCTTTGTGGTTGGTTACCATTTTCTCTCTCTCCAGGTCTGTTCTGTAGCGGTCCTGCAGGTCAGTCTGGTTCTGTTTTCTCCTCTGCTCCTCCAGAGTCGCTGTGGCCGCTGCCTCCTCCAGTTTCTGTCAGAAGCCAAGGGAGAGGAAGCCTTAACACTAGAAAAGCCTAATGTTAGTTGGCTACTAAATACATCGAACTTGCCAGGCAGTTTATTAACTATCTGCTATCTAAATAACTACCTAACATTTATTGACTTGATTATTCAAATAATTCTTAGCTAAGTGGTATAGTCGTTGTGCGTTAATTCTGGCTAAAGATTACTTCCAGCGCCGACAGAGATGGCTGCCTCGTTTAGCGTTCCTAGTCCCACGACTCCATTTTGTTGCTCCCAGCCTATAGACAGAGACTAAAACAGGAAGCTCCCGCTCTCAGGTCTGTTCAATGCTGGTCTGACCAATCTGATTCCACGCTTCAAGATTACTTTGATCACGTGGATTGGGATATGTTCCGCACTGCGTCAAACAACAACATTGACGACTACGCTGATTCGATGAGCGAGTTTATTAGCAAGTGTATCAGCGATGTCGTTCCCACAGCAACTATTAAAACATTCCCAAACCAGAAATCGTGGATTGATGACAGCATTCGCGCGAAACTGAAAGCGCGAACCACTGCTTTTACCCAGGGCAAGGTGACCGGAAATATGACCGAATACAAACAGTGTAGCTATTCCCTCCACAAGGCAATCAAACAAGCTAAGCGTCAGTATAGAGACAAAGTAGAGTCGCAATTCAATGGCTCAGACACAAGAGGTATGTCACAGGGTCTACAATCAATCACGGATTACAAAAGGAAAACCAGCCCCGTTGCGGATCAGGATGTCTTGCTCCCAAATAGACTAAACAACTTCTTTGCTCGCTTTGAGGACAATACAGTGCCACGGACACGGCCCGCTACCAAAACCTGTGGACTCCCCTTCACTGCAGACCAGCTGGCTGGTGTGTTTACGAACATATTCAATCAATCCTTATCCCAGTCTGCTGTTCCCACATGCTTCAAGAGGGCCACCATTGTTCCTGTTTCCAAGAAAGCTAAGGTAACTGAGCTAAACGACTACCGCCCCGTAGCATTCACTTCTGTCATCATGAAGTGCTTTGAAAGACTAGTCAAGGACCACACCACCTCCACCCTACCTGACACCCTAGACCCACTCCAATTTGCTTACCGCTCCAATAGGTCCAGAGACGACGCAATCGCAACCACACTGCACACTGCCCTAACCCATCTGGACAAGAGGAATATCTATGTGAGAATGCTATTCATCAGCACAGCTCATAACACCATAGTACCCTCCAAACTAATCATCAAGCTCGAGACCCTAGGTCTCGACCCCGCCCTGTGCAACTGGGTCCTGGACTTCCTGACGGGCCGCCCCCAGGTGGTGAGGGTAGGTAACAACATCTCCACCCCGCTGATCCTCAACACTGGGGCCCCGCAAGGGTGCGTTCTCAGTCCTCTCCTGTACTCCCTGTTCACCCACGACTGCGTGGCCATGCACACCTCCAACTCAATCATCAAGTTTGCTGACGACACTACAGTGGTAGGCTTGATTACCAACAATGACGAGACAGCCTACAGGGAGGAGGTGAGGGCCCTCGGAGTGTGGTGTCAGGAAAATAACCTCACACTCAACGTCTACAAAACAAAGGAGATGATCGTGGACTTCAGGAAACAGCAGAGGGAGAACCAACCTATCCACATCAATGGGACAGTAGTGGAGAGGGTAGAAAGTTTTAAGTTCCTCGCGTACACATCAACGGACAAGCTGAATTGGTCCACCCACACAGACAGCGTGGCTGAATAAATTTGGCTTGTCACCAAAAGCAACTTTTACAGATGCACAATCGAGAGCATACTGTAAGGTTCTCCAGAAGGTAGTGAGGTCTGCACAACGCATCACCGGGGGCAAACTACCTGCCCTCCAGGACTCCTACACCACTCGATGTCACAGGAAGGCCATAAAGATCATCAAGGACAACAACCACCGAGCCACTGCCTGTTCACCCCACTATCATCCTGAAGGCGAGGTCAGAACAGGTGCATCAAAGCAGGGACCGAGAGACTGAAAAACAGCTTCTATCTCAAGGCCATCAGACTGTTAAACACCCACCACTAACATTGAGTGGCTGCTGCCAACATACTGACTCAACTCCAGCCACTTTAATAATGGGAAAATTGATGTAAAATGTATCACTAGCCACTTTAAACAATGCCACTTCATATGTTTACATACCCTACATTACTCATCTCATATATATATATACTGTACTCATCTACTGCATCTTGCCATTTTTGATGTAATACATGTATCACTAGCCACTTTAAACGATGACACTTTTATGTTTACATACCCTACATTACTCATCTTATATGTATATACTGTACTCTATACCATCTACTGCATCTTGCCTATGCCGTTCTGTACCATCACTCATTCATATATATTTATGTACATATTCTTCATCCCTTTACACTTGTGTGTATAAGGTAATTGTTGTGGAATTGTTAGGTTAGATTACTCGTTGGTTATTACTGCATTGTCAGAACTAGAAGCACAAGCATTTTGCTATACTCGCATTAACATCTGCTAACCATGTGTATGTGTATGTGACAAATAGAATTCGATTTCTACTCCGATTTCAGAACTCTGAGTGTGCCAGAGTACAGAATAACTGATGAATTTACAAACGCTCAACACCCGTTGAATATGGTCGGTGTCAGTAAAAGTCGTAATAAAAAAATAAAAACGTAATTAAATTGTTGCCAGCAGCACAGTTACAGTCACCAATGCTATGGACAACATAAAAACAGCCTAATCAGCTCTGCTAGGGTGAGTAAAATGGTCAGAGTGATGTTTACGAACACCCAAAATCGTAATATGTCTAGGTAGTCATTTGTTATGCTAACAAGCTAGCAAGAGGTTGCATAGCAACAGCATCAACTTCCGGTAGACAAGAGAAGCGCTAGTACTCAACTGAAACGATACTGAAACATTTGTTTACAATATACCAAAATGATATGTAGTATATATGTAGTATATACTCATTAAGTATGTATACAGTATGTTAGTATGGGTATTCGAACACAGATAGTGATTTATTACACATAGAGTCATGATTTAAAAAATGACATTAAAAAGACTCCATGGGGGCTTTAAGGAACATTATGAAATCAAGAAAATGCATTTCAAAAGAACAGAATGGCATATTTTGAGTTTAAATATATTATTGTGGCTTGAGTGTTGCGCATGTATTCATTATATTATATTATATTTTGAAATCGAGCTCAAGGGGTCATTTTTAAGAGTTGTTTAACAAGGATATATTGCAGAATCTGCTCTTTCTGATACTATAATACATATATAGACATCAAAACTACCTGCTTGTGACTCTGTAGGCTCTCCTTCCCCTGCCTCTGTGTAAATATGTATTACTACCACTACGCTGCTGTTCATTGATTATTGATTTCCATTACTATAAGTATTTATCCATTTATTCTGCTACTGGTCATTATTACTCCTGTTTACATGAATATATTACCATTAGTATATTACCATAAGTATTTATATATTCCTGCTACTTTTCAGCACTTTTCAGCCCTGCAGTGGCGCAACGGTCTAAGGCACTGCATCTCAGTGCAAAAGGCGTCACTACAGTTCCTGGTTCAAATCCAGGCTGTATAACATCTGGCCGGGATTGGGAATCCCATAGGGCGGCGCCCAATTGGCTTGGGTAGGCTGTCATTGGAAATAAGAATTTGTTCTTAACTGACTTTCCTAGTTATATAAAGGTTCGAAAAATAATGTACAGTATTGTGCAAATGTGAAAAAATACTGTCAAGTAAAAATGCTTTCAAAAATAGACATGTTAATAGATTATATATTTATCAATTAACAAAATGCAAAGTGAGTGAACAGAAGAAAAATCTACATCAAATCAATATTTGGTGAACACCCTTTGCCTTCAAAACAGCATCAATTCTTCTAAGTACACTTGCACACAGTTTTTGAAGGAACTCGGCTGGTAGGTTGGGCCAAACTTCTTGGAGAACTAACCACAGTTCTTCTGTGGATTTAGGCAGCCTCAGGTGCTTCTCTCTCTTCATGTAATCCCAGACAGACTTGATGGTGTCGAGATCAGGGCTCTGTGGGGGCCATTCCATCTCTTCCAGGAAGGACTCCTTGTTCTTCTTTACGCTGAGATAGTTCTTAATGACTGTATGTTTGGGGTCGTTGTCATGCTGCAGAATACATTTATAGAAGTTACATTTATATTTTATACATTTAAATGTATAATTTATAGAATATATAGTTTAGGTGTAGTTTCGAGGGGCCATCATCTGTCTCGCAGGCTGACTGCTAGTGAATGACTGGCGCTGAATGAGGGGCAGGGGGGAACGTCCTCTTAAAATGGCTTATAACACAAATGATGTTTGTGATAATAAGATTCTAACAACAAGTGTGTTATATAGACTTATTTAGGAAAAATCAAGGACGGGGTGGACATGGCTTTAAAAATGGCAGAGTAATTGAAAAAGTACATTCGCTTTGAGTCAACGTGACAGTATTAATTCAGCCTTTACACGCTCAACTAAAGTTTACTTTGATAAGGAACTTACCTTTAAAAGGAACTTGCCTTTAAGTTTGGTCTAAAGGAGAAAAAACTGATATTGCTTTTCAGTGGGACAAGCTACACTCATTAGACTTATCGGACCCCTTTATCATATGTTTATCCTTTATAATTGTGACAACACAGAAACAAAATAATATTTAAACAATTGAACAGTGCTAGTTGATCTGATTTTGTTTGACATTTTAGTCATTTAGCAGATGCTCTTATCCAGAGCATCTTACATATATTTTCATACTCCCCCACCCACTTGGGAATCAAACCCTCACCCCTGGTGTTGCAAGCGCCATGCTCTACCAACTGAGCTACACAGGATTTGAGTTGAGAACTTGAGTAGAAAAGAATGATGCATAAGAAGAAAAGCTGGGCCTCCAGATGCTGGTGCAAAGGGGGAAGTGGGTAGTCTGAGACAGATCTAGATAACCAGCAGACCAGGACCGGAATACAGGCATCAGCTCTTTCACAGGTGTCCCTGAGCCAGCTACATTTGCATAAGTGCTTTTTTCCCCTCTTCTTAGATCTAATGAAAAACAAGGCAATAGTAAACATGTCGTCCCCCACGAATGATGCAGCACCCCCCTTCGGCCAATCAGTGTAATTTTATAAATTACGGATCTCTATGGCAAGATGAATCATTCACCCATGTTTAGTCAAAATCGGGCCAGTGGCGTCTGAGATATCGCTTGGGTTAGCTAGACTCATATCCCTGAGCATGTGGGCCAAAATTCATCACTCTGAGCCAAACAGATTAACCCCTAAGGTTGATGTCCGAGCCCCATGGAAATCTAATTAGCATAATACATTGCATTGGATGAGTCTCAATCCACCGCATCCGCCTATGTTGCACTTCCGCATCTGAGGTGAAAGCTGACAAAGCTAGAGCGGTCAGACCATGAGACATCCCAAAAATTGGGCTTCTCACAAAATCATCTATAGCGTCCGAAAGTTTTGGCATATAAACTATTTTTCTGCTCTAGGATGTCCACAGGCCTCACAAGACTCTTCTGAAGGTCCCCCAGTACCAATTGAAAAAAAATAATGGATGTACTGTATATATGGAGACTGTTTAGTGCGTTAAATACATGTAAAGAAATATATATATATACTAATGTTTTCTGATTTTTCTTATATCTTTCAGATATAGGACAAACACTTCAGAACAAACGTCCTTTAGATTTTTTGGTGGGGACTATCCGTTGTTCTATTTAGTGAATCTGTTATTCAATGCATTTGTATGGGCTAAAAGCAGTAAGGCCAAATAACAATTTTAATTGAAAAACATTGCATATATTTGCATATATAGGGTTGAATGGCGGGAAATCGGTTACCGAGGTTTATATGGATTTACCGCCCAAAACCTCTCCCTTTTCCAAGGATAAATAACTGCGAAAAAACATGAAATTACAATAAATTATTTACATGAACAGCATGGCGTGAAATGGAACTGTTAAATGATGTGATGTCTAAATCTGTCTTCTCTACAGCCTCTGCATGATGAATCGTCAACGCTCAGGGTGGGGGCAGACAGCCCATCTCAGGGTGGGGGCAGACAGCCCATCTCAGTATAGAACGCAGTTCACAATGCATGGAGACCTATTATTTCATCATGGTAACTTTTTTTTCTTGTGACAGGTAGGCCTTTATTTGCTGCAGCATAGCCTATGCTACAGCAATATAAATACAGAATGTGCATCTAATTTACCCATATCCATCTAGCTTTCGAGGGTCACTTAATTTTTTTATTGTAAAGATTTATTTAAATTTTATTGGAGCTGCAGAGTGATAAAACAACGTGTCACTCGAAATTCGTTGCTGTAAATCAGTGCATATGCGCGAGCACTCTCTCACAGTCTTTCTCTCTCCATCAACTCCATTCAAATTGCATCCAAAATAGATCATTCTGTTCTAGATTGATATATAGCCCTACCTATAGATGTCCTAGCCTACCTCTTTCAGGTAATAAATGTGTATTTCACCTTTATTTAACTAGGCAAGTCAGTTAAGGACGAATTCTTATTTTCAATGACAGCCTAGGAACAGTGGGTTAACTGCCTATTCAGGGGCAGAATGACAGAATTTGTACCTTGTCGGCTCGGGGGTTTGAACTTGCAACCTTGCGGTTACTAGTTCAACGCTCTAACCACAAGGCTACCCTGCAGTAGTAGCCTCATATTTAGCTAATTATCAATGGTTATGCATAATAAGATTCTAACATAACATTCAGAGCTCTTGGAGCCCCATGCAAGAAAAGCTAGACTAGAATAGCTTGCTGGACACACATTCTTTTTGCATTTCTTATACCAATAGACTATTCGAAGAGGGATGCAAGCCCTTGTTTGCTGAATGTTAAATACAGCAGCCAATATAACCCAGTTAGGCAATAGCAGTTACTTATTCACAGCCATAACCATTCAATCTTCATGAAGAGAAGTGAAAGCAGTGTGCATCTAATTCTAGTCTTATATTACTCAAGGATGACATTAGAATGATGACGACAAGGACTATGAAACGTACTTTATTTAACTATTGAAAGAGAGGAAGAAATGAAGCAACAAGAGAGAGAAAGAGGAGGTAGGCTAATAACATTAGGGGAAATATTATGAAAGGTAGGCATATATATATATATATATATATGCCTATCAGCCTACAAATTATACAAATAGGCCCTTTTATATTTCAAAATTTAAATCAAATTCGCTAGCCTATATTGGTAACTTTGTGTGCTACATCAGAATTGTATGTTCTCTCCCTGCTTTATTATGGTTTGAACGATGTGCGTAAATCCAGTACATAAAATACAGTATAATACAGTACAGTAATACAGTTCACACTCAAAAATATTAGCCTAGCAGAGCTAGTTTAATTTATTTACCCAAGAGAGCATACAGTGCCTTCGGAAAATATTCAGACCCCTTGACTTTCACATTTTGTTAGGTTACAGCCTTATTCTAAAATTGATTAAATCATTTCCCCCCTCATCAATCTACACCCCATAATGACAACGCAAAAACAGGTTTTTAGACATTTTTGTTAACTTATATACAATGAAATATCACATTTACATAAGTATTCAGACACTTTACTCAGCACTTTGTTGAAGCACCTTTGGCAGAAATGACAGCTTCGGGTCTTATTGGGTTTGACGCTACAAGCTTGGCACACCTGTATTTGGGGAGTTTCTCCCATTCTTCTCTGTAGATCCTCTAAAGCTATGTCAGGCTGGATGGGGAGCATTGCTGTACAGCTATTTTCAGGTCTCTCCAGAGATGTTCAATCGGTTTGAAGTCCGGGCTCTGGTTGCGCCACTCAAGGACATTCAGAGACTTGTCCTGAAGCCACTCCTGCGTTGTCTTGGCTGTGTGCTTCAGGCCATTGCCCTGTTGGAAGGTGAACCTCTACCCCATACCGAGGTTCTGAGCACTCTGGAGCAGGTTTTCATCAAGGATCTCTCTGTACTTTGCTCTGTTCATCTTTGCCTCGATCCTGACTAGTCTCCCCGTCACTGCCGCTGAAAAACATCCCCACAGCCGCCATCACCATGCTTCATCGTAGGGATGGTGCCAGGTTTCCTCCAGACGTGGCACTTGGCATTCAGGCCAAAGAGTTCAATCTTGGTTTCAACAGACCAGAGAATATTGTTTCTCATGGTCTGAGAGTCTTTAGGTGCATTTTACTGAGGAGTGGCTTCTGTCTGGCCAATCTACCATAAAGAACTGATTGTTGGAGAGTTGCAGAAATGGTTGACCTTCTGGAAGGTTCTCCCATCTCCACAGAGGAATTCTAGAGCTCTGTCAGTGTTACCATCGGGTTCTTGGTCTTATGTTTGGCCGGGCGGCCAGCTCTAGGAATAGTCTTGGTGGTTCCAAACTTCTTCCATTTAAGAACGATGGCCACTGTGTTCTTGGGGACTTTCAATGCTGCAGAAAATGTTTCGGTACACTTCCCCAGATCTGTGCCTCGACACAATCCTGTGTCTGTATGTGTATGTAAACTTCTGACCCCCTGGGAATGTGATGAAATAAATAAAAGCTGAAACAAATCATTCTCTCTACTATTATTTTGACATTTCACAATCTTAAAATAAAGTTGTGATCCTAACTGACCTAAGACAGGACATTTTTACTAGGATTAAATGTCAGGAATTGTGAAAAACTGAGTTTAAATGTATTTGGCTAAGGTGCATGTAAACTTCCGACTTCAACTGTACATATAAATATATGGATGAATGTTTATTGGTCAATAGAGGCCATGTTGTTTTAGGTACTAGTCTGGAAAATGTTGCATTGAGAGACCTTTGTCCATAGACGCCACATATCAAGTTTCGTGCAGATCGGTCATATGTTACCAGAAGAGCAGTATTTGAAGTGTTTTTCACAAAATTCATAATGGCAGACAATCCTTGTGAGGAAAGGGACCTATGTAGCGAATTTTATGACTTTAGGTCAAACGGGGTGAGGGGCGTGACCTTCCAAAATTAGCATTTTCAATCTGTTGTTATAGAGCCACCATCTGGCCAATCAGTGTACTTTTGTAAATCCCGGATCTCTATAGCAACACTCAAGTTGTCAAAATCGGGGCAATGCTGTCTGAGATATCGCATCTGACTAACGTATAAACATACAAACGTACTAACAGACGTAGACAGATCCACATTCCCCTCCCCGATTTCATTGTGGGGGACAATGATCTGTTTCTGAAATTCATAAACATTTCTAACATAATATGCTTGATTCACTGCATTCGGAATTAAGGTATGTTCTCTACAAGTGTTACACTAGTTAAACATGGGTCAAAATTAAGCATGAGACATGGTATGGTGTTCATTCATGAGGAACTGAAACTCCTCTGGGAATAACAGAAACCACAGCCCCGCATAAATCCCAGGACCCCCTCCCCCAGTCAATACTATGAGAGCATCTGAACCACGTGACAAATAACAAATAAACCTTCACTAAAATGTATATTTGTATACATAAATATATAATAAAAGGGTATGGGAGAAATCAAGTGAGGGGGGGGGATTAAGTAAGAAAGAAGGAAAGAAAGAGAGATGGAAAGAAAGAGAGCAAGAGAGAGAGAAAGAGAGCGAGCGAGAGAGAGAGAGAGAAAGAGAGAAAGAGAGAGAGAAAGAGAGAAGAAGAGAGAAGAGAGAGAGAGAAGAGAGAGAGAGAGAGAGAGAGAGAGAGAGAGAGAGAGAGAGAGAGAGAGAGAGAGAGAGAGAGAGAGAGAGAGAGAGGGAGAGAGGTTTTCCTTGACTCAGGAAAGGGAGGGTGGGTGTGCTCTGACCTTTCATTCTGTCCATTATAACTGAATGCAGTAAAGAGTAGAGACAGAATTCCACCATATAATCAGCCTATTGTCTTTAACAGTCACACCTCCTTCACACAGCCACTGGACTTTTCCATCAAGTACTTTCACCACAGACTTCAGAAACAGTGAAGCATTTTACAAATACTGTAACATGCTCATTATAATATATTTTGTACCTTCAGGAGTAGGCTACCTGTAAAATGACATCATGGATCAGGTTTACTGAGGTCAGCCGACAACTGGTAGTATAATTCCCAAACTACTATAATAACCCTACAATGTAACTACTACAATCACCCCTGATTGGCCATGAACGTGTCCAATTTAGTCTGGGTTATCTCAGCTGAGAGAGTGGAAGAATGTGCGACAGGTCTGTGTAAAATGCTTAGGAACAGGCCTGGATGAGGACAGAACCTGCGGCTTTGACCATAGAATACAATCAACATTCTTAGTGTTAATTCTTAAGGGGCTACAGCCCCAAGGCAGAAAAGTTACCTGTCATTTACAGCAGACAAACAGAGGACAATAAAAGTGTGATTAGTAACAGGGAGAGGTGTGAGGATTCCCTGTCCTGAGATGGCAGGTAAGTTTCTGTGGGGGTCTATAGTTCTGAATGAAAGGGGGTTTAACACACTGAATAACATTTGAATGACAAGTGGTGTGAAGCTACATAGCAATTATGTGAGAGAGCGAGCAAGAGAGAGACTGCGAGAGACAGAAAGCGAGAGAGAGACAGAGGGTCTGCTATATAAATGGTTGGAAAGTGGTGTTTGGGGAAAAACACACATTGTAAAATCCATGCACACAAACAACAAGTGTGCGGTTAATATTGGCAAAAAACACACGCACAGACTTCTTTCCACAGGGCCATGGAATGAGACAGGGATGCATCTTGAGGCCCACATTCTTCAACATATACTGTATATCAATGAATTGTCGGGGCACTAGAACATTCTGAAGCACCCAAGCTCACCTACTAGAATTTGAGTCAAATGTCTACTGTTTGCTGATGATCTGGTTCTTCTGTCCCCAACCAATGAGGGCCTACAGCAGCACATTAATCTTCTGCACAGATTCTATCAGACCAGGGCCCTGACAGTGAATCTCATTAAGACAAAAATAATGGTGTTCCAAAAATTATCCAGTTGCTTTACTCCATTAAAAGGAACATAAAATTAAATATCCCAATTAGGATCTGGCGAAAAATTATTGAATCAGTTATAGAACCCATTGTCCTTTATAGTTGTGAGGTCTTGTGTCCGCTCATCAACCAATAATTCACTAAATGGGACAAACACCAACCGTACAAATTCAAACACTAAATAATGCATGCAGAGCAGAATTAGGACAATATCTGCTAATTATCAAGATCCAGAATAGAGTCGTTAAATTCTAGGACCACCTAAAAGGAAGCGATTAGAAAACCTTTCATAACAAAGCCATCATCTACAGGCTGAACCAGGATGGGAGCTGTGGTGAAGCGATGTTTGAGGTCCTGGAACGCCCGGTCAGCAGCTGGAGACCACGTAAATGGAGCCTTGGGGTGAGGTGAGTGCTGACAGGGGGGGAAGCCAGAGTGCTTCAGATCAGGGTGTGACATATAACAAAGTAGTAAATGACCTAGAGACAGAAACCTGGCACAATGTACATTTTGCTGTCTGTTGCTTGATAGCACAATGTACCTTTGTATAATTCTACACATCTGTTGTTTGTCATGACATTCAGGAAGGTTGTACTTTGCTATAAAGAGCTACAACCCAAATATGTTTGTTGGGCTCCCAGCGATCACTTAAAACCATACCCAAACCAGACACGCTCGTGCATCAGCCTGTGTCATCGTGCACAAATCTATTTTGTTCCCCCCCACACCAAACTCGATCACGACACGCAGGTTGAAATATGAAAACAAACTCTGAACCAATTATATTAGTTTGGGGACAGGTCGAAAGGCATTAAACAATTATGGAAATTTAGCTAGCTAGCTTGCAGTTGCTAGCTAATTTGTCCTATTTAGCTAGCTTGCCGTTGCTAGCTAATTTGTCCTGGGATATAAAAGTTGAGTTGTTAATTTACCTGAAATGCACAAGGTCCTCTACTCCGACAATTAATCCACTCATAAAATGGTCAACTGAATCGTTTCTAGTCATCTCTCCTCCTTCCAGGCTTTTTCTTCTTTGGACTTTATATGGCGATTGGCATCTAACTTTCAAAATAAGGTGAATTATCACAACCGACTGACCGACCTCAGTTCATCTTTCAATCACCCACATGGGTATAATCAATGAGGAGATGGCACGTGGGTATATGCTTCTAAAAGCCAATGAGCAGAACTTGCATTGCGTTCGGCGTCACAAATAGAAGCTAATTCTATTTTAGCGCTTGGCAAAGTAGACGCTCGTTCGCGTGCGCGAGCAGTGTGGGTGCAATGATTGAATAAAATGTATGTGTACATTTATTTTGCATTGCGTTTTAGGTAGCGTGTAACTTAAGGGTGGTCATTGACCAACTCCATTATTACAATAATTAATAATCAAGTTTATTTGTTTTTAAGAAATCTAAAAGTCTCTCTCCTTTGAATCAGAAACGACACGCCTCATGGGTCTCTCGGTCGCAGCCGGCTGCAACACAAACCGGGATCGAACACGGATCTGTAGTGACGCCTCTGCTTCAAACCACTGCGCCACTTGAGAGGCCCATTGGTCTTCATTTAAGGTTAGGCATTTCAAATGATCACTGTTCCAGATATGAGATGCGAATCACTTCGCACTGTTCTGTTCTATTTTATTCTGTTATATTACATCATGTTTTTTTACTATAAAATAGGTGTCAAGTGTAAAAAGGGTTCAGGAAATAAGAGCATCTTGTCTGCTAAATTAACAAAACAAGGATATGCCATTGCACAGCCATACCTTTTTGAAGATTGTCTTCGACGATATAATATAACCAGTTGTTATTACAGTGTCAATAAATTAATCTTAAATGGCACTTGTTTTTTTATTGACTGAATATATGAGGCAATTTAGCAATTAGGATTCGTTATCTGTAACATTCTGATAAATTAGGCATTGTTGCTCACTGTTGGCATATACGGTGGATAAATACGCACATATTTTTTCCAGTGCCACCCTTGTTCTATAAATAGCTTATTTTGTTTTGAGTACTCCAAAAAGAATCAGGAGTACTTGAACAGTCAAAGAAGGTCAAATTCCCATCCCAAGTCCCCTCAGCAAGCTGGTCCTAGGGTTCTGTTCACAAACACCAACAGACCCCACAGAGCCCCAGGACAGAAACACAACCGGAAAAAACAAAAATATAATTACTTGACACACTGAAAAGAACTAAACAAAAAACAAAGCAAACTTGAATGCTATTTGGCCCTAAACAGACAGTACACAGTGGCAGAATACCTGACCACTGTGACTGAACCAAAATTAAGGAAAGCTTTGACTTCCGGCTCAGTGAGCATAGCCTTGCTATTGAGAGGCCACCGACTACCCTACCGGGGGCGGCAGGGTAGTCTAGTGGTTAGGTCATTGGACTAGTAACCGAAAGGTTGCAAGTTCAAATCCCCGAGCTGACAAGGTACAAAATCTGTCGTTTTGCCCCTGAACAGGCAGTTAACCCACTGTTCCTAGGCCGTCATTGAAAATAAGAATTTGTTCTTAACTGACTTACCTCGTAAAATAAAGGTATAAAGTAGGCAGACCTGACTCTCGAGAGAATGTGCACATTGGCCACAAAATAGATGGAAAGTGAACTGCACTTTCTAACCCCTAGCCAAATGTATGACCATATTAGAGACACATATTTCCCACAAAGAATGATAAATTAAATTTTGATCAACTCCCATATATATTAGGTGAAATACCACTGTGTGCCTTCACATCAGCATTATTTGTGTCCTGTTGCCACAAGAAAATGACAACCAGGGAAGCACAAAAACAACTCGTGTTTATGTTTATTTATACTTTCCCTTTTGTACTTCAATTATTTGCACATTGTTATAACACTGTACATAGCCAACATTGGAAATGTATCTATTATTTTACTGTTAATTTCTGATTTTTTATTTCACTTTTGTTTATTATCTATTTCACTTGCTTTGGCAATGTAAACATATGTTTCCCATGCCAATAAATCCCTTTGAATTGACAGAGAGAGGAGGGAGAGAGAGAGAGAGAGAGAGAGAGAGAGAGACAGACAGTACCTTCCTCATGGACTCCAGTTGTCTATGCTTGTTTTCATTGGCTATCTGCAGCAGCCTCATCCTCTCCTCCAGCTCCCCCTGTTCGGCCTGCTGTTTCTGCCTGAGCTCCCTGCGCCGCAGCCTGGCCTCAAGGTGCGGAGAGGGCAGGCCCAACCTCAGCAGCTGGATGCATGTTTGGATGGCTGGGAAGGGAAGTGAGGAGAGGAGGGTCAGATAAAGAAAGGCTGGCTGCTTTATCTACTGCAGCGCCCCCACACCCTGATAAACACACAGCTGGGACAGAGCGATGTGAGAACAAGTTACTCTGAGATTTAAAAATAAACCCTAATGTGGTGAGATAAAAGCTGTGCTGTTTACAGAATCTGTTAAGATGGTGGGAGGGATTGGTCACTTTACCTTGAATCCATTCTTGTTTCCTCTTCTTATCTGATGCACTGATCTCAAAGCTTTTGTCGCTGCACTTCACTATAAAGAGGCATTTCTTCCCCTCCTTGTCTGGTAGAGACTGCAGAGAGAACAAGACGTCACACACTCACTGCACACTTCCTTGTGTCGATCCCATTAACCCAGAGTTTGATGAAACATTGAATTTGTGATTCATTTCAGGAAACTAGGCGTGTGTTGCATGTCACTACATCACAGGTGAGCCATTTGAACTTAAACTTAAAAACAAATTGAAATGCGTTTTTTGGCAGAAATGCCTTCTGGAACATGTGAACTTTCATGTGCCTTAATAACAAACTTGTGGGCCTCCCGAGTGGCGCAGTGGTCTAAGGCACTGCATCGCAGTGCTCGCTGTGCCACTAGAGATTCTGGGTTCGAGTATAGGCTCTGTCGCAGCCGGCTGCGACCGGGAGACCCGTGCGGCCCAGCATCATGCGGGTTCGGGGAGGGTTTGGCCGGCGGGGGTATCATTGTCCAATTGCGCTCTAGCAACTCCTGTGGCCGGCCGGGCGCAGTGCACGCTGACACGGTCGCCAGGGGTACGTGTTTCCTTCGAAACATTGGTGCGGCTAGCTTCCAGGTTAAGTAGGCATTGTGTCAAGAAGCAGTGCGGCTTGGTTGGGTTGTGTTTCAGAGGACGCACTGCTCTCGACCTTCGACTCTCCCGAGTCCGTAAGGGAGTTGCAGAGGAGCCTCTTAAAGAAGAAGTTACAGGTCTGTGAGAGCCAGAAATCGTGCTTGTTTGTAGGTGACCAAATACTTATTTTCCACCATAATTTGCAAATAAATTCATAAAAAATCCTACAATGTGATTTTCTGGATTTTTTTCTCTAATTTTGTCTGTCTTAGTTGAAGTGCACCTATGATGACAAATACAGGCCTCTCTCATCTTTTTAAGTGGGAGAACTTGCACAATTGGTGGCTGACTAAATACTTTTTTGCCCCACTGTATGTGTAGGTAATCCTTTCTAACGTGGCTTAAAAATAAATATATAATGTAGTCGAACTGCAAAGGTGTTGCAATCCACTTTCGAGAGGACCGAGTTTTGAAATCAGTGGAATGCGGACGCTATAGACGTTTTTGTGAAAACACTGTTTTTTCGGCATGTCTCATGGTCTGACAAACACTGCTCTAGCCCTGCCACCTTTCAACATAGATGCGGAAGAGCGATACCGGTGGATGCAGTGGATTGAGACGCAGCCCAGATATCTCTAACTTAAACAGATAGATTTTGATGAGGATTGTTTTATCATTTTAATTACATTTACGTGGGGCCGCGGAAATTGTAGGCTATGGGTTAACAATGCCAAAGGAAGCTGGTTAACAAAAGTGGGCTAGCATGCATTCCAACGCTCCACACAATTTATTTAGGAGTTAAATGATAGCATTAAGAGTGACCAATGGAATAATACATTGTTCTTACCTCCACACAACAGTTGCGGTCCAGCGAAATGTCCCCCTTCTTGTCAGTGAGGTCCTCACTCACATAGTATGACATAGAGTTTGGTCCGAGCACAAACCAGCGCTCTGTCCAATTTTTCCTTTTGTGCCCTTTTTTCATCATGTAGCCCTTCAGGATAAAATACATGAATCTGTCACACTCAGGATTGTAATATCTTATCTATATCATTGTTACCACCAGCAGAGGTCTGACAGAGGTCAGTGTAGAGTAGACAGTCACTGTGTCCTAAATGGCACCCTATTCCCTATTTACAGCAGTACTTTTGAACAGAGCCCTATGGGTTCTCGTTAAAAGTATTGCACTATACAGGGAATATGGTCCCATTTGGGATGCATAAAGTGTTGTGAGAGAGGGTACCGCAGGCGAACCTGTCTGAGAACATCCAGTATGAGCTCCTGGAAGACCTCAGAGATGCCCATGGACAGGGTCTGGCGGTTCATGCCCTTACTGAAGTGGCCCATGCCAACCAGCTCTATCAGCTCCCAGGCAATCAGGCATTGCTGCTTCCTGTTCAACATGAGCTTGTAATCATCAAACCTCTCCTGATTCCAAATGCCTCCCATGGCCTCCATCAGCTTCCGCAGGAAGTACTCAATCTGGAGGGGGGAGGAGAGGACACCGTGAGTCAGTCCTGTGGTATGAATGGGAATCATTTTACCTGGAAGAGTATAATTACAGCTAAAATAATAAGATATGTATGTTTATTAAAGGTGTTGCCTTGTCTCTCACTTCCTCTGTGATGATGACCAGTGGGTACCTGTCTTCAGACAGGAAGTTGAAGATGCACCAGACCTTGAAGGCATCATCGTTGGAGATGAGAAGATGGCTCATGTTGATGTTTTTCTTGAAACACAGTGTCCAGCACACATTGTTGAACTCCAGTATGTCAAAGTTATCCCTAACCTGTAATTAACATAAACAAAGCCAACATTCACACAAAACAGAACAACTTCCCTATTTTTCTTCAACATACTATAAGTAAGGGCAACAAGATTAGAAAGAGTCAGTGGTAGCCTAATATTTCTCTGCCCTACGTTTTAGCCCACAGGGTGTGAAGTACAAACATAATGTTCTTCGTCGCTTCATTTTAATTCAAGTCAGATTCCGGAGGAGAAAGGCAAGGAAATAGCCCCCAAGTACAAATAGCGCTAGGACTAAAGCAGTTTACTAATTGACATCAGTGTTGGTGTTATTGCTATGGAAACAGTTGGCAAGCCCTGCAAGTCTACAGATGTGGGCTATATCTGATGGTCTGCCAACTAGAGAACTGAGGACAAAAAACTTTAAAGATCACTTCTTGCTTTATCACTGGTGTTTACAAAGTAAGTGCATTCATTACCAATGGCTGACTGCTTGAATATTAAAAAAGACATGAGTAATTATTATCTCTCCGATGCCAATAGATGGGCCTTTACTTCCCATGCACTGCCGAAGTCATAATAAAACTCCTTGTATGCTATTTGTTTTATTTCACTCGAGTTGTGTTCTGATTATGAGTCGGTCTCTATAAATTTGCTATCACAAAAGGGTCCCCGGCCACAAAAAGTTTGAGAACCCCTGCAATATGTGTAAAAACAAGGTGTTTACCAATCAGATTGTGAAGCTTTTCTAGAAAACAGACTCAGCGAAAACCAAAAACTCTGCATCATGCAATCATCATGTTCTGGAATCTATCTGTAGTAGTGTGCATGTTAACCCTTCACTTCTAAATGCAATGTATGACACAGGATGAAATGGGAGTAGCTGATGTGAGCTCAATGGACGTTTCTTCTGAAACGAAGGCTATATTTTCTTGCACTCATTGCAGTAATTTTCAGCACACATGGTTTTTTCTTTCGATAACTAACAATGGTGGGTCTCACACCTCCTTGATGGCTGTGAAACAGAAAGATTCTGCCACTCGCACAGTAGACATACCATAACAATGGCAGCCTTGTTCAAGGTCAAACAGATCCTGCTTCCTCCATTTATTTCTCAAAAACCAATACATTTTAATATGGTTGACATGCATAATATGGGTGACATGCATATCTTAGAAACTAAGATAAACACTGACAATAGAAATAACACTCATCATATTATGAGCGAGGAACGTTATATACAGAAAAGCATTGCCTTAAACAATGTTTCTAAAGGCACACATAAAACACTTTCCATGAAGTCTTATCATCCACTATGGGGATGCAGCACTCCACAGTTAAACCTCATGCTGAGGGATCTGTCGACCTAGGGGCTATGTACATTCTAGTGGTTCTATTTCTATGGACCCAACATCCCAGAGCCCTCCACTAAAAGAGCCACTGAGGTGAGGAGACAGGATGACGCAGGTGCTCAGAAGCCTTAGTGCAATGTCGGTTTGACATTTTACTGCATTGTTAGGAGCTCGTAACATTCACATTTTGCTGCACTCGCTACAACATCTTTTAAACTATGATCAAATCAAATCAACTTTGATTTAAAGTCTGCCAACTCCTTGTGAATTTATTTATTTAAGTCAGTTAAGATCAAATTCTTATTTTACAATGATGGTCTACCCCAGCCAAACCCTCCCCGGTTGTGATACAGCACAGGATCAAACCAGAATCTGTAGTGATGCCTCTAGCACTGATATGCAGTGTCTAAGACCACTGCGCCACTCGGGAGCCCACTTAGACCGCTTGCGCCACTTGGCATGACAATGAGCAATGGAGTTGGAAAGAGCACAAACAAATCTCTTACTGCTCACCTTGTCCAGTATGAATCTATTGAGGTAGGGCATGTAGCCCTGGTTGGACACAGGGCCCTCATCATCATCCTTAAAGTGCTGCTCCAGGGCGACTGGGTCATGGGGTATCTTCATCACAGTGCACAGGTTATGAGAGAGCACCTGTCAGATCAGATCATGCAGTCAGGGAAACCGTCATAGTAATAGTAATATCATAGTAATATCATTCACCAGGTATCCCCCCCCCCCCCCCCCCAATGCTCAGAAGCATTTTATACAGGATATGCACAATGAGTCTGGGGGCGAGGTTACTGCCATACTGTTGGTATTCACTGGGCATAGTAGAGAGATGTTACAGTAATATTTGGGTGTTTAAGGGATATCAAAAAGATTCCTCATACAAGTGGGCATCATGCTCCCATAAACACAATTACATGGTGATTTTTCAAAAGGATCTCTGTTTAGTCTAAGATCACATTGACATGCATGACTAAGCATGTGTTGCTGTCAGTTCAAGCATTGCTGCCCAAGCATTACTTCTGTTCCTTCCTGGAAACATCTACAAAAAGTGTGTTGAAAAGGTCCCTGTTGAGATGTAGAGTGAAGTAAATATATCAAAATAAATCTTATTATATTTATGAATAAGCCACTCACGAACATCTATAATCTATTCTAGACAAAGGAACAGACTGGACTGTCTGAAAAATAATATTAACAATGGATGGTTGACAACATTTCCGGGCAAGTCAGGATGTTCTCTATGCAGTGTTGTGATAGCTCAGGTTGAATTTAGGTGCTGAATGAAAGGTGAAGGCATATTTTCCAGACATCGAAAATACTTATTTTCTGGATGTCGAAAGTATGTTTTTACGTCTATGATTGGTTCATAATTGGTTCGGTCCGGACCAAAAATCAACGTCCTTGGAAATTGAAATCAAGACCGGTCTGGACTGCACCAAAAAAAAACCACCAACAAAATACAGTCAATCCAGACAGCACCAATAAACGGACCAAAAAAATAAATCCAAAAGACGTTGAGGTCGGTAAATGATGAGTGTAGTGTCTTCATCAGAGCCTGGCTGGTACACAGACCACCGGACAGACCCAGACAGGAAAACAATACCTACCCTTCCAAAGCAGTGCCCCTTGCCTTTTAAAATCTCAACACTCTTACGTTAGATTCTGTCCAAATGACAAAATATCCTGTGTAAAGCAAGATTATCATCAGGCACGCATGTCCCACATTCATAGGTATCTGTCAATCAACAATGGTTATTTCCACAGAACCATTGTTATTCCTGTTTTTTTGTGCGAAAAAGTTAGACACACACGAGTAAGATAAAATACTTCTGATATAAGCAGAAACTGTGTAGCCTGTGAGTTGAGGAACAGCAGAAATGTGTCTCTACTTTGTTGTCGATGTTGCCGACTGAATTATCACTTGGCAGTTGACACAAAATTAACTATAGTGGGGGAAGCGAAGCAGCACATAAAAGTAGTGTACACTGAATTAAAATTAAGATCTCAGATACATTGTCAAATATTTTATCCAACTGATCAGAACTTTTTGTTTGTGTCTGATATTCGGATCAGCAACATGAGAAAATATTCCAATGTCAGAATTAATCTAAATTTCGGTTTTTGAGCAAACATTTTTTTTAAACTTCATTATGGAATAATACTGTAGGCCTACTAGCTACGATTTAAAGCCTACCTTAAGCTGTGATTTGGACACTTTCCCACTTTGATCCACGTCCAAGGCTGTGAATGCGTGCCATATTGACTTCAGAAGTTCATCTCGCAGTAGTCCCATGTTCGTAGCCCCTAGCGCGCTCGAAGTCTAGGTAAAACTGCAATTTTTTCAGACACTGATACATAGTCACGTGATCGAGTGTCGCAGCAGGAAAATGAGACCGCATCATCCAATGACTATGGTAGCACCAGATAGCGCATAGTTGTCGAACGCGTTGCGCTTTCATCAGTATTCAATTGTGAAGAGTAAACGGTTAATAGACCAAACTGCTGAATAAAAAATGTCCCAACAACGAACAAACCTGTTGCATAGTAGTTGACGATCAACTTCACAATAAACTACATAGAAAAAAGTTTGTATAATCTGAAAGACCACCATCTCTCATTTACCCGTTTTCATAAGATAACTAGTCCATCACACAGAATAGTGTGTAGTCCAGGTTTATTCTTTTAGAGCAACATTCATCCACAAACATTTGACAATTCCAAGGTATCCATATTATCGGGAGTGAACATATTTATAATAATAATAATAATATGCCATTTAGCAGACGCTTTTATCCAAAGCGACTTACAGTCATGTGTGCATACATTCTATGTATGGGTGGTCCCGGGAATCGAACCCACTACCCTGGCGTTACAAGCACCATGCTCTACCAACTGAGCTACAGAACCACTAACTTGGAACAAGTAACATGAAACCAATAGCTGTCAAAATGATCTACATGCATAATATACATCATTGTAAAACATGAGATGATGTAAATTAGTCAATGCTACAGTTCTGATTAGTTTTGAACAGAAGAAAATACTGACTTTACTAAAACAATTCTTCAGTGGCTCCATGCATCATATATAAAATAAATGACACCGGGGCTTGACACAATGATCCACTTTGACCAACTGCATCACACACGATTGGATGACTCATCATGAAACATGTACATGAGTAAATCATCTTAAACAACTCTATACATAATGAACATCAGATAGGAAATGTATTACAGATGCAACACATTGAAATTCCATGTTTTACAGAAGAGATTGATTACTGAAACTATTCTAAACATCAATGGAATTTACAAATTCACTGAACTCCACTAACGTTCAAGACAAACATATAGCAGCAGTATGCATTTTTACATTTAGTAGACGCTCTTACACAGAGCGACTTACAGTAGTGAGTGCATACATTTTCATACTGGTCACACATGGGAATTCGAACCCACAACCCTGGCATTGCAAGCACCATGAGCCAAACAGTTTGACTTAGCCAAACAGTTTGCATATGGCAAGTTCAAAGTGCTCATTGAATCATTCATAGTCAATGATCCAGTTCCACTACCTGAAATCAGGTATAATAGACTGTAAAGTGCAAATTGGTATCACACCATCCCAAACCCGCACACTGGCAACAGAATGTTCTAGCATGCTACCACATTCCATTAAAAACAAAAATCGGCTATATTATGTAATACCAATTGCCAGAACATGCCAAGTGCTTGGGAAGGTAACAACCCTTTCACTCTTTAGAATCAAATAAATTTGGTCCATTGTCTTACTAACAACCCTTTCCAAGTACCAAACAGTAAGAACTATAATAGTTGGTTTGTACACTCTGAAGCCCATCTCTCCATGTCTGCCTAGGGAGGCCTTCCCAGTACACTACTGAGTGCAACCAGGGTTGTTTTCATTAGCGCACAAGGTAGCAAGAAATTTTGCAACAGAAAACAAGCATTTCTAATTGGACAATTTCAGGTAGTGCCCCTCTGTTTTGGCCTGTTTTTTTTTCTTCCATGTCGTGCCTAGTGAATATGACTCAGTCTGATACCCATTTGGGTTGGCAGTTGGCCCGCTCAGTAGATTGTCAGGCTGACTGAGCGGTTCATCTTCTTGCCGATGAGCCTGGAGCTCCTGCTGAACCGGAGGGTGGAGCGCGTCAGGACC
The DNA here is from genome assembly GCF_021184085.1 of Oncorhynchus gorbuscha. Classification (NCBI taxonomy): domain Eukaryota; kingdom Metazoa; phylum Chordata; class Actinopteri; order Salmoniformes; family Salmonidae; genus Oncorhynchus; species Oncorhynchus gorbuscha. Next base: position 9,254,204 of record NC_060176.1, read on the forward strand.
CTATCTGAGATCAGAAACTTCTCCTCTGCAGCTACTTTGGCTTGCTGGGCCTTTTTCAGCTCCCTGCACGAGGACAAGCCCATATTATTTATTATTATATTATTTATTATTATTATTGTTAGAGAAGCCATTCAAATGTATCATCATGTAATTTTTCACAAAACAAACACTGTCGTAGTATTCTCTCTAACATTCATACTTAGGATATGATAAGTGAAAAAGGAATGGAAGCCTTGAGCCATGACATATGAAAAGGGTACGTACTTCTGCAGTAGCGCATTTTTGAACTTCTCTGCGTTGAGTTCCACGCGGAGCTGGTCAGCGCTCATGCGGGAGGCAGTGAGGAGGACGGGATGCTTGGTGAGGGAAGACGCAGACGGCCTACTGGCAGGGTCAGGGTGGATCATCAACTGCAGCACACAGAATTCATTAATACCACTAATTAAACATTACTACTGCCTGTCCTGCACACAAACAACCATTACAGAATGAAACACTGCACCCTAAACCCTTTTATAGGGCACTACTTTTAACCAGGTCCCATAGGGCTCAGGTCAAATATGCACACAATGTAGGGAAAGTGTACCATTTGGGAAGCACCCCTGGTCGTTTCTAGTCAAACCTTCAGTAAACTTGGGAATTTCTGTGAGAGCACTTGAGGTATCGCAGGTAGTTTTCCTTGTCTGATGTCATGCCACTTGTCACCATTGGTTGGGAGTGGTTCAGCTCCTGAGGCACTGATGACAGTCAGTGCTAGGGCAAAAATATCTGCCCTGGTGAGGTTTCTATAGTCCTGAAAAACACATTGGTCCAATACATGATTTTGGATAATTTAACAAATGAGGTGGTATGGGGGAGGAGTTATCCAATTACCTCTTGTAAGACTTCATTGACCAGGTACCTGCTGTCCCCTTCTTCAACTTGAGGATTGTCCATTCTGGTCACATGGCCAAGATCACCTGGGGGAAAAATACAAAAACAGAATCCAGCTGCCTGGTCAACAAGTACACTCAATTATTAGCTTGTTACATTTGCATGATCATTTTTTTTTTTTCAAGTACCTATTTTGTAAACAACATTTCTATTTGGTCCTTCCTCATCGTCAAATTCATCGACACACACCACAGTCTTCCGGGATAAGAAGATGTTGCCTGAGAAAAGTAAAGCACAGCAAGCATTAAATATTCTAAATGATTTCAATAGCTTAGCTGTATCCAAAACTCTACAGCTACTTACTTGGCTTGATGTCCATGTGAACCAGAGAGGTGGAGTGAATGTACTTCAGTCCACGGGCCACCTGAAGGAGAAGGTCCTTGAGGTCCAGCTCAGAGAAGAAGCGCATGGTTCTGTAGTTCTCTGAGACCACGTCTGCCAGTGTGCCGCCGTTACAGTACTCATTCTGTATGAGCATGTGGTCGTCCTCTGACCAGGCAGAGAAGTACCTCACTACATGGGGGTGCTGCCCCAAGACCGCGTGGGCATACACCTCCCGGAGTGCATTCTGTCTGCGGAAAACAGAACACAATATTAGCACAAAAATGGCATGGCATTAAGGTCAATGAGTCATTTAAATGTACACTTGGATTGTCAGTTTTTCAAAATCCATGGGATTCTCTTACTCGTCTACAGATCCAGCGAGGGGCTTCTTTGAGCGTTTGATGGCATAGATGCAGCCATCGAGTCTTTTCACACATTTGAAGACAGAGCCAAACTCCCCAGATCCTATCTTCTCCAGCTCATGAAACTCTGTGGCATATCTTGATATCATGTTGCTATCCAAAAGAGTCATTCTCTGCAAGAAAAGGACAGAGTTGTTAGACACTTATCTAAAGTACAATTTCAGTGTGTGTGTGGGGGTAGTGGGCGGGTAATTAAAGTATCATTGTGATTACAAAAATATACCTTTGATGGTGGAATGATGTCCTCTTCACACTCTGCATCACTGGCTTCCATGTCCTCTCCACATGAGCTTTAGAGATAAAGGAAGGTAAACTAAATGTGTTATATAACATTCCAACCACTCGAGGGCAGACAATCCCTACAAGTGTACATTGTTAGTAACCACATGGCTTTGGGTTGCTGCCAACAAGCATGCAATAGTCAACCGATTAATTGCACACTAGATCTAGAAGCATGTCTGAATCTATTGTCAACTAAGAATAGGCCATGCTCCATTGACACAGACAGAAATACCAATCTCCCAATTCTAAGATGCTTATTTTTGTTGTTGTAAAACAGTCATAAAAGGAACTTGAGTTGTGGCATGGTAGTAAAATCTGATCTACTTTACAACACTAACTGCAATTACTTTTGAGTTTTATAAAATGGTTTTGACAAACAGGAGTTCCACAACTACCTTAGGATAGGGGAGAGTATAAAGAGGAAATGGAGTTTGTTTGAGGTCAGTAGAAACTAAGTCCCACACCCACAAAATCCCAATGTAATACCTGGTAAATAATGACATCAGTATAAGGTGCTTCTCTTACTCATTCCTGTGTGATCTCTTTCTGTTGTTCCTTTGTAACATTGCTGCCTGGATCAGTAATGAGTCAGGGGTGAATGGATTGATGTTGATCATGGGTGCATGTCTACTCCTGCTGTCTGTGTGCGGTCTTCCTGTTGAGTCCCTATTCATGTAGACACCTATTCCTAGCCGGCAGACTGTGGATCCTGTGGCCACTGCTCTGGACAACAACCCCTGAAAGAGAAAACAAAACATTGCATTAGATAAGAATAACATGTATGGTTGGTGAGGGTCATCCATACAAATATGGAAAACAAGTCAAGGAAATCAATGATTCAGGGAAAACTATGCCATTGACTTTTTCAAAAATGGTAAAAGAATCATGTTCAAACATGTGGAAGACAGAAATAGTAATCTTGCACAGTGGCTGGTTCTCTGGCTGAAAACTTTAAAACGTTCATTTGATTTTACATTGTGGATCTGATAGAATCATTTGAGAACAATAACATGTTAACATGTTACTGTAGTTAACCCACCTTAGGTGTGTGGGGGACATCAAATAGTCGGAGTTTCCTGAAGGTTTTATGGGGCAGTGTGTCGGGACAATCTGGAATGGGAGAGCTTCCATCCTGATTGTCGGAAAACTCCGGGGACGAGCTGTTGTAGTAGGGCCGGGACCCTTTACTCAGAGACGGGGACCCCCTCATCAAGTCAGTCCCTGGTGATTTTAGGGGGAAAAGACATCCAAATCCCTCATCCCAATGTTCAACGCGATCCTCCGCGGTAGCTGTCTTCGTGGTGCCGTTACAGACGGCTTGGTTTAAGTTGGAGTTGTGTCTCGGCGATTGCACCGGGGAGTCAATTTCGGCGAGACTCGACTCGGCTTCAATGCTGTAGTCCTCTCCGTCACTCTGGTTGAAGTCTAGTCTCTGTCGAATAGGTCCCATCTTCGGGGACATACCGACGAACATTCGGCAACTGACACGTATCACTTCCCAGACACAGTAACGTTGGCTATAGCGTTAAAGTGGCTAGCTAACTAAATCGTTTTCAAATTATCCCGAGTAGTTTGACATCCGTGTGCCCATGGCGTTACAATGTTGAGTCAATTTGTAATCCAAAATGACGTGGCTAAATAAATTAGCTAACGTTCGCTCACTAGCCTCGCAAATACGTTAGAGGTTAGCTAGCTACTGTAACACCTTAGCTTCGTTCCATGAGGCGCAGAACACCGTACTGGTAAACGATTATGCTGGGCGCTTATTTACTACAAAAAAACAATTATTAATTTAGTACTTGTGTCTAGATGTCAAAATACTCCAGTCGACTGTTTGTTAACCTGAAATATTGTCACAATTTGTCTTGCTCCGCTTCCTGCGACCGTTGACAGAATTATTCCAACATAAATTTCTTCCACTCTTCAACCAATGAGAACCCATTCCTGAATTTTGAAACGTGGGCGTTACTTCCTTCGAAGTAAAGTTTTTCGTCACAAAATGGATATTTGACAAACGTCACTTGGGCGATTTGAATCCTTTGGATCTTTTTTTTAACCTTGGAGGCTCTTAATTAATTTGTCCTCATTGTACTGTACTGTACTTTTTATTTATTTCACCAGGTAAGCTAGTTGAGAACAAGTTCTCATTTACAACTAAGACCTGGCCAAAATAAAACAAAACAGTGCGACACAAGAGTTACACATGGAATAAACAAGCATACAGTCAATAACAATATAAAAAAATAGTATATACAGTGGTAAGGCAATAAATAGGCCATAGTAGCGAAGTAATTACAATTTAGCAGATTAACACTGGAGTGATAGATAAGCAGATGATGATGTGCAAGTAGAGATACTGGTGTGCAAAAGAGCAGAAAAGTAAATATAAACAATATGGGGATGAGGTAGGTAGATTGGTTGGGCTATTTACAGATGGACTATGTACAGCTGCAGCGATAGGTTAGCTGCTCAGATAGCTGATGTTCAAAGTTAGTGAGGGAAATATAAATCTCCAGCTTCAGTGATTTTTGCAGGTCGTTCCAGTCACTGGCAGCAGAGAACTGGAAGGAAAGGCGGCCAAAGGAGGTGTTGGCTTTGGGGATGACCAGTGAGATATACCTGCTGGAGCATGTGCTACGGGTGGGTGTTGTTATCATGACCAGTGAGCTGAGATAAGGCAGAGTTTTACCTAGCATAGGTTTATAGATGATCTGGAACCAGTGGGTCTGGCGACGAATATGTAACGGGGGCCAGCTGACTAGAGCATACAGGTAGCAGTGGTGGGTGGTATAAGGGGCTTTGGTAACAAAACTGATGACTGTGAGACTGCATCCAATTTGCTGAGTAGAATATTGGAAGCTATCGCCGAGGTCAAGGATCGATAGGATAGTCAGTTTTACTGGGGTAAGTTTGGCGGCGTGAGTGGAGACTTTGTTGCGAAATAGAAAGCTGATTCTAGATTTGATTTTGGATTGGAGATGCTTAATGTGAGTCTGGAAGGAGAGTTAACAGGCTAGCAAGACACCTAGGTATTTGTAGTTGTCCACATATTCTAGGTCAGAACCGTCCAGAGTAGTGATGCTAGTCGGCAGGTGGGTGCGGGCAGCGAACGGTTGAAAAGCATGCATTTGGTTTTACTAGCGTTTAAGAGCAGTCGGAGGCCACAGAAGAAGTGTTGTATGGCGTTGAAGCTTGTTTGGAGGTTACTTAACACAGTGTCTAAAGAAAGGCCAGAAGTATACAGAATGGTGTTGTCTGCGTAGAGGTGGATCAGGGAATCACCCGCAGCAAGAGCGACATCGTTGATATATATACCGAGAAATGAGTCGTCCCGAGAATTGAACCCTGTGGTACCCCATAGTGACTGCCAGAGATCCGGACAACATGCCCTTCGATATTACACTGAACTCTGTCTGCGAAGTAGTTGGTGACTCAGGCGAGGCAGTCATTTGAGAAACCAAGGCTAATGAGTCTGCCAATAAGAATACAGTGGTTGACAGAGTCGAAAGCATTGGCCAGGTCGATGAAGACGGCTGCACAGTACTGTCTTATATCGATGGCGGTTATGATATTGTTTAGGACCTTGAGCGTGGCTGAGGTGCACCCGTGACCAGCTCGGAAACCGCATTGCACAGCGGAGAATATTCGTGGTGGTATTCAAAATGGTTAGTGATCCGTTTTTTAACTTGGCTTTCGAAGACTTTAGAAAGGCAGGGCAGGATGGATATAGGTCTATAACAGTTTGGGTCTAGAGTGTCACCCCCTTTGAAGAGGGAGATGACCGTGGCAGCTTTCCAATCTTTGGGGATCTCGGACGATACGAAACAGGTTGAACAGACTGGTAATAGGGGTTGCAACAATGGCGGCGGATAATTTTAGAAAGAGAGGGTCCAGATTATCTAGCCCAGCTGATTTGTACGGGTCCAGGTTTTACAGCACTTTCAGAACATCTGCTATCTGGATTTGGGTAAAGGAGATGGGAAGGCTTGGGCAAGTAGCTGCGGGGGGTGCGGAGCTGTTGGCCGGGGTTGGGGTAGCCAGGAGGAAAGCATGGCCAGCCGTACAGAAATACTTATTGAAATGTTCAATTATCATGGATTAAATTGGTGGTGACCGTGTTACCTAGCCTCAGTGCAGTGGGCAGCTGGGAGGAGGTGCTCTTCTTGTCTATGGACTTTACAGTGTCCCAAAACTTTTTGGAGTTAGAGCTACAGGATGCAAATTTCTGTTTGAAAAAGCTAGCCTTTGCTTTCCTGACTGACTGTGTGTATCGTTTCCGGATCTCCCTGAACAGTTGCATATCGCGGGGACTAGTCGATGCTATTGCAGTCCGCCACAGGATGTTTTTGTGCTGGTCAAGGACAGTCAGGTCTGGAGTGAACCAATGGCTATATCTGTTTCTTAGTTCTACATTTTTGAAAGGGGCATGCTTATTTAAGATGGTGAGGAAATTACTTTTTTTTTAAAACTACCTGATGGGACTGATGGGATCAATATCCTTCCAGGATACCCGAGCCAGGTCGATTAGAAAGGCCTGTCACAGAAGTGTTTAAGGAGCATTTGACAGTTATGAGGGGTGGTCGTTTGACCGCGGACTCATAGCGGATGCAGGCAATGAGGCAGTGATTGCTGAGATCCTGATTGAAAACAGCAGAGGTGTATTTGGAGGGCAAGTTGGTCAGGATAATATCTATGAGGGTGCCCATGTTTATGGATTTAGGGCTGTACCTGGTGGGTTCCTTGATAATTTGTGTGAGATTGAGGGAATTTTTGCTTAATTCATTGCCCTTTAGCATATCAAATCAAAGCTTACTTGTCACGTGCGCTGAATACAACAGGTGAAGTAGACCTTACAGTGAAATACTTACTTACAGGCTCAAACCAATAGTGCAAAAAAGCTATTAGGTGAACAAGGTAGGTAAAGAACAGGCTATATACAGTAGCGAAACTACATACAGACACCGATTAGTCAGGTTGATTGAGGTGTGTACACGTAGATATGGTTAAAGTGACTATACATATATGATGAACAGAGAGTAGCAGTAGCGTAAAAGAGGGGTTGGCGGGTGGTGGGACACAATACAGATAGCCAGGTTAGCCAATCTGCAGGAGCACTGGTTGGTCGGCCCAATTGAGGTAGTATGTACATGAATGTACAGTGGGACAAAAAAGTATTTAGTCAGCCACCAATTGTGCAAGTTCTCCCACTTAAAAATATGAGGCCTGTAATCTTCATCATAGGTACACTTCAACTATGACAGACAAAATGAGGCAAAAAAAAATCCAGAAAAATCACATTGTAGGATTGTTAATGAATTTATTTGCAAATTATGGTGGAAAATAAGTATTTGGTCAATAAAAGTTTCTCAATACTATGTTATATACCCTTTGTTGGCAATGACAGAGGTCAAACGTTTTCTGTAATTCTTCACAAGGTTTTCGCACACTGTTGCTGGTATTTTGGCCCATTCCTCCATGCAGATCTCCTCTAGAGCAGTGATGTTTTGGGGCTGTTGCTGGGCTGTTGCTGGGCAACACGGACTTTCAACTCCCTCCAAAGATTTTCTATGGGGTTGAGATCTGGAGACTGGTTAGGCCACTCCAGGACCTTGAAATGCTTCTTACGAAGCCACTCCTTCGTTGCCCGGGCGGTGTGTTTGGGATCATTGTCATGCTGAAAGATCCAGCCACGTTTCATCTTCAATGCCCTTGCTGATGGAAGGAGGTTTTCACTCAAAATCTCACAATGCATGGCCCCATTCATTCTTTCCTTTACACAGATCAGTCGTCCTGGTCCCTTTGCAGAAAAACAGCCCCAAAGCATGATGTTTCCACCCCCATGCTTCACAGTAGGGATGGTGTTCTTTGGATGCAACTCAGCATTCTTTGTCCTTTTTTTTAACCAAAAAGTTATATTTTGGTTTCATCTGACCATATGACATTCTCCCAATCTTCTTCTAGATCATCTAAATGCTCTCTAGCAAACTTCAAACGGGCCTGGACATGTACTGGCTTAAGCAGGGGGACACGTCTGGCACTGCAGGATTTGAGTCCCTGGCGGCGTAGTGTGTTACTGATGGTAAGCTTTGTTACTTTGGTCCCAGCTCTCTGCAGGTCATTCACTAGGTCCCCCCGTGTGGTTCTGGGATTTTTGCTCACCGTTCTTGTGATCAATTTGACCCCACGGGGTGAGATCTTGCGTGGAGCCCCAGATCGAGGGAGATTATCAGTGGTCTTGTATGTCTTCCATTTCCTAATAATTGCTCCCACAGTTGATTTCTTCAAACCAAGCTGCTTACCTATTGCAGATTCAGTCTTCCCAGCCTGGTGCAGGTCTACAATTTAGTTTCTGGTGTCCTTTGACAGCTCTTTTGTCTTGGCCATAGTGGAGTTTGGAGTGTGACTGTTTGAGGTTGTGGACAGGTGTCATTTATACTGATAACAAGTTCAAACAGGTGCCATTAATACAGGTAACGAGTGGAGGACAGAGGAGCCTCTTAAAGAAGAAGTTACAGGTCTGTGAGAGCCAGAAATCTTGCTTGTTTGTAGGTGACCAAATACGTATTTTCCACCATAATTTGCAAATAAATTCATTAAATATCCTCCAATGTGATTTTCTGGATTTTTTCCCTCATTTTGTCGGTCATAGTTGAAGTGTACCTATGATGAAACTTACAGGCCTCTCATCTTTTTAAGTGGGAGAACTTGCACAATTGGTGGCTGACTAAATACTTTTTTGCCCCACTGTATAGTTAAAGTGACTATGCATATATGAAAAACAGAGAGTAGCAGCAGCGTAAAGAGACTTTGGAGGGGCAAGATAACATTCTATGACTGGGGTGGCTGTGGTCTTTGACAATATTTAGAGCCTTCCACTGACACCGCCTGGTGAAGAGGTCCTGGATGGCAGGCAGCTTAGCCCCAGTGATGTTCTGGGCCGTACGCCGAGCAATTTCCGTACGTCAAGCAAGAGGCTGAGCAATTGCCGTACCAGGCAGTGATGTAACCAGTCAGCATGCTCTCGATGTTGCAGCTGTAGAACCTTTTGAGGATCTCAGGACCCATGCCAAATATTTTCAGTTTCCTGAGGGGGAATAGGCTTTGTCGTGAACTCTTTACGACCGTCTTGGTGTGTTTGGACCATTCTAGTTTGTTGTTGATGTGGACACCGAGGAACTTGAAGCTCTCAACCTGTTCCATTACAGCCCCGTCGATGAGAATGGGGACGTGCTCGGTCCTCCTTGTCCTGTAGTCCACAATCATCTCCTTAGTCTTGGTAACGTTAAGAGATAGGTTATTATTCTGGCACCACACGGCCAGGTCTCTGACCTCCTCCCAATAGGCTGTCTCGTTGTTGTCTGTGATCAGGCCTACCACTTTTGTGTTGTCTGCAAACTTTATGGTGTTGGAGTCGTGCCTGGCCAAGCAGTCGTGAGTGAACAGGGAGTACAGGAGGGGACTGAGCACGCACCCTGTGGAGCTCCAGTGTTGAGGATCAGCATGGCAGACGTGTTGCTACCTACCCTCACGGGGGTGGCCCGTCAGGAAGTCCAGGATCCAGTTGCAGAGGGAGGTGTTTAGTCCCAGGATCCTTATCTTGGTGATGAGCTTTGAGGGTACTATGGTGTTGAATGCTGAGCTGTAGTCAATGAATAGCATTCTCACATAAGTGTTCCTTTTCTCCAGGTGGGAAAGGGCAGTGTGGAGTGCAATAGAGACTGCATCATCTGTGGATCTGTTCGGGCGGTATGCAAATTGGAGTGGGTCTAGGGTTTCTGAGATAATGGTGTTGTGAGCCATAACCAACCTTTCAAAGCACTTCATGGCTAAGGACGTGAGTGCTACGGTTCTGTAGTCATTTAGGCAGGTTGCCTTTGTGATCTTGGGCACAGGGACTATGGTGGTCTGCTTGAAACATGTTGGTATTACAGACTCATTCAGGGACATGTTGAAAATGTCAGTGAAGACACCTGCCAGTTGGTCAGCACATGCCTGGAACACATGTCCTGGTAATCCGTCTGGCCACGCAGCCTAGTGTATGTTGACCAGTTTAACGGTCTTACTCACGTTGGCTACGGAGAGTGTGATCACACAGTCGTCAGGAACAGCTGATGCTCTCATGCATGCCTCAGTGTTGCTTGCCTTGAAGCGAGCATAGAAGTGATTTAGCTCGTCTGGTAGGCTTGTGTCACCGGGCAGCTCGCAGCTGTGCTTGCCTTTGTAGTCTATAATATGTGGCAGAGCTTGCAAACTAAGACGAGCGTCGGAGCCGGTGTAGTATGATTCAAACTTAGCGGTGTTGACGCTTTGCCTGTTTGATGGTTTGTCGCAGGGCATAGCAGGATTTCTTGGAAGCTTCCGGGCTAGAGTCCCGCACCTTGAAAGCGGCAGCTCTACCGTTTAGCTCAGTGCGAATGTTGCCTGTAATCCATTGCTTCTGGTTGGGTTATGTACGTACAGTCACTGTGGGGACGACGTCCTCGATGCACTTACTGATAAAGCCAGTGACTGATGTGGTGTACTCCTCAATGCCATCGGAAGAATCCTGGAACATGTTCCCTTTCTGTGATAGCAAAACAGTCCTGTAGTTTAGCATCTGCTTCATCTGACCACTTTTTGATAGACCGAGTCACTCTTGCTTCCTGCTTTAATTTTTGCTTGTAAGCAGGAATCAGGAGGATAGAGTTGTGGTTGGATTTACCAAATGGAGGGCGAGAGAGAGCTTTGTACACGTCTCTGTGTGTGGAGTACAGGTGATCTAGAATTTTTTTCTGCCTGGTTTCACATTTAACATGTTGATAGAAACTTGGTAGAACTGATTTAAATTTCCCTGCATTAAAATCTCCGGCCACGAGGAGCACCGCCTCTGGGTGAGTGGTTTCCTGTTTGCTTATTTCCTTATACAGCTGACGGAGTGCGGTCTTATTGACAGCATCTGTCTGTGGTGGTAAATAGACAGCCACAAAAAGTATAGCTGAAAACTCTTGGCAAGTAGTGTGGCCTGCAATTTATCACAATATACTCTACTTCAGGCGAGCAAAATCTAGAGACTTCCTTAGATTTCGAGCACCAGCTGTTTTTACAAATATGCACAGACCCCCCCACCCCCCACCAGTGTGCTGTTATATCCTGCCGGTGCAGTGTATATCCCGCTAGCTGAATATCCATGTCGTCATTCAGCCGTGATTCCGTGAAGCATAGGATATTACCGTTTTTGATGTCCCGTTGGTAGGATATTCGTGATCGTACCTCGTCTAATTTATTGTCCAATGATTGCATGTTGGCGAGTAGTATTGACGGTAACGGCAGCTTTCCCAGTCGCCTTCTCTGGGTCCTGACCAAGCATCCGGCTCTTTGTCCTCTGTTCCTGCGCCGCTTCCTTGGTATATCATTCAATTATTTACACAAAAAGCAAATATGCCCCAAAATCTTATGTTGATAAGAATTGTCTAACTGCTCATATAATAGTATGAGTTGATGTAAAGATGTGGTAGACATTTTAAGCACTTGCTATCAACAAATATCACACTGGCTCTTACACATACAAATAAATTCAATAAAATACTAAACAATATCCCGTTTCAATAGTAATCAAGTAGATTTCAGATGATAAATCTACAGCATTATCACAAAAACAATTAGTGCAAATATATAGAATTGTACTGCTTTATTTAACAACCAATGTGTATCCATTATTTGTACACATTCAAAGTTAAAATATATGCTGGATTCAAAACATTGGCTATTTACTGTATATACACAGAATACAATATTCACACATGGAAAAATGGTACCAAAAGTCCAAACACGCCTTACATTTCTTAATCTCATTCATGCAGCAACACACATCTTACTCAACAAAGTAATGGATGTTTCAGCATTACAGACTCTTGGTGCAGCCATATCAAAATGTCTATTTACAAATCTTAATAAAGAATTCCATGTTTGATTTAAGAACAATACCCTTAAGTCAGAAAACTGTAGAATTTGTATAGATCAGTTGTTCTCGTCATATCAAATATTTCAATAGAAATTGAAAGGCTTATCTTATCTAATCATCCAATCCCATCTCTCCTTGTTGTATTCTTGATGCTATCCTGATGGCTTCTTCGAGTGAAGGTTGTTCACTGAGCTAAGAAACAGAAAGGTTGAAATCACACACTGAGAAAACAATATTTACGCAAAATTGATGGTCTGATCAGGTGTAAGTAACATAATACAAAATCTCGTCATTAGTGTGAGAGCAAAATACTTTTATTGCATCAAATGTTTTTTTTATGGACAGAATAGGGGGTTCTTATAACTATTGTCTGTGTGGACTGAAAGTGGGCCTCTGGGAGATAACACTGACAGGAGATTTACGATGTATTTTGGGTGATAAAACCTGAAGAGACCACAATCTGGAGCATTAAGTTCATGTTTTGTTCTATATGGAACCAGGGAGAGATGACCCCAGGGCAAGATCTTGGTCTCTACACAAAGATAACCGTTTTTACAGCAGATACTTAGAATTCACAGCAGACAGTATCTTTCATACAAATCTTTACCTTGTGATCCATTCCACACATCTGTTGTTCATCATGTAGACTGAAAGGGGTGTATCTTGGCTATAAAATACCTTTGTACTTTTGTCTCGGGGCTCTCAACAAATTTGTCGACCAGCCATCATTATCGTCGAGCACTCAATCGATTCACACTCACACACGCATGTATATATACACACACACATGTAGTGGGGAGAACAAGTATTAGATAAACACTGCCGATTTTGCAGGTTCCTACTTACAAAGCATGTAGAGGTCTGTAATTTTTATCATAGGTACACTTCAACTGTGAGAGACTGAATCTAAAACAAAAATCCAGAAAATCACATTGTATGTTTTTAAGTAATTAATTTGCATTTTATTACATGACATAAGTATTTGATACATCAGAAAAGCAGAACTTAATATTTGGTACAGAAACCTGTTTGCAATTACAGAGATCATACGTTTCCTGTAATTCTTGACCAGGTTTGCACACACTGCAGCAGGGATTTTGGCCCACTCCTCCATACAGACCTTGTCCAGATCCTTCAGGTTTCGGGGCTGTCGCTGGGCAATACGGACTTTCAGCTCCCTCCAAAGATTTTCTATTGGGTTCAGGTCTGGAGACTTGCTAGGCCAATCCAGGACCTTGAGATGCTTCTTACGGAGCCACTCCTTAGTTGCCCTGGCTGTGTGATTTGGGTCGTTGTCATGCTGGAAGACCCAGCCACGACCCATCTTCAAAGCTCTTACTGAGGAAAGAGGTTGTTGGCCAAGATCTCACGATACATGGCCCCATCCATCCTCCCCTCAATACGGTGCAGTCGTCCTGTCCCCTTTGCAGAAAAGCATCCCCAAAGAATGATGTTTCCACCTCCATGCTTCACGGTTGGGATGGTGTTCTCGGTGTTGTACTCATCCTTCTTTCTCCAAACACAGCAAGTGGAGTTTAGACCAAAAAGCTGTGTGTCTCATCAGACCATATGACCTTCTCCCATTCCTCCTCTGGATCATCCAGATTGTCATTGGCTAACTTCAGATGGGCCTGGACATGCGCTGGCTTGAGCAGGGGGACTTTGCGTGCACTGCAGGATTTTAATCCATGACGGCGTAGTGTGTTACTAATGATTTTCTTTGAGACTGTGGTCCCAGAGCTCTCTTCAGGTCATTGACCATGTCCTGCCGTATAGTTCTGGGCTGATCCCTCACCTTCCTCATGATCATTGATGCTCCACGAGGTGAGATCTTGCATGGGGCCCCAGACCGAGGGTGATTGACCGTCATCTTTAACTTCTTCCAATGTCTAATAATTGCACCAACCGTTGTTGCCTTCTCACCAAGCTGCTTGCCTATTGTCCTGTAGCCCATCCCAGCCTTGTGCAGGTCTACAATTTTATCCCTGATGTCCTTACACAGCTCTCTGGTCTTGGCCATTGTGGAGAGGTTGGAGTCTGTTTGATTGAGTGTGTGGACAGGTGTCTTTTATACAGGTAACGAGTTCAAACAGGTGCAGTTAATACAGGTAATGAGTGGAGAACAGGAGGGATCCTTAAAGAAAAACTAACAGGTCTGTGAGAGCTGGAATTATTACTGGTTGGTAGGTGATCAAATACTTATGTCATGCAATAAGATGCAAATGAATTACTTTAAAAAAATCATACAATGTGATTTTCTGGATTTTTGTTTTAGATTCCGTCTCACAGTTGAAGTGTACCTATGGTAAAAATTACAGACCTCTACATGCTTTGTAAGTAGGAAAACCTGCAAAATCGGCAGTGTATCAAATACTTGTTCTCCCCACTGTACATGTGTGTGTTGTATTGACCTGCTCCCTTAATGATTATTATTATTACATATTATTCACTTATTAGTGAATAAAGATTTATTTGAAGTATAACTCTGACTTGTGTGCTAAGTTTGTCTCTCCTCATTTGATAGTAAAGAAATGAACCACCACATTAGATACTTTAGTTTAAAAATTAAGTCTCCTCCCATTTCAGTAAACAGAAGGCGTCATGTAGGTGTCAAAGGGAAGCAAACCTACATAGCAGACTGACGGATGGAGTCTACAAGGAAGAGTCAAGACTAACCTTATATTATATTTATTTACTTAAAACACCTTGTATTAACATCACAATGGAAGGACTGATGTGATCGTTGAAAACAAATAAATACCAACACACCGAATGTTTTTGTTTCTATTTAGCAATGGATGTCTGGAATAGACAGGAGAGGTGCAGAGTTCCTAAAACACGTGTACCTCAAGACTGAATAGGACCCTTAGTGATGGTCAATACAAAAAGAGGCCTAATCTCAGATTCACACTGCTGTAGGCCAGCTCAGTGACTACAATATAATGCACTGTACTTCTTTGTAAGGCTGTGAATTAGGCTAACAAACAGCTGTTTGTTAAAGCTATTGCAGTGTCATTTGAACTCGTTATGCTTCTCAGCATCCAATGGGAATATATTGTGTGGCCTGCTTGTATGTTGCAATATGTAGCAATACTTGGTGTTTTGTGTCAGAGGGAGTCCCCTACCTGGACAGCGATCTGTGTGCCGTTTGAGGTGGCTAACAGAGTGACAGGGTGAACCCCCTCCTCTGTCTGCATGCCCTGAAAGGAAGCCAAATCAATGGCCACCTGGGGGGGGGAAAGAGGTCCAACATGTATTAAGACCTAAAGCCCAAAACGCATCACAAATGACAATGATTAGTAAGTCTGAAAGGGATTTTTGCCCATTAAGTGGAAAGTACACAGTTCTATTGGAGTTTGCTGTGGGTGCGTTGATAGAAATAGAATCACTAGTCATCATTCTAATTATCACTGTTAAGGTATCAAACAGAACTAAACACAGGGACACATTTGGGTATTTCAGATCATGGTGGTAAAGTTTTAGTAAAACTCACCTGCTCTTCTGTACCATCTGCTGCTACCATGGTAACTGAATGTGTACCATCTGCATTAAGCATTTCATGGGAAGGAACCGTGAAGGTGGTGCCATCACTGGTTACCATGGTAATTGTGTTTCCCAATGCCTGCATGTCAGCATGGGAGATACTGACCTGGGAATGAAAAGCATGTAACATTTTATCATACACTAAGTTATAACTTGCCCTCAATTAAATATTGTATAGCTAAACAAAGCGGTCTTCTGTGGGATGCATTGTAGTCAACATGGGCCAGTATCCTTGTGGAACGCTTTCGACACCGTGTACAGTCCATGCCAGATGAATTGAGGGTGTTCTGAGGGTAAGGGGGGTGGGGGTTGAAACTCAATATTAGGAAGGTGTTCTTAAGGTTGTGTACACTTAATGTATAACATTTGTATGTGACAACTATTTAAGATGCATACTTTCAGTTTTTCCAATCTCACTTCACTCGCGCACAAGAGGGAGGCTTGCAGTACTGGCACATGTGCAGACCAAATACACTGCTGGAACGCCGATTGAACTGTTTACATGTCCTTATAATTGGAAAGACTGCTCAGAAAACCAGGTGTTTTAATCGCTTAGTTCGATTATGACCATACACTGATTAAGATAAGCATAGGTAGGGCTTTACACAACTAATGCCATACTTGGCCCTCTGTCATAATCAGTCTCATATTTAATTATTAGTGTGCATGTAAAACATCCTCAGTGTACGGTGCCATGGGTAAAGAGGTGTGAAGCTGTAGGGGGATAAAGGGGGTTGTTGAGACATTAATTAAGAGAGGTAACATAGAAATAGAATGAATATGCTCATTCTAGTTTAGTATTTGCTCACCTATTGGGTAGTGAAGGGCTCATCCTTTAGTGGGGTGCAGGGCCAAAAAAACTAGGTAGAAAATAAAGAGCCTGCACCCGCACAAGCTCCACCACACACCTTTATTCACAAACAACGCTTCCATCCTTTAAGCCATTTCTTGTGAATGCCATCTAATTCATTTATTATTACTACTATTTGGTATCAACATATGTTTTGTCTACCTGATATAAATGTCTACAAGGTTATAATATCCAATCAATAAATAAATACAGTGCATTTGTTAAGTATTCAGACACCTTATCCGCCCCCCCACCGTTGTGTTATATATAGCCTTAATCTAAAATTGTTTTTTTCAATTTTTTATTCTCAGCAATCTACACACAATTCCCCATAATGACAAAGCGAAAAACAGGTTTAGAAATGTTTGCACATTTATTAACTCCACCAATCAGGCCTTTATGGTAAAGTGGCTAGACGGAAGCCACTCCTCATTAAAAGGTATAAGACAGCCTGCTTGGAGTTTGCCAAAGGGCACCTAAAGGACTCTCAGACCATGAGAAAGATTCTCTAGTCTGATGAAATCAAGATTAATTTCTTAGACATGAATGCCAAAAATAGCATCTGGAAGAAAACTGGCACCATCCCTATGGTGAAGCATGGTGTTGGCAGCATCATGCTGTGGGGATGTTTTTTCAGTGGCAGGTACTGGGAGACTCGTCAGGATCGAGGCAAAGGTGAACAGAGCAAAGTACAGAGATCCTTGATGAGAACATGCTCCAGGACTGCCGAGTGGCACACTGCATCTCAGTGCTAGAGGCGTCATTACAGACCCTGGTTAGTTTTCAGGCTATATCACAACCGGCTATGATTGGGAGTCGCATAGGGTGGCTCACAATTGGCCCAGCGTCGTCTGGGTTAGGGTTTGGCCGGGGTAGGCTGTCATTGTAAATACGAATTTGTTCTTAACTGACTTACCTATTTAAATAAAGGAAGGTAAACAATAAAAAGTTCACCATCCAACAGGACAACAAACACAATCAAGACAACTCAGGGGGGGCTTTGGGACAAGTCTCTGAATGTCCTTGAGTGGCCCAGCCAAAGCCCAGACGACTTGAACCCGCTCGATCAAACATCTCTGGGGAGACCTGAAAATACCTGTGCAGCAACCACCTCATCCAACCTGACAGAGCTTGAGAGGAGCTGCAGAGAAGAATAAGAGAAACTCCCCAAATACAGGTGTGCGAAGCTTGTAGCATCATACATATGACTCTGGGCTGTAATCGCTGCCAAAGGTGCCTCAACAATATACTGAGTAAAGGGTCTGAATACTTATGTAAACGTATATTTCAGTTTTCTAAAAATGAGTATTTGCTTTGTCATTATGGGGTATTGTGTGCAATTTTTATGTATATAAAAAAAACTATAATCCATTTTAGATAAAGGCTGTAATGTAACAAAATGTGGAAAAATTGAAGGGGTCTGAATACCTTCTGTATTTCACCTGTATTTAACCAGGTAGGCCAGTTGATAAGTTCTCATTTACAACTGCGACCTGGCCAAGATAAAGCAAAGCAAAGCAGTGCGACAAAAACACAGAGTTACACATGGAATAAACAAACGTACAGTCAATAACACAATAGAAAAATCAATGTACAGTGTGTGCAAATGAAGTAAGATTAGGGAGGTAAGGCAAAAAATAGGCCAGTGGCGAAATAATTACAATTTAGCATTAACACTGGAGTGATAGATGTGCAGATGATGATGTGCAAGTAGAGATACTGGGGTGCAAAAGAGCAAACAAATAAATAATGGGGATGAGGTAGTTGGGTGTGCTTTACAGAAGGGCTGTGTACAGAACAGTGATCGGTAAGCTGCTCTGACAGCTGATGCTTAAAGTTAGAGAGAGATATATAAGTATCCAGCTTCAGTGATTTTTGCAATTCGTTCCAGTCATTGGCAGCAGAGACCTGGAAGGCGGCCAAAGTAGGTGTTGGCTTTGGGGATGACCAGTGAAATATACCTGCTGGAGTGCGTGCTACGGGTGGGTTTTGCTCTGGTGACCAGTGAGCTGAGATATGGCGGGGCTTTACCTGGCAAAGACTTATAGATGAACTGGAGCCAGTGGGTGTAGTAGTAAGGGCCAGCCAATGAGAGCATGCAGGTCGCAGTTGTGGGTAGTACAGTTGAAGTTGTAACTTTACATACACTTAGGTTGGAGTCATTAAAACTCATTTTTCAACCACTCCACAAATTTCTTGTGAACAAACTATAGTTTTTGCAAGTCTGCTGGGACATCTACTTTGTGCATGACAAAGTAATTTTTCCAACAACTGTTTACAGACCGATTATTTCACATATATTTCACAGTATCAAAATTCCAGTGGGTCAGAAGTTTACATACACAAAGTAGACTTTGCCTTTAAACAGCTTGGAAAATTCCAGAAAATGATGTCATGGCTTTAGAAGCTTCTGGTGGGCTAATTGACATCATTTGAGTCAATTGGAGGTGTACCTGTGGATGTATTTCAAGGCCTACCTTCATACTCAGTACCTCTTTGCTTGACATCATGGGAAAATCAAAAGAAATCAGCCAGGACCTTAGATTTAAAAAAAATTGTAGACCTCCACAAGTCTGGTTCATCCTTGGAAGCAGTTACCAAATGCCTGAAGGTACCGCGTTTGTCTGTACAAACAATAGTACGCAAGTATAAACACCATGGGACCACGCAGCCGTCATACCGCTCAGGAAGGAGACGCATGCTGTCTCCTAGAGATGAACGTACTTTGGTGCGAAAAGTGAAAATCAATCCCAGAACAGCAGCAAAGGACGTTGTGAAGATGGAGGAAACAGGTACAAAAGTATCTATATCCACAGTAAAACGAGTCCTATATCGACATTACCGGAAAGGTCGCTCAGCAAGGAAGAAGCCACTGCTCCAAAACCACCATAACAAAGCCAGACTAAGGTTTGCAAGTGCACATGGGGACAAAGACCGTACTTTTTGGAGAAATGTCTTCTGGTCTGATGAAACAAAAATACAACTGTTTGACCATAATGACCATCGTTATGCTTGGAGGAAAAAGGGAGAGGCTTGCAAGCCGAAGAACACCATCCTAACCGTAAATTCCGGAGGTGGCAGCATCATGTTGTTGGGGTGCTTTGCTGCAGGAGGGACTGGTGCACTTCACAAAATAAATAGCATCATGAGGATATATTGAAGCAACATCTCAAGACATCAGTCAGGAAGTTAAACCTTGGTCACAAATGGGTCTTCCAAATAGACAATGAAAGGACAACAAAGTCAAGGTATTGGAGTCGCCATCACAAAGCCCTGACCTCAATCCTATAGAACATTTGTGGGCAGAACTGAAAAAGCATGTGCTGATTCTAGATTCTAGATGCTTAATATGTCTGGAAGGAGAGTTTACAGTCTAACCAAACACCTAGGTATTTGTAGTTGTCCACATATTCTAAGTCAGAACCATCCAGAGTAGTGATGCTAGACGGGTGGGCGAGTGCAGACAGAAATCGGTTGAAGAGCATGCAATTAGTTTTACTAGCATTTAAAAGCAGTTGGAAGCCGCAGAAGTAGTGTTGTATGGCATTGAAGCTCGTTTGGAGGTTCGTTAAAACCTCTTATGACTCCCCCTCTATACTGCCCCTGTTTGAGAAAGTGCGTACCAATAGTAAACTGAAAATATTTTTAACCAAAATTGCTAATATATGCATATAAAAATGATTATTGAATAGAAAACACTAAAGTTTCTAAAACCGTTTAAATTATGTCTCTATGTAAAGCAGAACTGAAAGGGCAGCCTTTCTCCCAAACTCTCTTGTGAAGAGAAAAGTTGGGTCAACTTTGACGTCATGAGCCCCACCCTTCCCAGGAACTACAGATCCAGGAACAGTCTCTATCTCTTCAGCGCGATGTCAGCTTTCAAGTGGCGCGTTCATTGTGAGAATCCCACGAGCCCGTGGCCGATTTGGAGAACGTCTTTTTCCATGATGCAGCATTTCAAGCCGGATTGTCTGTTAGCGTTGCTCTTTGTTCTACATGCTAAAAACATCATAAAGCTCGATTTTGCACATCGTTTGACCAGTTTAATCGACATATAATATGTAAATTGGAAGTTTTGATGCGCAAGCGTGCTGGACCAGAAGTCATTTTTTACGCATTTCAACTGAAGCTGTTAGCATATGCTAATACAGGGACACACAACGTGAAACCAAACGATGTATTGGGTAAGTATGACTCCTTCTACGTCTTCAGATGGAAGAACATCAAAGGTAAGGGAATATTTATGTGGTTATTTGGGGTTTCTGTGGACTCCAAACGTAGAGGGGACATAGTGCTAATATCTGAGCGCTGACTCATAGTATAGCCCAGTGAACGATGTCTGTAATGTTAAAAATAAATGTAATACAGCGGTTGCATTAAGAAGAAGTGTATCTTTGTAAATATGTGTAGAACATGTATATTTAGTCATGTTTATCTCTTGTTATCTGACGTTATCTGTCGGAGCTATCATCATTTCTCCGGACATTTGAGAAGCATTTTTTGAAATGTCGTCATTGTAAACCGAGATTTATGGATATAAATGGCATATTATTGGAAAAAAATGTAATGTACTGTGTAACATGTAATATTACTGTCATCTGATGAAGATTTTCAAAAGGTTAGTGAATTATTTATTTTTTAATCCTACTTTTAAATTTGATTTTTTTCTGGGACAAAATGGCCGCCGCTTGCCTTTTGTTTCGGTGGTTATCTAATATAAATATGTGCTATGTTTTCGCCGTAAAACATTTTAGAAATCTGACTTGCTGGGTAGATTAACAAGATGTTTATCTTTCATTTGAGCTATTGGACTTGTTAATATGTGGAGGTTAAATATTTTTAGGAATATTTTTGCGCATTGTGCGTTATGGTAATGAGCTTGAGCTGTAGTCACGATCCCGGATCCGGGATGGGGAGTCGTAAGAGGGTATTACACAGTGTCCATAGAAGGGCCAGATGTATACAGAATGATGTATATATACCCACACACATTATATATGAAAATCGCTTTTCAACTTACATGTATAGACTGCTCTAATTGATGCTTGTCCTATGGCTATAAATATGGGTGTGGTAGACTTCAGGTGAAATTATTAAATGAATGTGCAGATGCCACTTCTTTTAAACTAACCTGTTGGGTTCCATCTGGGTGTGTTATGAGCTGCACATGCTGCTGACCAATGGCCTCAGTCATCTGTTCCGAACAGGACTCCTCCTCCTCCTCCTCCTCAACCTGGGCAAAATTCACTGAGGGATCATCGATGGCCTCTGAATCACATGGAATAACAACAATGACATTTTTCAATAATTGTCTCGTGACTCAAGTCATTACTCTGGTTGCAGTCCTGATAAGGGCATAACAGCAGTCAGTGATTCACCGTGAGTCAACCTTTAAACACTGAGGTATACGTCAGAATTTAGAAGTAATCTACAGGTAACTGCCAAAATAAAGCAAACGCTTGAGCAAATTAGGAGTACAAAGTATATTGAAAACAGGTTCTTCCACACAGGTGTGGTTCCTGAGTTAATTAAGCAATTCAAAAACATCCCATCATTTTTAGGGTAATGTATAAAATGCCCATTTACCCATTATTTTGGCTACCATGGCTAGAAGAAAAGATCTCAGTTTATCTGAAAGAGGGATCTACAAGGAGCATAGGGGGTTTAAAGAGTGTGTGTCTCAGCCACCAGATCTCAACTCAATTGAACACTTATGGGAGATTCTGGAGTGGGCCTGAGACAGTGTTTTCCATCACCTTTAACAAAAAACAAAATTATGGAATTTCTCATGGAAGGAAGGTGTCACATCCCTCAAATAGAGTTCCAGACACTTGTATGCCAAGGCGCATTGAAGCGGTTCTGGCGGCCCAACCTCCTATTACGACACTATGTTGGCGTTTCCTTTGTTTTGGTAGTTACCTGTATGTTTATTAGGGCACCACACCTTCGTACACATAGGTTGTTTTTTTTTCTCCTCCCCAAAAAACAGAGGAGAGGAAAGACAAATAAGATGAAGTCATTCATTGATGACTAATACATCTGTGTAAGGTGGTGTTGACTTCCAAGCCTGACCTGTAGGGGGTTCATAGTAGGCCTCCTGCTCTTCCTCAATGGGCTCTGTGACGTTATGAGCTGTGCGTTTGTGCATGGCCAGGGTAGAGATCTGCTTGTAGGTCTTCCCACAGTGGTTGCAGTTGTAGGGCTTGCATGGTGTGTGGACAACGTGGTGTTTGTAAAGGCTGGAGTACTCTGTGAACCGCTTGTCACAGCCTGGGACTGTGCAAACGTAAGGCTTCTCTCCTGTAAATATATCCCATTCATGAATCACACTGTAAAAGGCCACACTACAAAAAGGACTGAATAATGTTGTTGTGTGACTTTTAACAAAGAGAAACAGAAGAACTACATACCTGTGTGGATCCTCACGTGGTTCTTATAGTTGGTGGCACTGGCGAAGGCTCGCCCACAGCCAGGCTCTGCACAGTAGTAAGGCCTCTCCCCTGTGTGTGTGCGAATGTGCACCTTCCTGATGTTAGAGGTAGTAAACGATCTCCCGCACCCCTCAAACGGGCACATGAATGGCTTCTCTCCTACAGTACAGAGGGGATGATGAGCTTGTTCAAGACCTCTTCAAGTTCATGGATGAGATCAATTACAAACAGCATGATCAAATGACTTCTAATCTAAATCAGAGGACAAAAATAAAAACTAGTTGTACACTGTATATTGCATATGTAGGGATAAGACTAGGTATAAGTCTGATTCTGGACAAGTTTTGTACCTGTGTGGGTTCTGATGTGCTTTTGGAGGTCACCTGACGTCTTGAACGACTTTGCACAGTGCACTTCCTGGCAGCGATAAGGCTTCTCACCAGTATGTGTCCTGATGTGACTTTTCAGGCCATACCCTTTTGGGAAAAAAAACACATTTTGCTGAGTTGGAAACACGTGCTGAAGATTTAATGGATCACAGTCACACTGACCGAGATTGTTCAGAGTGATTGTTCAGAGTGATTGTTCAGAGTGAGAAATTGTTAAAACTGATATCTCCTTAGCCATTTCAACAAGGTTACTATGACATATGCCTAGAGCACCTCAGCTTCATATCACAAAGGTTTTATGACCTTTGCATTAGTCTGAAGGTTGTTTATTACCTGTAGCAAACTTCTTTCCACAGCCCAGGTGATCACACAGATATGGCCGGTCACCTGTGTGGTACCTCTCATGTACCTGCAGAGGGTAGAAAAGAGCAAATCACAGGATAAACAGATGTCATTTGGACCAATTGAATCTGACTCATTCTACATTCAAGAACCCAAGTCATTTTCAGGGAGTGAGTGTGCTTTACCTTCAGATGGTGTGCTGTTGTGTAGAGTTTCCCACAGCCCTCATAGTCACAGCGGAAAGATTTCTCTGTAGGCTGCTCCCTAGAACTACGACCACTCTGCCTTTGAAGCACAATCTGAAAGAAATATGTATCCTATGTAAGCTGCTGGTAAATATGATATGACATAGATAAACATGAGAAGTATAGTACCTGCATCTGTACACCACAATCTTGCTCAGCTCTCATCAGTACGGAGTTGACATCATCAGCCTCCACCTGAGAAAACAAAAGGGGGAAATAACCAGTGACCATTTTACCTCAAACAGATAAGGTATTTGAAAATTCCATATAATGCTGAGTCGATGAGCTGTTAAGATACAATGTCAATAGCAAACTACCTTAGCGGTGTATTGTTCCAGCACGTTGATGGTCTCTTGGTCGAGGGTTCCATCAGCGTTCAGGTCTGACACTGTTCCATCTGCCTGGATGGCCAGGATGGTGTTGGTCTGAGGCATCTGTACTGTGTGCTGTATGTAAGCTGTGGTGCCATCCTCCAGCTGAACAGCCTGCAGGGTATTCTGGTCATAGGTATCTGTGAGGGAGTTTCAGTTAAGTTTAATACCCTACGGCAAAAAGTTGTTTTTATTTAATTTACCCATCCAAATTTCTGATGAAAAAAATTAAACACGGGGTAAAAACACATTTACAAAAGGTTTCTGACAATCTTAAAAATATGCAATATGCAGAAATCACTGCCAATTCCTAGTTGCTATTTTATTTTAAGTTTGCTTAATTTCATTTTATGTGACAAAACAAGCAATGTAGAGAATCATTGTACCATCTAAATCTCTGAAATATATTTTCAATAACCAAAACTATTATATTTTCAGCCGTTTGATGAATGTGTACAAAACCGAAAGTAAAAGATGCAAAAACTAAATTTAAGATTGGGAAGCATAGCGCACATAGAACAACAGATTGACCACTTATTAGACTTGCTTTCAATGAGAATTACATTTCTATGTGAATTTGGTCAGGTCGCCCAAAAGGTTACATGTTGCAGCTTTAAGATTGAGACAAACCTTTTGGCGTGTGGATGTAAGCGGTTGTGCCATCTTCCAGCTGCACAGCCTGACCATCCTCAAGTCTCAGACCATCTCCTCCAATGACATCACACAAAGGGGATCCTGTCCACCTGTTGGCCTCCTCTGATAAGTAAAAATGGGGAAATATTGACAACTATATTAATTTTCCCATTACAATACAGTTTGATCTTAAAGTGAATAGTGTCAGGAAAAAGAAAATCATGAATAAGCAAAATAAGCAATGAATCATTATAACACAGCAATAATTAACATTGCTAAGAGGAAAACAGACCTGCTCTTGGCATTGATACATGTTGGACATATGCAGTAGATCCATCCTCCAGCTGAATGACCTGTCCATCCATAAACTTGCCATCTGAAATGGAGACTGCACTCTTCAATCAGACTGCTCTCATCAAATAATGGACTAAATCATGCTAATAATCAATAGAAAGAATAAATCTGTCATGACTTGGCCAAGCAGGGTTATCAACTCTTTCTACCAATTTGTAAGTCGCTCTGGATAAGAGCGTCTGCTAAATGACTTAAATGTAATGTAATGTACATTGTCAGACCGTTTGGTGGTGTGGGGGGGGGGGGGTTACTTTATGGGGCAGTGTTCACTGTTAGTCAAGCCAATACCTTTATGGCTACTCTCCATTACTGTATGTTTGGAGATGATTGACACTTGAGTTACCTTTAGGGTTGTGCTGTATGTAAGCTGTAGAGCCATCTGCAAGGGTCACAGCCTGCAAACTCACAGTGTCCATGTCCATCTGATCGCCATCTATTGAACAAAAATTACACAAGAAAAAAAAAACAGCATGTGTAAGTAACTTTTCCTTTGCTGGAAACTTGACAGAATCCCCACCAATAAATTAAAAGTGAACTTACCTGAAACAGCCTCTGTCAAACAGAGAGTGACCTGCTGAGTGTCTCCACCTGCATTTTGGAACTCTGCAATGCCCTGGGCGTCCCGGTTAATCTGAGCCAAAAGCATTGTTGCTCTGTCCAGACGAACACACACACATTATATTAACTGTATGTGTGGCTGCAGTCAGTCACTGCAGTAGCCTGAGGCACAATGGTCATTTATGGATGCGACAAGACCCACGTTATACAATTAGGTAGCAATGTCTGTTGCCTTACTAGATCTGATATGTACACTAATAAAAATCAAACTTCCAGCTGACATGTTGTACAACAGCAGATGGCAACAACATGAACTGTTGAATCTAAGTTGGATGGAACTTGATAGGTAAGTCAACAGTGCAGCTTCAGCTAACTATGTCAGAGAACGTTACCGTATCAAATATGAATGTGACTGGTATGGGATATTTGTTACCTATTCCTAGGTAGCTATAGGTAACGAACTAAATTTGACAGGAACGTTAGCTGGGAACACTTTTTGTTCGATTAACGTTAACTAACCGACACTAAATGATAATTTATTTAACGTTAGCTAGCTAGTTTGTCATGTATGTATCTACTAGCTAACAATGTGGAGAAAATGAAAGTTATTTAGCTAAAGAAACAGTCAATGGGGAAATCGAGTTAACAGATTAGCCTCTTAAACGAACTGCTAACGTTAACTAGTTAGTAGTGTGAAGAGCGCGGACAAATAATTTGCTAGTGCTAATTAGCATGTGGGCTAGCGAATAATACACTTTTTTAGACAATACATGATTTAAACTATGGTTTAATTGAGTATATTTCTCATAGCAAACGCCGAGCACAGCTATCCCCTTCCGTCTCCCAAACTGGATATGGCTGTAGAAAGGCACACTGGGTAAAACCACATTTATACGAACCTCTAAAATTTCCAACAATCCCTTCGGTTCGACCACCATGCATCAGGGCAGGAAATGTTCTCCTGTGCGCGCACCCTTGAACATGTACAAAGATAGCATTTGCCCCGACCTGATCTGTATGATTGGCAAATATTTCAGTCGCGCAAGCTACTAGTAATCTCATTGGTTCAAAGTCCTTTCATTCATTGGTTGATGACCTCCCCTTTTCACTTATTTTTCTCATTCTGCTTTTGGGGTGTTCCATACGCGATTCTGGATCACAATTACGATCGCTTAACTTTGCTCAAAAATTCCAGCGGTTTCCAATAAAATTTTCACTTCACCTATGTTATTATACTTCATATCAGTGTTGTTCGTTCAGCACAACAAATATAGAATCCTAAAAAACGTTTCCGGAAGTAGGACACAGCCATTTTGGAACCGCAAAGCCTCATGGTAGCCTAAAGTCGAGCGAGGTAATGTGGGCAATGCAGTTGAATCAAACTCAAGGGTATTTGTAATGCATTTGATATACATTGACATTAGCCAGCAGTGTCTGTTAAATGAAACTACCCAGATCCAGGAAAACGGTATGCAGTTTGAAGCAAGTTTATGGCCACGTTCTAGTTCGTCTATATCGTGCTGCGCAGTATGCAGTTATATCGGTCACTGATAATGTAGACTCTGTAAAGCTCTACTAGTGGGAGTGATCAACGCTTGCCAAGGAGGACATGACACCCTTCTAGCCGTAGTAGCAAATAAACTAGAATTATAATTAGCTGGCAGCATAGTTCTAAATAGACTACATAATCACCTGATCTGACAAGAGTATACAGACATTCACTCAAATATAGGCTCCAAATCAAATGACTGAGTGCACAACTGTGTAGCTGTTAGTAAACAGTCAAATGCATGCAATCCAACTTAACTTTTTTTAATATATTGGTGTGTGTGTGTGTATATATATATATATATATGGTTCATCCATACACCAACCAAATGCTTGAAACCTTCACGATAAAGTCTAATTGTACATGCTTCAATGAAGTATCCAATTGACTTTCAGTGCTCACAACACGTCTTGTATCGAAACTGAACACCAAGAGCATTCTTTTTTTAGGAATCAAGAATGTTTCCACTTTAGCAGCAAGGTGATGCCACTCATTATTCTACACCGTAACCAAAGTTACAGCAGTTTGTGTTTTAAATGGTCTTATTTGATTTAAAAATTGCAGTCTGATACAGAAGGCTAGGAGACCTGAACAATATGAAAGTGCTAGTCATTAATTTACAGAGATCAGGCATCACATAGTGCTATGAAGTATCCAATATGCTACATATGAATACACTTGACACCTTACAAATACCTCTGGTTGTTTTAGCAAGGCTACTTAAAAATCAAGAACCTTGGCTTGTATATACATAACAAACATGAGAATTTGTTAATGCAGAAAATAACGTAGACAACACTACTGCCAGAGGTATAATCTTATCACGCACAGCCTTTTGGCCAAAACAGTGAAAATGATGAAACATTTAGTCCCGTTATCAATTTCAAATTGTTAAGCCCTCCCGTTTTGTTTAAGTG
Organism: Oncorhynchus gorbuscha; assembly: GCF_021184085.1. Taxonomy (NCBI): domain Eukaryota; kingdom Metazoa; phylum Chordata; class Actinopteri; order Salmoniformes; family Salmonidae; genus Oncorhynchus; species Oncorhynchus gorbuscha. Next base: position 9,282,287 of record NC_060176.1, read on the forward strand.
GGAAGAAAAAAAAAGGAAGTCTCCGTCCTAGTATCCTCCACATTGGATCCCAGAAGACAATGTTGTTTAGAGCTTATTTTTTCTCTTGCTTCAAGCTCAAGTTCTTGGTTTGTTTTCCCAGCCATTTGTTGCATTTGGTTGTCTTCCCACTTCTTCTGGTGCTATTTCCAATTTGATAGTCAGATTGAAGAGTCAGTGAGAAGAACCAGTTCTGGAACCACTACTTAAGGGAACAACACAAGCTTTTTTCACTTCACTACAATCAGTCAGAGTAATAAAAGGGAGAAGGGACGACTCAATTCATTCCTGGAGCGTTGCCTCCAAAGTTGAAATTAGTTGGCACCACTTCTGGCACCGTGAACTTGTATCCGCCGTGCTTCTCGATCATTTTGGATTCTAGAATGAAGAAAATAGGGCAATTATACAACAGGCCAAACATGGAAAGTGTTTGTTTCCTATGAAATTAAAACGATTAAATAAAAATGAAATGCTGTCTAATTGTATGACGGGGATACATTTACTTACCATGTGCTGCCCGTCTCTGGTCTGCAAGTGTGCCAATGTCATGAAGGTGTTTTCCTTGTTCCTCATCAAGGGTTTGTGTGAGTGCCTGGTACCATGCTGGGTCACGGGTCTGGATATCTGAGTTGGAGAAATACAGTTACGTTTTTTCCTCCCCTTTTAGGTACGAATTACACTTAAGCATAAAAAAATGCAACATATTGCATTGATATCTTCAATACCGAGATCTCGTTTGTATTGTTTTTTTTCTCTTTTTTTGGGGGTATCCAATTGTTAGTAGTTAATATCTTGTCTCATCGCTACAACTACCGCACAGGCTCGGGAGAGACGAAGGTCGAAAGCCATGCGTCCTCCGATACACAACCCAACCAAGCCGCACTGCTTAACACAGAGCGCATCCAACCCGGAAGCCAGCAGCACCAATGTGTCGGAGGAAACACCGTGCGTCTGGCGACCTGGTTAGCGTGCACTGCGCCCACCCACCGCAGGAGTCGCTAGTGCGCGATGAGACAAGGATATCCCTACCGGCCAAACCCTTCCTAATCCAGACGACGCGAGGCCAATTGTGCATCGCCCCATGGACCTCCCGGTCACGGCAGGCTGCGACAGACCCAGAGTCTCTGGTGGCACAGCAAGCACTGCGATGCAGTGCCTTAGACCACTGCGCCACCTGGGAGGCCTGTATTGTGTTTTTAAACCTTCTCAGACAAATGCCTCGATGTCTTCAACTGAAGAACACGCTGCTGTGGGGAACTGAACCCAGAGACACAGAACGTGACCCTGACCCAGTGACCACAGACACAGTGTCCCGTTCCGACTCGTCATCGTATCATCACCGAAGAGCATGTACTAATAATGCACTGTAAATAACAGGCCTCACAAATATGTTTCGTAATATTGACTGAGTGTAAACACTTATTCACTGTTTATATCAAATTTGTGTCCTTAACTTGACGACCCATCACTAGCTTTGTGTGCATGAAAGGTGGTCTCCTTACTCTGTAGTATGGCCTTGAAGATCTGGTATTCATCCACCAGGTTGTCTTCGTCGTCTACAGCTGTAGTGTAGCCCTCCAGTGCAGTCTCCTCTGCGTCGTCCTCATCCCAGTCCTCATCATCCCCATCCTCTCCTGCATGCTTGGCCAGCATCTCCAAGTACTCCTGGCCCTCCTCATCAATGTCATCCTCATCACTGCCCAGCTCAACTGAGGAAAGGCACAATGGATGCAATTATTACTGATCAATCTACTAACATAACTCAAACCATCTACCATTGAAGTGCTCCTTGCAGCTGTATCTTATCTATTTACTATAGTAGGAAGATTAAAATAGGTGAGTGACAATGGGACAGCACAAATTTCAGAGGATAGCACAAATTTGGGGTGGCAGGTAGCCCAGTGGTTAGTGCTGGGCCAGCAACTGATCAAATCCCCAAGCTGACAAGGTAAAAATCTGTCGTTCTGCTGCTGAACAAGGCAGTTAATCCACTGTTCTTTGTAAATAATAATTTGTTTTTAACAGACTTGCCTAGTTAAATTTTTTTAAATGCAGTACCATTCTCCTCATCCTCCTCTCCATCTTCATCATCATCTTCATCCTCATTCTCGTTCTCTGCTTGACAGGCGTAGGCCCTCTTGAGGCCGTTGAAGAGCAGGATGGCTGCGGGAAGCAGTTGGCCGGCCACCTGGTTGACAGCCTGGGGCCTCTGCTCCAAGTCAATAAGGGCACACAGGCCAAGCACGCAGATCTTCCTATCATGGAGCCTGGGGGACAACATAAAATATCTTTCTGCACATGTTTGTGCTCTATTTGATATCAAACTATATGTGCGACCATAGAAACTAGACAAGGTGTAAATATATTAAACATGAGCATCTTGCATGGTCTTACCCCAGGAAGCAGTCAACATCTTTGAGCCACTGGGAGATGAAGTGGTTGGTGATGGGCTCAGTGTTGTTTGGGAAGCGCAGGTTCTCCAGGGTGTTGAGCAGCAGAGGGGGGCTGTAGTACAGGGCTGCGATGGCCACTTGCAGACACATGGTCCTCAGTTCACTGGTCTTCACCTCCCTCGTCAGCCTCTCCAGCGCAGCCGCCACAAACAAGGGAACAACCTGCAGGAGCGGAAAAAAAAGTCTAAGGTGACTGTATAGTACAGTGCTTCTCAAAAGCAGTTACTATGATATTCAACCTGCTTAAATAAGATTTGAATAGAGTCGTAGCCATACAAGATTTAGTGTAGAAGCCAGACACTTACCTGATCAATTCCGCGCCCTTTGCACTGCAGAATAACAACCTCCAACAGCTTGGCTGCATGACACTCTGGATCCTCACCTGGATCGCCAGTCAGAACCTGCATGGACAGATTGTCAACCTGTTCACACCAGCAAAAATACACACCACCAATATAATGTGTGAACACATTGCACAGTGGCTGTAAATTACTGTACCTTCTTGCACATGCTGTAGATTATCTCCAGGTATTTAGTGTCAGACAGGAGAGTGTCTGTGTCAACCGTGACGTAGTTGTGAAGGAGAGGCATCATGTCTGAAATAGTCACATTCCCCATTTAATATGGTCTGTGTCTATATAATAGTCATATCACCATAACAGGCCAAGTTGAGACTAGCAGGTTGGTGAGCAGTATACCTGTGAAGTAGTCAAAGCCATCCTGCTGGAAAACCTCAAACACCAAGGGGAGGAGCTGCCACATCTGTTGGGACACCTGCTGGCAGGTCAGGCTGTGTGCCAGAGACAGGATCTCCTCGTAGAACTCTGAAAATCAGCACACACACACACAGGCTGGGTTTCAGACAGAGGTAAATATAGGACAACCCCCACAGAGTGAGTCAGTCACGTAAATTACTCTAGGCACCTCACCCACTTGCGCGTGTCAGAGAGACGGGAGGACCCGGTTGAAATGTGGTGTGACAGGAAGAGCAAGGGAGACTTACCCAGGACATGCTGCTGCAGGACGGTGCCAATCACCTGCAGACATATACCCTCCAGCTGCTGGGTGATCTAAAACAGAAACCCCATTCATTTAGTTAGAGCACTGGAACACACACACACACACACACACACACACACACACACACACACACACACACATATTCACCATGAACATACATGTGGTGCTGCAAGAGTAGATTTGATCATTTCATTGTGCAAGTCATTTCCAGAAAAACAAATACCTGTAGGTAGGCACATTGATAAAAACAACATAAGTAAACAGCTGATCGCTTTACTTTATACAGTCAACGACCATGAGTAGTATACCAAGAAGACATATCTAACTGTTGACCAACATTTGCTGGTTTGGCTGGTTCCAAGCTCCATGGTCCTGTGCGTTGGCAGACGTACGGGCAGAGAGCCACAGTGCTATTTCTAGAGATTTCAAAGTGCCTTGCAGGCTGATGAGAGAACAGCGTGTGTTTCCAGGAGCGGGTGGGCAGCTGGAAGTGTGTTGGCAGGCAGCACCATGACTTTAGCTGGGAGGGAAGCTGTTGTACTGAGTTGGTGTTTGGTTGAATGGCTGTAAGTAAATATGCCTTGTCCGAACCAGAATGGCCAATAGGATATGGGCTGCTGCCCTGTTTCTGTAGCGTGAGACAGCTTGATGTACAAGTAGACCCCACGGACAGGACGCTATGGCTGTACTCACCTCTTTGTGGTCCTCCACCACACTGAGCAGTGTGTCGATAGTGTTGAGGATGCCCATGGCTGTCACCGCTTTGTCGTCCCCTCCCTCCTCGTCAGGCCCCGTCTGGATGACCTGGTTGAAGGTCATCGCCTGAGGAGAGACGGGAATAACAGCCATAAGTGGGTTTCCCTGAGAGCAGAGTCTTTAAAACCAGACCAACATGGAACTAGGATAGATGGTAATTGGACCTTATTTCCTCTCTCCATGGCTGACAAACGGAATCATAAACTGATCAAAGGAAGGCGACTTCCTGCGCAGGGCCTTTTTATGAGTCAGGTACTGAGCGCACACACACTCCTCACCAAGTGCTGTGTCATCTCCACGGCGATGGGCGTGACCTCTTCGCTGTACTCGCAGATCATCTTCTGGATGACGTTAGTGAGGTCATCGTTCTCCGTTTCACGCACAATGTGCAGGAGGGCCTGCATCACAGGCCGGATGAAGGGAGTGATATACTCTTTGGCTAGGAAAGAGGAAAAACATGACAAAGGAGCACTTAGTGATAATCAGTTATATCATTTGGATTTAAGCAGAACACAAGTATTAATGTTATACAGCAAAGACTCCATATACACCTATGGTGTGTTTCTGAGTCTGACAGTGGAGAGATAGCTAGCTACCTTTCTCCTGGTTGCTTATGAGGACCTGCAGGGCGATGGCTGCCTCCACTTTAACAGGCATCTCGTTGTCGTTGATTAGGCAGAGGCGGGTCAGCTCCAGCGCTGTCTGCAGGTTCTGGTCACTCTTAAACTTGACCTCACAGAAGTAATGCAGGACCCAACAGGCCTATGGGGAAACACCAGAACAAACTGGCTATACTTTTGCCAAATTCTCCTAAAGCTAGAATTTCTATCTTGAACTATCAAGATGCGAAGAGTTGAAAACACCACTGCAATGAGGGAAAGCAGAACTTACAGAAAGCATTGGTGTTATACCAAATCATTGTCATTAATATTCTTGATACACATGCTCTCCCCTTCTCCCCACTGGAGCCCTGGGCCAGAATGATCTGGCAACGTGACACTTACTCTGGCTCTCATATAGCCCAGCTCACTGCGGAACAGAGTGAAGACGTGGTTCTGCAGCATGAACTCCATCTGGTCTTTATAGACCTTTTTCTGTTTGGGGGGGAAAGAAAATTTTATTTTTGTTGACCATGAATTTCATTAATATATTTGACTGCCACTTGGGATCCATAAAGTAAACTTAAGTAATAAAACAAATTGGCAAAATAGTTACAACTACTGCAAAATAGTTACACTCCCGGGTGGCGCAGTGGTTAAGGGCTGTGCCACCGGAGACTCTGGGTTCGCGCCCAGGCTCTGTCGTAACCGGCCGCGACCTGGAGCTCCGTGGGGCGACGCACAATTGGCATAGCATGTTCCGGGTTAGGGAGGGATTGGCTGGTAGGGATATCCTTGTCTCATCGCGCACCAGCGACTGTGGCGGGCCGGGCACAGTGCACACTAACCAGGTTGCCAGGTGCACACGGTGTTTCCTCCGACACATTGGTGCGGCTGACTTCCGGGTTGGATGCGCGCTGTGTTAAGAAGCAGTGCGGCTTGGTTGGGTTGTGTATCGGAGGACGCATGACTTTCAACCTTAAGTCTCCCCCGAGCCCGTACGGGAGAAAAAAAGGGGGGTAATTATATATATATATAGAAAAAAAAGGTACACGCAGAGTCAGCTACCTAATAATAATAATAATAATATATGCCATTTAGCAGACGCTTTTATCCAAAGCGACTTACAGTCATGTGTGCATACATTCTACGTATGGGTGGTCCCGGGAATCGAACCCACTACCCTGGCGTTACAAGCGCCATGCTCTACCAACTGAGCTACATACCTCATCTGATGAGTATGTGGTCAGACCAAAGGTCAACTAGAAAATAGGAGATAGCAGATGGTGTTGGGTTAATCACCTTGAGCAGGATTTCAGCCAGAGAGCCAATCATGTGCAGCGCTCCGTCCTTCTTCCTGGGGTCAGAGGTGGGCTCAGTGAGGATCTGATAACAGAAGCCCATGGTCTTCTGAAGAACCTAGAGAATAAAGAAATGTATTCTGGCTAACTGCTTCACATTAACATCAAGCACCTTTTATATGTCCCAAATGGCACACTAATCCATGTATAGTGAACTACTTTTGACCAGGGCCCATGGGTTAGTGCACAATGTAGGGAATAGGGTGCCATTTGAGATGCAGACCAGGAGAGTTTGTGGGAGAGTATGGAGGCTGGCCCGTGGTGAGGAGTCACAGGTCAGTACTATGATCTCCAGTGGCTTTATGGCTGCAGGTGTGGAGTGAGCACCGCCGCACAGACTATAAGACACAGCCAGACGACAGCACGTAACATGGACAGGCACCACACACCCTGTTCACCCACAGCCAAAACGGAATAGAACTACACGCTAAAACAACACCTTACATTTAGAACAGAAAGAAAGCCGTAATACGTAACACATCTGACTAAGGAGCTACAGCAACTAAAGTAGTCTTTCTTCCAGCTATGCTACTTTGTTTTCCAGAGTTCTCCTGGCTCAACACGTCCACAGACCGGTTCCAACAGCTCTGTACTGTTGTTGCAGCAACAGGGCGCTAATGAGAGCCACAGCAGGGCCGGGCAGGAAAGAGGAGTGGGCCAGGCCATAAATAAGGGCAGGAGTGAGGCCAGTAAAAAAACAGGCACTTGGCCATCGAGGGTATGCATCCCAAATGGCACACATTCCCAATATAGTGCACTACTTTTGACCTGGGCTCTGAAAAAAAAGAGGAAGTGCACTATATAGGGAATAGGGTGCCATTTGGGATGGAACCATGATCACATCATGGCTGGCTGTTGACTGTGCCAGGACCAGGAGGACTCAGCTTGCAAATTAGAACCACAACTCACTTCTTTCCTCTTGTTGCAGGAGGTGAAGAGCAGGGTCTGAGCTGCCGTGGTGGGAGAGATGAAATCCTCGAACACATCTGAGACATGACAGAGTCAGCAGATCAGATGGCACATTGCATTGGTTTGTTAGAATAGCTTTACAGTTAAATATTTTAACTGATCACTTCCAGGCAGTCTCTGATTCCAGGACATTCCTTTTGGATGACAAATACCACAGAATATTTCTCTGATTTCCAAAAACAAGAATGGCGCTTACCAAACTTCATGCGAATGTACTCGTATGGGTCCTCCTCCCACAACTCCTGGTCACTGTCCGTGTAGCACATGAGGGGGAAAACCACGTCCTGAATGATACCCTGGATATGTGGCTTCAGGTTCTTCCAGGTGACAGCGTGTGCGATTCCCTGGTTAATATAGTTGAGTGTCTGCTGGAGGACTCTGGGAGCCACGTATTGCTTCTCCTTGTACTGATATAAGACCTTCAGCAGCACCTACAGACAGACAGGCAAATCAGTTCCCTCTGGTTGAGATCAGACTTCCATGCAGACAGACACAGCTGAAAGGCAACCTTCTGTCCCTCAGTCAATCACAGAGTCATGCATCACACATCTTTCAGCTCAGACAAAGCCAAGAGCGGCCTTGGCCTCTCACCTGTTGTGCTGCCACTGCGTATCCCTTGAGGAAGAGATCGGCAAACTCTGTGTACTCTTTGGTAGTGTTGCCTGGGCTGCCATACCTGGGAGGGGATTAAAGATGCTTTCACATGTTAATATACACTGAACCAAAATATAAACACAACACGTAAAGTGTTGGTCCCATGTTTCATGAGCTGAAATTAAAGATCCCAGACATTTTCCATACGCACAAAAAGTTAATCCAATTTTGTGCACACATTTGTTTACATCCCTGTTAGTGAGCATTTCTCATTTGCCAAGATAATCCATCCACCAGACAGGTAATGATAAGTGACATCATTAAGGGATTATCACTTTCACCTGGTCAGTCTCATGGAAAGAGCAGGTTTTCCTAATGTTTTGTACACTCAGTGTAGTGAGTGTGCTGGGGTAGGTTGAGTAGGCTTACCTCTCAAAGAGCCTGGCCAGGATGTGGAGGGCCCACTTCTTACACTTCCACCAGGGCAGCTCAGGTCTCTCGTCCTCATCCACCTGCAAGGTCTCCTGTGAGGCACAGACGGGGAAGGGAAAAAAATACACAAAAATAAATAAATTAGCATTGTTTCAACTAGAAGCAATAAAATAAAGCAAACAAACTACAGCTAATCTGTTTGGGAGCTCCTTGATTTGCATAGTCAACCTATTTGTGATCCCCTCCTTGCCCTACCACAGTAAATCTGCCCTCACCGGAGGCACGTCTCTGTCCACCACTGTCTTCAGGATCTCCATCCACTCCGTCAGGTTCTGTCGGTTGATCAGCTCCAGGGGAAGGTTATACTGTGGGCAGAGAAAAGGAGAAATTCCATCTATTCAATTCAAAACGCTTTGTCGTCTTTCCAATGGACATTAGACAGCAGAGCAATCTGGCATGCTGAGCAGGGACAGGTCTTGCCCAGTGGCCCACATGACAGTGACATCACAGCCAGCAGAAGAAGCAGCCCACATGGACCAGATGGTCCTCAGCCCTCCCCTCCTACAGGACAATCATAACCGACCCATCTCCAAAACCAGTATTATGGAAGGAGTAGCTAAATAACTGGACACTACAGCAATACATCCACATTTAGACAAGTACCCTACACAATCAACAGACTAATATAAACACTTAACTTCGAAAAAGGTGAGAGTGAAGGATGTGGTCAGTAGTACCTGGAAGAGGGCGTAAAGGATCTTGAAGATCTGTTTTTGCACCAGGACAGATTCACTGGAGGGGTCAGGGAGCAGCTGGATGAAGCGGTCCTTCAGCATGGGCATGAAGATCTGCATGGCCGCCACCAGAGGACTGCGCTCGTCTGGCTTCTTGTACCTGTCAAACACACAATCAGAAACATCAGCCACCCGAAGACATAGAAAACAGCTCTATAATACTGTGTGTCCCAAATGACACCCCATTCCCTAAATGGTTGGGACTGTCACAGCATGGTCACTCTAAAACAAGGAGTCCTTACTCATAGTTTTTAACCAGCTGGTAGAGGCAGAGCAGGATGCCCAGCCATCCGGCGCTGTTATCTGACTGCAGGTAGAAGCCAATCTTGTCCACAATGGCAGTCCACTTGCCGGGGTAGTCGTGTTTAATCATGTGGTGGATGCATGTTGTCAGCTGCACTCTGAAGGGTTAAAGAGAGCGGAGAAAGTTTGGAAGACAATTTGGTTGATCCGAGCTACCTCTACCCCCCCTTTGCCGGCGCTGTGCAGTGAGCTAAGCAGCCACAGGGTGGTCGGTTACCTGATGCGCTCGGGGGAGTGGATGATGGCCTCCACGATGTTGTCACGGATGAACTGCCTGTCCTCCTCTGGGATGTTATTGACAGGCGTCTCCGTGCTGGTGCCATCCCCCTCGCTCCAGTGCTGGGTCACCATGTTCTTCAGGTAGATCACCCCTAGGGAAGGGAGAGGGGGGCCATCAACTGACTGAACATAACAGGCTTCTTAGAGATCCTATTGAAAATGGATTACATACAGTGCATTTGTAAAGTATTCAGACCCTTTAACTTTCCACTTTGTTACGTCAGCCTTTTTCCAAAATTGATTGAATAGCCCCCCCACTCAAAATACACCATGATGACAAGAAAAAAGAGAAAAAAGATTACATTTATTACAAATAAACTGAAATATCCCAATTACATTAGTATTCAGACCCTTTACTCAGTACTTTGTTGATGCACCTTTGGCAGCGATTTACAGCCTCAAATCTTATTTGGTATGACGCGACAAGCTTGGCACACCTGTATTTGGGGAGTTTCTCCCATTCTTCTCTGCAGATCCTCTCAAGCTCTGTCAGTTTGGATGGGGAGCGTCGATGCACAGCTATTGTCTGGTCTCAAGAGTTCAATCTTGGTTTCATCAGACCAGAGAATCTTATGTTTCTCATGGACTGGGAGTCCTTTAGGTGCCTTTTGGCAAACTCCAAGCGAGCGGCTATGTTCCTTTTACTGACGAGTGGCTTCCGTCTGGCCAAGCTACCATAAAAGAGTGGCTGCAGAGATGGTTGTCCTTCTGGAAGGTTCTCCCAACTCCACAGAGGAACTCTAGAGCTCTGTTAGAGTGACCAACGGGTTATTGGTCACCTCCCTGACCAAGGCCCTTCTCCCCTGATTGTTCAGTTTGGCTGGGCAGCCAGCTGTAGGAAGAGTCTTGGTGGTTCCAAGCTTCTTCCATTTAAGAATGATCAAGGCCACTGTGTTCTTGGGGACCTTGAATGCTGCAGACACTTTTTGGTACCCTTCCCCAGATCTGTGCCTCGACACAATCCTGTCCCGCAGCGCTACGGACAATTCCTTCGACGTCATGGCTTAGTTTTTGCTCTGACATGCACGGTCAACTGTGGGGCCTTACATAGAATGGTGTGTGCCTTTCCAAATCATGTCCAATCAATTGAATTTACCACAAGTTGTTTAAACATCTCAAGGATGATCAACGGAAACAGGATGCACCTGAGCTCAATTTAGAGTCTCTGTGTCTGAATATTTCTGTAAATAAGTTTGATAAAATTGCATACATTTCTAAAAACCTGTTTTCGCTTTGTCATTATGGGGTATTGTGTGTAGATTGCTGAGTAAATGTTTTATTTAATGCATTTTAGAATAAGGCTGTTACGGGAGGGGTCTGAATACTTCCGAATGCACTGAATGTAATTCTAAGGCAGGTTTAATGTACAGCTGGTATTCCACCCACCTAGATATAATTAATGCAAATTGTATGGTGTTGAAGTAAAAATCTGCTTTGATCATGAGGTTTAAAATGAACACTTCCAATTCCTATGGAATTGCAGCTGGTTAAAGTGGCACAATATTCTCTGTCTCTTTAAAATCACTTTACATCAGGGAGATCTCTAAATTGTTCGAGTCAGTGTGACATTGGGCGGTGTGAAAGAGTCCATCAGCCTAGATAGCAGCCGTGGATCTCATGACCAGCACATTCAATGTGACTCCTCTCATGTGCTCAGGCTGAGAGGGAGTAGCAGTCGGCTGGGCAAGTAAGGAGTGCTTTTAGGCCCCTTTCCTTTCAGTCCTAACACACTAGCATGGCCCTGTTCATTAGCACTCCCCATCCAAGCAAGGAGTCACATTCATCCTTCCTCTGTCCCCTGAAATTACAACAGAAATGACCATATTCAACTGATAAAATCAGAGCAGAGCAGCAGAAAGAGGCCTAATTCCTTGAGTGAGTCATAGAAGAGGTGTAAAAGTGCACTTTAGTTAGGGGTTTGCAATAGTTCCCCCTCTCGTGTTGCAGCTCAGACAGTGAGTCTGAATTTGGAGTACGGGTGTAAATTGTTCTATAGAGCCACAATGGAGTGTCTGAGGTCAGTGGCTCACAGGCAGGGCGAGGCGGTGGATAGGGGGTCAGACAGACTGCTGACACAGATGTGATCGCCGTGCTGCTGGCTGGGAAGTCATAATCCTGCCAGTCAGTGCTGACACAGCAACTCAACATCCCCCTAGCCCACACATGGAGGCAGGGAATAGATGATTCCTGAAATATCAAAGAATGCAATTGCCTATAATATCAGTGACAGATTTGAAAAAACAAACCATGACAAAAAAAAATGCTATTATCTGTCATAAGTATGAGGGCATTTCTCTTCAATAGGAGGGACCTGGGTCTGATCTCACTGCCATCATGGGAATCCCAGGCATTTGCCTGCTAGCTGGTGACGGAATCGCTTAGCTCCTCCCTTTGCGTGTCAGATTACAGCAAATGAGCCTCATTACCACGGCACTTCAGGCCAAAGTGCTGACTGTGAAATTCATGTGGCTCTCCTGGGGAGAGGTCCCAAGCCAACTTCTAAGCATATTTTACCCAATGGCATGACAGATATGATCTATCCCGTGCCACCACTGCAGCTGCATTAACTTAATGCAATCGGTCTGAATCGGAGTCAGGTGCAGCAGGGCTCTATGGCAGGACAAATAGCACAGTCACAAGAAGGATAGCATTCCTGCTCAACACACCAGTTCCTGGAGGTTTGTTTAGAAATATCCAGGTCATCTGTTTGACAAGAGGCACACAGATTAGCACCCAACGCATAAGGCAGGATGGGCTGCTGCCATGTTAGACTTTCCTCCAGGCAGTCACATTACTATTGTGTTGTTGAAGCAAACTACAATGTAGAAGAACTGACAAAATTGAAAGATAGTATCATGTTCTATGGGTGAGCACAAGTTAATATGGTAATGTGGAGGCTAGCAGCAGGTTGAAAATGATAGGCTCTGTCTGGCAGCCACCTGAGGACTGCACACTTTTAAAATGTAATAAAAGTCAAATGAGTCACCGATCAAGAGCAGATCGTCCTACCATATAACTGTACATCATTACCATAGAAGCATGTGTGACACATGGACAGGCTATGAACGGTCCCTCAAACAGAGCATCTCAAACATGTGGAATGTTATTTTATAATAAAGGCAGCTGTGTCAATGACTAGACAGACTGTCCAGACCGAGAAATTATAGAGTTCACTAGAGCTCCCTAGCAGACTAAAAGAAGTGTGAAATGTCAATGCCGTAGGACAGGATAAAATAAGCTGCAACGGTAGCATAATAAAGATGGCGTCATATACAACAAAAACACCTTCTCTTTCTATCATGTGTGTAACTTGGTGAACAAATGTACAGGTTCATGGGAAATTGGTCAGTCTTCACAATATGACTGGTGTCATCAGTGTGGGAGCTGTGGCAGTCAGGGCAGGGGTCATCTTTGAGAAAGCGTGCTCAGTTCATTTGAGCTACGGTTGTAGATACTCTTCTCACCTTTCAGTTCCAGTGAATTTCCATCTGCAAGAGAGCCCAGAAGCCCGCCCCACAGCATCATAATAATAACATCTACCCATCCTCTGAAACTCACCTGCTTGTCTGACGGGCAAATCTAACTGATCAGACATGGTGACTTGCAGCAGAGCTGACACAAAATTCACCTGGGTGTGACCCTGTAAATGAAAGCAGGAAAGGATGCATGAATATCAAACACTGATGTGAATTTGACCTACATATCAGCAAAACAAACCGTGTATAATATATTAACGAGAACCACGTGTCTGTCTTACCAACTGCAGATAAAAAAACAAAATTAAAAGCAAGAGAATTTTGCCATTTTATCTGGGTATGGTCACTGTGCCTGCTTTGTTTATTTGGAAGTATATGCTTTATTCATTTGGATGTATAGGTTTATGGCTGAAAATTAAACTATTCGCAATGAGGGATAATACAGACAGTGCCCGGTTTTTAGGGAATTGCTATAAGTCTACCATGTACTATTTGCAAGTAAGAAAAAGTGTGGCATGGCATTCCTCTTGATTCCTTGCCAAGCAAATTACATGACAATGCTGCAAAAGTTTGTGTTGGGGGGCTAGGGTCAGTCTGTTATATCTGGAGTGATACATTTACATTACATTTAAGTCATTTAGCAGACGCTCTTATCCAGAGCGACTTACAAATTGGTGCATTCACCTTATGACTCCTTGCTGTCCCCAGTCCACCTGGTCATGCTGCTGCTCCAGTTTCAACTGTTCTGCCTGCGGCTATGGAACCCTGATCTGTTCACCAGACGTGCTACTTTGTCCCAGACCTGCAGTTTCCAACTCTCTCTACCACACCTGCTGTCTATCGCTGAATGACCGGCTTTGAAAAGCCATATTCCTTAAGTGCTGACCTGTTGCACCCTGTACAACCACTGTGATTATTATTAGGCTACCCTAATAATAAGGGTATTCTAGTGGTTAGAGCATTGGACTAGTAACCGGAAGGTTGCAAGTTCAAACCCCCGAGCCGGCAAGGTACAAATCTGTCGTTCTGCCCCTGAACAGGCAGTTAACCCACTGTTCCTAGGCCGTTATTGAAAATAAGAATTTGTTCTTAACTGACTTGCCTGGTTAAATAAAAATAAATACAATTTGGCCCTACTGGTCATCTATGAACGTTTGATCATATTGGCTATGTACTGTTATAATCTCCACCTTGCACAGCCAGAAGAGGACTGGCCACCCCACCGAGCCTGGTTTCTTCCTAGGTTCTGGCCTTTGTAGGGAGTTTTTCCTAGCCACCATGCTTCTTCATCTGCATTGCTTGCTGTTTGGGGTTTCAGGCTTTGTTTCTGTATATCACTTTGTGCCATTGGCTGATGTAAAAATCGCTTTATAAATACATTTGATTGATTGATGACAGTAATGCCATATAACCATTATATTGAGGCATGGAGCTCCATTAGCTGTAGCTAATACACATACAGCCACTTAAGGTGCCAAAACATTGATGCAACAGGTACATTATATAATGTAACCCCCCCCCCATAAGAACACACATCAAAGGAATGCAGACCTCCACATGGCCTGCCAGGGCCCTGGCCAACATCTAGGCTGTCATTTGAGACTGCAGCATCTGCATCAAACAGTGAGTGTGTCACCTCTCCCTATTCTCTAGACACTAACTAATAATGTTAAATTTTAAGATGTCCAGTATACACAAGAGTGCAGTATACTTCCCCAGAATCATTGATCACATAAAAGTGAATGAAAATGGGTCTCAATGCCTTGCCCCACCCATCCTTACATCACTTGCTATATTAAGTGAATACTGTTCAGGCTTAACTGCTTCAGAGGAGTCAAAAGTAAGCAATGAAAAATAGCCTGCTCCCCTCCTTTCCCTATAGACAACAATGCACTACGAGACCTCTCCCTGGATAAAACACATGGCTCCGAACTAACAACCCAACTGCACATTCTTGTTCTGTGGATACAAATTATTGGCGTCGTATATTCTGTTGTCACGAAAAACAAAACAACTAACTGATTGTTGAGTGAAGAAGTTCATGTACATTTTATTTGAGCCTTGCTAGGCCTACTCTTATCAAACTAGAGTTAGCTAAAAATACGTTCAAGCTGATCATACACAATATGTACATATCACAGACATAACAACTTGACTTAAAGTTAACTCAAACCCCGGCTATAATGACAACACCGTACATATATTGTTCTAAGGACAGCATAACCGTTAACAGACCAGAGTATACTTGACAATTGCCCAAGAGAGACTTCTTCCTAATAGCTAACTTAGCCATGTTGCGCTCGCGACGTGAAAAGCTAACTATGTGACCATGAAATAATTCACGCCGTCCGTATGTTAGTTATCTATGGCACGTCTACATTTTACATGAAAAATCGACGTCTAGACAATGATAATAGGCCATGTTGCACATAGTTGGCTATTTAATTTGTAAGGCTAACAGTAGCGAAAGAACCTGCGCAAGCGGACAGCTCATCGAATGACTCAATGTAATTGATGTAACGCTCGCCTAAAAAGGTTGCTAACGTAGCGCTAGCCAGCGAAAATTCACTTCAAATTATGTACAAAGAAAACGTTTGCCCCGTTACTAATGCGTAGCTATTATTAATAATGATTGCTATTCTTTACTTTGTATCTTGCAAGTTAACTAGCGTTCCATAAATCAAACCTACCTAGCTAGTTAGCAAATATCAGTTAGCTTGCTAGTTAGCTACGTCCATGAAAGGCAAAGCCAGCAAGTAAAAATAATAAATCTAACATTAGCTACTCCCATATTAGACATACATTTATATTGATAGGAAAGTATGCCCATTAAAGTTTGATTAACTAACGTTACACCTGTCAATTCGTCCGATTGGTGACATTTTGGCTGGCCAACTAGTTAAGTTAGCTATTTAAATTCAACGAGCTAGCTAGTTAGCACTACTGCTGTGCAGGGCAATGTCAGCAGTAAAAAAAAACACCTGACACGTGAGCCACTTAGCCAACTTGCTATCACAGATTTTCAAGCTTTTAGCAAACGCTAGCTACATTCGTATACTAGATCGCATGATTTAGTTCGTGTAGACAAAACTGGTATTAATGGCATAATTTGTCTTTCCAACGATTCAAACATGATACATCAACTAGGCCAAAAGCAAGCATCGTCCAACAAGCCTTTTTACTGCGTAGCTAGCAGCTAATTATCAAGGAAGCTAATGCTAACTTCCCGCACGTTTTTAAAGAACCAGCTGCGGGTATACGGGGTGGATTCACTTGGAGTTGCAGATCTTGATGTTAAAATATAATTCGAAACTTTGACATTACACCCGTAACGGCAAAAGACTATATGTTTCGGTGAGTACCTATTTCGAAGAGAATAATTGATCTGTCAAAGTTCTAGACTGACTCTGGTCTCCCACAACCACAAGCTAGGAGGACTCCATTTCATCTTTGATGTGTGACACAACAGAAGAGGCCCGATTAGCACCATCACAAGTTTTTACCTCGTTCAGCTGTCTCTCCGCGGCCTCACGCAAGTTTGGGTCCATGGTACCCCGAAGGGCCTCGATCAATACGTTCGGATCCATAGCTAAATCTGGTATGACTCGGATTCAGTATTTCTGTGGTCTATGAATTCCCAGTCAATGCGCACATGGACGCACGGCTCTTCAGTTACCGGCGCGAAAGGAAGAAGTGAATGAAGTACCCGGATAGATCAGCGCCAAATTTCTCCAACACGAACATCCGCTTCGAACTATTGCACTCTAGGAGTTGTAGTTTTACATGTGTGATATCTCTCTCACACTGTCTTACAGTCAGTAAATAAAGACAACAAAATATTATGAAAATGGAAAGCATGTCATTGCAGTTGGCTAGTCGATTTGAAGTTTTCAGCACGATCTTTCATGATGATTTGGATGACATCATAACATCAGAACAACCAACCAACAACTTAGTCACAAAAATGAAAGCCAATAATATTACTGCTACTGTAAAAACGACAATAATATACTATATAAACACTAAACTATGTGCTGCTGTAACATTGTCTTGGAAATGCATGGTGCCCCATGGTGGCACTGTGGGGAAAAGGTAGAGAAACAAACTCAGAAAAGGTGAAAGGTTGTGGGAATGTGTCAATTTGCTGGTCGCCGGTTGGCAAAGTGGTATCTTGTCTCTTACTTTCAACTTTGACAGAAGCCCGGTATATTACACCCGAGGTCGGTGTAGCTAGATCGATATCTTAATTTAATAAGCGGACATGGCCAAGAAACGAAGAGAAAGACGAGAGGCCGATAGTGTTTCGTCAGTAACGTTACACGAGGAACCGAAGACAACATTTAACGAGGCACAAACCCTCAAAGGTATGTATAGATAACGACGTTGCTATCCCGCATAACTGGCTAGTAATAGCTAGCTAATTTATTTGTGTTTTAATTGATTAGCTAACGTTAAGATACATTACTGTTTATATGATATGGTACACGTCTCGTTAAATAATGTTGCTAGCCGGCTTGATAACTAGCCAGATGATTGTGAAATGCGGATATGCTGTTGTCAGTCAGCGTTGGCTAACTAACGTTACTAACAGCTGATTATCAAGATTCAGAAGTTACTTGCTTTCAAGGCTGGTGGTGGTATGACGGAGTTGAAGCACAGACAAAATGGGATAGTTACCAGTGTATTTGGTTGAAATTCACATGATCAGGTTAGTAACTTAGTAGCTTGCTATCTATCCAGCCACTGTCAGGGGCCATACCCAGTTTGACATTAAGTTACTAGTGTTAATCAGTGTCAATGACAGAACTACTTGGATGAAGTCAGGAAAATATTAGTAGGCTAACCATGTAATGTTATTCTTATATAGATGGAGCAACACAATTATCATAACAGGATGTTACATAATACGCATTTTATTTATACTTAAAAAATTTATTTAACCTTTTTATTTAAATAAACATAAGCTTGGAGTCATGTGATAACATAGTAGTCAGTTTCAAGGATTATATATCTTGAATGGTTTGACTACATAGCATGCTTCATGTACTCTGGGGAAATCAACCAGGAACTAGAACAACAAGTGATGCAAAGTGAAGCAAGACATTACATGAGGCTTACTGCTGTTGTTACAGAAGAATAGAGGCTTATCAAGTTATTTTTAATTTGCTGACTGTGTGTGCTATATAACTTAGCTACTTCCCTCTCCACAGAGACTCAATACACTGGAGGGGGCTCAGCTCGCATGTCTCTCCTCATCCTGCTGTCTGTCTTCACCTGCGCTGCTTCTGTCATGTACCTAGTGTACAGGAATTTCCCAGAGCTCAACGAGTAATTGTTCTTTGCATTTATCTTTCCAGCAAGCAGACTCATGTTTAGAGAGTTACTTTTGTATAACATTTGTAACTTTTGTGAAACAGCCTACCAAATGGCATTCACCAGCCAAGTTAAATAATTTCATTAAAATAGTTCTCATCATTAGCTGTTATAACAGTTGATGGATTATTTTATGGAGCGGAAATGGATATGATTTTATAACGGCGCATTTTCTCAATTCAAACATTCCCCTGCAACTAGCCATCAGAGTTTAGAAGACACCTGGGACGTCCGAATAGAGAACAAAGAAAGTATCACCATGTAAAGGCTGTTTGGAAATATGACTATTACAGATATGTAGGAGCCTGTTATCAATGATTATCACAGTTAATGATGAGAACCATTTGATTTAAAATGTCTACAGCCAAGTATGTCACACTCCAATAGACAGTCACGTTTTAATTTCTGTTTCTGTAAGTGTCAAAGCCCTTGCACACAGATTCACACATTTTTATTTATCCACAACATTGTATGATGGTGAATTGATATAAATGTTTTTTTCATTTCAGTGATGAGATGGCTACTATTAAAATCCCCAAAGATATGGATGATGCCAAAGCCTTGGGCACTGTACTTTCCAAATATAAGGACACCTACTACACCCAAGTGTTAGTAGCCTACTTTACCACCTATATCTTGTATCCTTTTGGGTAGTAAATGTATTGCAAAGTTTTTAACGTTTGGAGGATTGAGTTACATACTTATTAGCTGTTTCAACATGCATCATGTCTGCGAGGCCCCCTGTGTAATCCAGTGGGTCAGCAGAGGAGAGCGACAGACTGGGAAGCGGGCCAAAACAGGCTTTTGTTACTCTGTGATGGGCCTGTTGATTGCAATCTCCCCTACCTTTCTCTCGCCTGCTCGGTGTACCTCTCATTCATTATTTCCTTTGAACAAAGCAGCCAGCCAAGCCAAGGCCATAGTAAAGGCATGGGGTTGCCTCTGGATAATGAATGGAGAAGTAGGAGGTGGGGGTACAGTGGGCTTTGATCCTTGAGTATTAATTCAGGCAATTGTTGTGTGTTCACAACAACCACAGAGTGCAGTACATTTTCCTTAATTTTATGACCGGAGAAGACTGATGAACAGATGAATGCAGACATGGACATGCAGTTAAACTTAGTTCAACTTTATCAGTACAGTAGCTTCTAAGGACATCCTTTCCACCCACCGCTATTTGCAATAGAAACTCTGTTCCAGATTTGCCAATTGCACTTCAGACAGATATTACAGCCAGATAGAATTATCCGCTATAAAGGAGGAGATAAACATGGTCCTATGCATGTTATGGTCCCACCTCATATGTAAACATCACCCATCTTCAGAGCACATTTTATGAAGAATATGAATTAACACTGCACAGTATGAACTATGAATACAAATGCAGTATCATGCCTGATGTTTTCTACCCTGCTTCCTCTGCTAGTTTTCCTATTCTCTTTCCCCTCCACTGTCTTGGCACATATTAATGCATAGTGTCTGCTCTGGCCAGTATGTGCCAACAGCACAAGGACTGGACCAGCTGACCAGGCCCCAGCCAGTGTCTGGGATGTGTTGCCTTGTAGTTTTATTGGTAAATATATGTTTGATATCCTGTGTGAGAAATGCTTTGCCCACAACATGGTAAAGGTCAGCAACGTTACCAGTAAAACTACAAGACAACACGTCCCAGACAGTGTCTGGGGCCTGGTCAGCTGGTCCAGTCCTTGTGCTGTTAGCACATACTGGTCAGAGCACAGACACTATGCATTAACATGTTCCTAAAGAGTGGAGGGGAAAGAGATTAAGTAAACTAGCAGAAGAAGACATGAGACATGATACTGCATTTGTATTCATAGTTCATATTGTGGTCCTTCTGTAGCTCAGTTGGTAGAGCATGGCGCTTGTAACGCCAGGGTAGTGGGTTCGATTCCCGGGACCACCCATACGTAGAATGTATGCACACATGACTGTAAGTCGCTTTGGATAAAAGCGTCTGCTAAATGGCATATATTATTATTATTATTATACTGTGTAGTGTTAATTCATATTCATAAAAATAAATGTGCTCTCAATATGGATGATGTTTACATATGAAGTGGTACCATAACATGCATAGGACCATGTTTTTCTCCTCTTTTATAGCGGATACTTCTGCACAAATTAGTCCTGCAGCCAGATCTATAATAAACTTGTACTGTATGCTACTACAGTGGAGTATGTTTTAACAATACTGAACAAAAATAGAAATGCAACATTTAAAGTGTTGGTCCCATGTTTCATGAGCTGAATAAAAGATCCCTGAAATGTTCCATATGCACAAAAAGCTTATTTCTCTCATTTTGTGCACAAATTTGTTTACATCCCTGTTAGTGAGGATTTCTCCTTTGCCAAGATAATCCATCCACCTGACAGGTGTGGCAACAATAATCTGATTAAACAGCATGATCAATACACAGGTGCACCTTGTGCTGGGGACAATAAAAGTTCACTCTAAAATGTGTAGTTTTGTCACACAACCCAATGCCACAGATGTCTCAGGTTGAAGGAGCATGCAATTGGCATGCTGACTGCAACAATGTCCACCAGAGCTGTTGCCAATTTGGCAGTACGTCCAACCTGCCTCCCAACCACAGACCACATGTTACCACGCCAGCCCAGGACCTCCACACCCGGCTTCTTCACCTGCGGGATCATCTGAGACCAGCCACCCGGATAGCTGATGAAACAGTGGCTTTGCACAACAGAAGCTTCTGACAGTTTGTGCAGAAATTATGTCTCAGGGAAGCGTATCTGCGTGCTTGTCGTTCTCCCCAAGGGTCTTGACCTGACTGCAGTTCGGCATTGTAACCGACTTCAGTGGACAAATGCTCACATTCGAGGGTCACTGGCATACTAGAGAAGGGTGCTCTTCACGGTTGACTCCCAGTTTCAACTGTACTGGGCAGATGGCAGACAGCATGTATGGCGTTGTGTGGTCGAGCGGTTTCCTGATGTCAACGTTGTGAACAGAGTGCCCCATGGTAGCGGTGAGGTTATGCTATGGGCAGGCATAAACTACAGAAAACTAAAACCCATTGTCGTGCCATTCATCTGTCGCCATCACCTCATGTTCCAGCATGATAATGGAAGGCCCCATGTCGCAAGGATCTGTACACAATTCCTGGAATTTGAAAATGTGTCAGTTCTTCCATGGCCTGCATACTCACCAGATATGTCACCCATTGAGCATGTTTGGGATGCTCTGGATTTATGTGTGCAACTTCACACAGTCATTGAAGAGGAGTGGGACAACATTCCTCAGGCCACGAAATAATATAAATTGTTGCATCTTGCGTTTTTATATTTTTGTTTCGTGTATTTTTGTGACTGCATCCACAAATGTGTGTGCACATACTGCTGTGTGTTCAACCCTTGAGCTGTATTCCTTGACGCTACTGACTCAGCCTCCAGACATTTGCGATCCCTGGATCCATCTTCCTCAGTATCCTGTCTGGTTATCTCTACCCCTTCCCCCTGGCTCTTTTCCTCGTCTGCCTGGTGAGTATACTATTGACACAAGGAGAACTATGACTAATAATAGTGGTGACATTTACAAAATCTACTTTGACTCTGTAAACCAGACTCGGTTTACAAAATGTACTGCCTCTGTCACTGTTTCCCAGTGCTCTGGCCTGGGGGCTTCCTTCTGCTACATGCTGTCTTATCTAGTGGGGCGACCAGTGGTCTACAGATACCTGACAGAGAGAGTCCAGAAATGGTCCCAGCAGGTAAGACCTTTTTGGAAGGAAAAACAGGTTGATTTGGTACGTGAACAGTGTAGGAAGTTGTTGATATGAGAGTACAAGAAAACTTTTAACAATTTAGTAACACCCACAGAACAGTGGAGTCTTAGTAGGGGGCTAGTAGCCTCTGATCCTTTCTGTGAATGACAGGTTCTGCTATCTGTTTTTAATTGCAGGTTGACAAGCACAGAGATCATCTCATCAATTACATCATATTTCTGAGGATCACTCCCTTTCTGCCCAACTGGTTCATCAACATCACCTCACCCATCATCAATGTGCCTTTGGGGTTCTTCTTCCTTGGTACTTTCTTTGGTAAGGCTAAGATATATCAAACTCCAGTATTTCCTTCTCAGTAGAAAACAGTGTTGATAGTGCTGCATTGTCTTTTTTGCTGAGCTATTTTTGAATCTCTCATACCATTTAATGCAGTGGTCACCAAACTTTTCTGAGTCAAGATCACTTTTGCAGTCAAAAAGCAAGCTGAGGTCTACTGCTCAGATTTTTTATTTTTTATTTTTTTACATACATCTCACACAAACAGTTTTGTAGGAATGAGGTTTGGGCAGTAGGCCTAATGCATTATCACAGCATATTGGCTATATGATTGGCCTGCCAATATTGTTAATCTCAGACCATATTATATTTCAAAACTCGAGCTTTGATAATAAAAGAGATTAGTTGGTTTAGCACTTGTGAGGCACTGTGGAGCATGAATTTTAATAATTCGCTTTTAGATTTTACTGGACTGATGGTACCTGCGTCTGATGGCCAACAAGGTCAAATCACGACGTTAGTGATCTTCAGCTCGAAAAGTCAGAGCTTTGGAAAGATGCTAGAGTTTCCGAGTTGGATGACCGGTTAAAAGGATTTTCCCAACCGCCTCTCACGGTCGCTGCTCTCTCCTTCCTTTCCTCCGGTGAGACTGACCAGAGAGAGGGGACACACTCTTCCACCTAAGGGCGAAACTCGAGTCATACCGCATCTGCCTCATGCACAAATTCATGTTGTTCATATGACCAGAGAATGTAAAATATTCCTTGATATTAAAATCGACACGACGAGCTGCTAATAAAAATAAAACGCAGGGCTATCGATACTTGGCAAGTACGGATAAGGGAGTTTTATAATAGTGTTGAATAAAAACAGTGACAGCGCTGAATATAAATTTAAACATGCACTCACTCATAAAAACAGCAGCTCTTTGCTGTATTCGCTGACAGTCTCTCTGTGATCATGGTTTTAAAAGTTATTAAATCTTACATAGGCTAGTAGCCTATTAAATTTAGCTGTAGTCAAGGTTATGGAATTCTGCAGCCACGGTAATTTTAGCTATCCAATTGGGCAGCGCTGTAGGTGCACTCGATTTTGTCTCATATTTGCCGGTCGGCCGGGTAGACGGAGTTTGTCTCTTCAGACAAAATGGTTAAAAAGGAACACTTTGCTTACCCGGTGCACAGGGCTTTTGAATCAAGTGCATCTACGGTCAACAGCTCAACACGATATTTTTAAAAAAGGAGTGCAAGCCTTTATAGTTCGCTAGCTTTTCGACATAAATATTTGGTGATTGACTAGGAATGCCTTAGCCATGTGTTGTGTGTCTTACAATATTGACTTCCTCCCTTATCTCTGACTGTCAGGAGTGGCCCCACCGTCCTTCGTGGCGATCAACGCTGGTACAACACTGTACAAACTGACGACAGCTGGAGAGGCAGTGTCCTGGAACTCTCTGATTGTGCTAGGTGTCCTGGCCATACTCTCTATCCTGCCTGTCTGCTTCCAGAAGAAACTGCAGCAGAAGATGGAGTAGGCCCGAGACAACTCATCTGCCTGCCTGATCCCCCAGCCCATCCCTTGGCTCAGGAATGGTACACCCCGCTGTCACTCACATAGTCCTGCCTGTTGCTGTCCCACACACCTGCTGAGGTTGCTGTGGAAACATTGCTGTTGGCCCAACCCTGACTCCTGTGTCCAAAACATGTGGTGGTGGCCACCTCAACTTTGTGCTCTACAAAGGACTAACTGGCCTCTGCTCATCCTCGGGTTTGTTCTCCCATTTTTGTTAAATGTTGCTTGCCTGTAAAACGATTTAAGGAAGGATACAGAAAACATCAGGCATCTGTCTTTAATATTGTTTTAATCACAATTGTTCTCACAAGTTCAAGCTACACTTCCCTCCTTTGTATTTCTTGAACCATGTTTTGAATTGATTTAATCTCTTAACCTGTGTGATATGGGTGACGTCAAAGCAATACTGATCAGAATCGCAGTTTAGTGTTTTTGATTTTCACAAAATGTTAGGACTATTGTTATGACTGTTTTATACACTGGTTAGAATGTGAGTATATTAAATCATTTAGAATGTTCTATCATTTGAAGATATTGTTAACACACCACCCTAAAATGATCTGTGTGCCATCAATGTTGACATGAAAAATATGCATATGAACACATAGTATGATACATATGAAACTCTTGATGCTTTTGTTGAGCCTATCAGTAAACATATGAAACGGCATATCAAGTATTGAAAACTAGTGTTTTGTATAATATTATTTTATATTTGTTCTACTAATGGTGCTGAGACTCCCTCTCTGCCTGTGTGCTCTCCCTTGTGTGTCACCAGTCCAAATTTTCTGCCAGTTGAGAAATGCAGTAGTGGATGACCCAGCAGTGCCCTTTGCAAAGCTACCAATTCGATTTTTGGTTGTTCATGCTTTTCCCAGGTGTTAGTGATTTCACACTGCTACTTCATGTACAGTGCCTTCAGAAAGTAGTCACACCCCTTGACTTTTTCATAATTTTGTTGTTACAAAGTGGGATTAAAATTGATTTAATTGTAATATTTTTGTCAATGATCTACACAAAATACTCTGTCAAAGTGGAAGAAAAATTCAAACATTTGTAAAAATAAAACACTAATATACGCTACATGACCAAAAGTATGCCAAAATCATGGGCGTTAATATAGAGTTGGTCCCCCCTTTGCTGCAGTCTGTGTTCCAATTAATCTCAAAGGTGGTTAATGGGGTTGAGATCAGGGCTCTGTGCAGGCCAGTCAAGTTCTTCAACACCAATCGCGACAAATCATTTCTGTATGGACCTCGCTTTGTGCACAGGGGCATTGTCATGCTGAAACAAGAAAGGACTTTCCCAACACTGTTGCCACAAAGTTGGAAGCATAGAATCGTCTAGAATGTCATTGTATGCTGTAGTGTTAAGATTTCCCTTCACTGGAACTAAGGGACCTAGCCCAAACCATGGAAAACAGACCCAGACCATTATTCCTCCTCCACCAAACGCACAGTTGCATTGGGGCAGGTAACGTTCTGGCATCCGCCAAACCCATCTGTCGGACTGTCAGATATTGATGCGTGATTGATCACTTCAGAGTATGCTTTTCCAGTGCTCCAGACTCCAAGCGGCGAGATTTAAGTGAAAACTGTAACTAGGCCACTCAGAAACATTAAATGTTGTCTTGGTTAGCAACTCCAGTGTATATTTGGCCTTGTGTTTTAGGTTATTGTCCTGCTGAAAGGTGAATTTGTCTCAACAGTGTCTGTTGGAAAACAGACTGAACAAGGTTTTCCTATAGGATTTTACCTATGCTTTGCTCTATTCTGTTTCTTTTGATCATAAACTCCCTAGTCCTTGCTAATGACAATCATACACATAGCATGATGCATCCACCCCCATGCTTGAAAATATGAAGTGGCACTCAGCGATGATGTTTGGATTTGTCCCAAACATAATGCTTTTTTATCCAGAACATAACGTTAATTACATTTCCACATTTTTTTGTAGTTTTACGTTCGTGCCTTATTGCAAACAGGATACATGTTTTAGAATATTTTATTCTGTAGTAAGTATAGTATTGTGTAGTAACTACAATGTTGTTGATCCATCTCAGTTTTCTCTTATCATAGCCATTAAATTCATTGTGAAATCCCTGAGCGTTTTCCTTCCTTCCTTTACACCATCCAAAGTGTAAGATCTTCACCATGCTCAAAGGGATATTCAACGTCTTTTAATTATTAAAAAAAAACACATATACCTACCAATAGATGCCCTTTGTGAGGCATTGGAAAACCTCCCTGGGCTTTGTGGTTGAATCTGCGTTTGAAATTCACTCAATTCAGGGACCTTAATTATATGTATGTGTGGGGTACAGAGTTGAGGTAGTTATAAAAAAAAATGTTAAACACTCTTATTGCACACAGAGTGAGCCCACGCAACTTATTGTGACTTGTTGAGCACATTTTAACTCCTGAACTTATTTAGGCTTGCCATAGCAAAGGTGGTGAATACTTATTGACTCAAGACTATTCAGCTTTTCATTTTTTATTAGTTTGTAAACATTTCTAAAAACATAATTCCACTTTGACATGATGGGGTATTTTATGAAGGGCAGTGACAAAAAACATCTAAATGGAATACATTTTAAATTCAGGCTGCAACACAAGAAAATGTGAAAAAGAGTCAAGGGGTGTGAATACTTTCTTAAGGGACTGTATATATTTCTTAGAATCCAACCTGTATGTATCTGTTGGTGTGATGCCTAATTTGTACTATAGTTTGGGTGCTTTGATGTGATTGGAGTGATTTTTATTTAGCCTTACCTGATGTCATTATATGAATTCTCTGCTGCTGTGAAACCTTCTGGTTGTATCTAGAGGTTGATGCAGTGAATGTGCGCTTGGGCAGTCTTACTGTTGATGTTTCTTCAAAGTCCATGTCTCAAGCACTGTCCACTCTTCTGCATCTGAGATCACTCATTATTTATGAAAATTGATTTTAAAAAGTGAGGAATCATTTTTTATATTTGGATTATTAACGATCTTACTTGGATCCGCGTTTTAATCCACGATAGAAACCCTTTCTGAACATGAGAAAATACATCTCATTTGTTAGTATTTAATTACCTGAATTAATTTGTGTGGCCTCTTAGCATATCTAAGACTGTGTTGACACAGGCAGCCAAATTCAGATTTTTTTTTTTACCACTAATTGGTGTTTTGACCGATCAGCTCTTTTGCCAATAATTGGTCAAAAGATCATAACTGTTCTGCCTGTGTAAAAACAGCCCTACTGTATCCCAATCCCGCTGTTACCCATCAATTTCATGACCTGTTTCATGTGATTTAGTTGTGTTATTGTTCTTGTTGTTTTGAAATTTGGGCTTCACCTTGTTGTAGTTCATAGAGGTTGCATCATTACCTCATCTTGATTGCACTGCAGTAGTTTTCAGAGGGATCAAGCCCGATGGGAGATCCTGTAGCTGTTCAGTCAATACAAAGTGTGTGCTCTTATGAAAGCTGTTTTGGGATTTAATAAATAAGAATATTTTGTTCCTTTGCCCTTATTACTATCACATTATTATTTCTTCACCCAATTTCATATCAGACGTAATTTCTGGAAATTAATTGATACATATTTGCAAAAACTGTTTAAAAGTCCCCAGGATTTTTATCCCATTTTTAAAGTTCACTGCAATATTAGGGTGTTACATATGTTTCTTATTACAACTTTACAACCTTTGTTGATTTCATGCGGAGAATATTGAGAATATCTGCGCTGGCTTGGATGATTCTTGGTGTGTTTCCATTCATTACACCTGTGATCTTTACAGTATTAAGTTGTGCAAACTGATAATGTATTGCAATATGACCTATGTTTGTAAATTATATTAATTATTGTACATCTTTTTGTCCAAGCTAATGAATGTTGGTTCATTATTAACATATTTATTTTGAAATCATAAAAAATATTCTGTACTTTTTTTCTTTCTCACTGTCTGGTAAATGATTGGAATATGAGAATGTGAATCTAATGGCAATGTTCTGCATGTTTTTACCGTCACATTTTACCACATGGTGGAGCTCTTTGTACATGTCTACAGAGTTCAGCCCCACAGTTGCTTTGACTTATTTGACTTGAACTTTTTATCAAGTAGGACAACATTTTTCTTATGATTTATTGAAATATATTCAAAATTGTGCATCAGGCAAAGTTCATTTGACATGTTTTTCCGGTTTCTGACATCTACTTCTCCTTATCTGTGCTTTGAATACTCAAATAGAATACCTATTACCGTATGTGTATTACAACTATGGTATTACATGTGTATTACATGAATACAATTGTTCAGGCTAAATTGGTGAAATTAAAGTCTGCATTCAGTTGTACACTGGATGGTCTTGGCTACAGTGGAGTAAGAATACTATGGCTCAGGTTCATTATATGTGCAATAAGGCCTATTTAATGCTTCAATACTATAGCATTATTATTATAAAGGAGAGCATTTTACAAGATAAATCCTTAACTCAGGAACTGAAGGGTTAAGTGCATAACGTAATCTGTAAGGAGTTCGCGCATGCTCAGTGTGTTCCCTCTACGCAGCGGTAATGCAAGGGGTTGAGATCTGAGACCGATGAAAACAGCTGTACTTGAAGACCCATAATGCATTTCGGCTGGCATTCTGTTCTGATTTTCATGCTTTGCAGTACATCCACGATGGCTGCGCGAAAACACTACGCGATCATTTAATATGCACCCAACTGACAAAGCAGAGGAAAAGGGTACCACGGGACCAGTCTCAAAATGACCACCGGCTTCAGCTCGAATTCATGTCGTTTCGCAGATTATTTTGTTATCTGCGGACTTGACACTGAAAGCGGGCTTGAACCAGATGAACTGTCCGGTAAGTGTCGGGAACGGGCTGGTAAACCAATAGGAATAATTCTGCATGGTATATAATGTCTTTCCTAGTTTATGTTTCTTTTATATAGATTTTAGAGTACAATATTATATTAATGTTTAGAACAATAAAAACATGACAGTTTATTTATAATGAGGATGAAAACTGGTAATACTGTGTACATCAATAAGTAGGACCGCACACCAGTGTTGTTCATACAAGTTACTATAGTCTACTTTTCCATTCTATATTATAACGTTACGTTTAGTCGTTTAGAATGGATTATTCCAATAAGTGTTGTTATCTTGAAATGCTCGAGAACTGTAGGCCGTCGATGTTCCATAGCCCAGCTGTAATTAAAGACAACGAACAACTGTTCATGGATTAATCTCCTCCTGAGTATAGCCAGCACTCATTGAGTGGTCAAAAGCAGGACAGACACACATTTACATACGTACATCACTGACCTTGATTGGGTGTTTCAGACCTCACCAGAATAAGACATGTTTCTATTTCTACAATTTGTAAATAATAGGGATGTTTCCCCTATCACCATACTGTCAATGGTAATTACACATGCATAAACAAGCATATATATACAAGCAGGTTATGCCAAAAATAGCTACACCCAAGAAGCACATCTGATTTCTTAGTTGTTTATCACATCTGAACGATTTGATTAATTCTCCACTGCCTTCTTACACATTTACCCTCAGTGATAGATTGAAATTAATTGATCAATGCATGGCAGAAAGCAGAGTTCAGAAAACAGAGTGAAACTGGGGGTATCAAGGACCATAAGGTTCTCCCTGGGGGGGCAGAACGCTGAATATGATAGGATGATGTCATTATTAGACTGAGAGGGCCTGCTGTTTCTTCAGAGTGCCATGGGTCTCTGGGGGAGATGAAGATGGTATGTTACATAAAGCAGTTGTGTGTGTGGGGGGGAGAGAAAGTGAACTCTTCCTGAGCTCAGGGTGGTGGGTTAGTTGGGTTAGTTATGTACGAGTTTGAAAAGAAGTGAAACTGGTGTGGGTGAACCTGAAGATGCTGATCTTGGTTTTCTTGTCAACAACAATCATGGGAAGGAACTTGTAGAATCTAGGACATTGTTTTCAAAGGACCATTCAGGCTACACTTTCTTTGGTAGCCTAAGGTCTAAGGATATGTAAGTATGTGCATTTCCCTAAACTCAACTGTTACTTTACAATCAAGCCCTACAGTTTTCTTCTGTAAACATCACCTCCTGTTTATGAATATGTACAAATCAGAACAATAATTTATTATACTGCTGAGACATTTTTGTTAGTCTCGCAGGTGGTCTCAATCATGAGTCAGCACCATTTTATTTTGTGTGTGTGTGTGTCTCATGAGATGTCATTAGTTGCTCTCTACCTCTGTGACTTGTTTCTGGAGGCTCTCTGGAAAGAACAAACCCTTGTATAGTTCAACAAACACAATGAGCATGCATCCTGTGCCTTGCCTGTAAGTTTCCCCTCATAAAGTATCCTCATTTTACAATAATGAGGTATAATGTAGGAAAAGAGAAGACCGTGAACTGCAGTAATAAAAAACATACACAACTCACTGGTTTGTGAGTGGCACCACCCTAGCATGTCTCTCAATTCACTAAACATAGGCCTAAGGTTCTACTTATCATCAAGGGCCATTTTTTTGCAGGGGGGATGGACACATCTTTAGATAACACACACATCTCTCTTATAACACATCTATCTTATGCAAATTTACTTAACACATCTGATGAGATAAATTATTAACAGTATTTGCATTCGTTTTCTTAAATTTTAAGTTTGTCGCAAAGACACGTTTCCTTCCTCTCAGTGTAAAAATGGAAGTAGAATCTTTTACAGGAATCAGTCAAAGATGTGTTCACTTCTCTGTTGTTTATCTTGAGAGAATTATGCTATTCAGATTCTTATCATGATTGTCTCCTCTCCTCGAGTACCTGCCTCTCTGAGATAGAGACCAGCTGGTGAAAGTAAAAGGTCACTGAGGTGTTCAGCAGGAGATTGCATGTCATTCAGTAATTTGTAAATCTAGGAAGAGTGAATTAGACAAATAATGGTGGTCCTCTGACCAGAGACTAGACTGTAGAAGACTAGAGGTTATCCTGTAGGTTCCATACTTGGCCTTCATGTTTTCTCCTGTAGTGACTCACTCAGACAATGGAAAGCCTTTTTGGGGGCTAAGGGTGCTGTTGGCTGAGTTGATATGGGATGAGGAATTTGTCCTCTTTGCCATTCCATGCATAGTTCCAGGGCCATGAGTGCACTGCTGAGACTTATAGCACTGTTTGGTGTAATGGTATGATAGGCTCTTATTAGACATGCTTGTTACAGACAGTTTCCTGAGTCTGTCAGCCACATCTAAGGAATTAAAGCTGTAGGCCTATCAGATATCTCAAGCTGTGTGTTTTATGTATAATATGGTTTGAATGATATGCTTCCAGGATTCCTTCTCTTGTAAGATTGGATCAGCGAATAGGAAGTGACTGCATGCCTAGCGGGGATTTTGAATAGTGAAGACTGCCTAGGGCCAGACCCTGATGTAACCTTCCTCATTGTGGTCAAGGATCAACGGGGTAGGTTATAATGGTTAGGGAGCATCTTCTCTAATCAGAGAGGATTACAATACATCACATTTTCCCTTCTGCTTTTTTAGCTAGATCTTACTAGCTGACAAAAAAATGCTATTACAATGTTACTGCAATCTCGTAGCAAGCAGACAATACACTAGCAATGTTGTGAGTGTACAACTCTCTATGGGGTGTTGCCACGTCACTGAGATATTGTAGGAATGTCTGTGAAAAGTTCATCCCTGTGAGTATATTTGTGAATCTCCTCCAGCTGTACACACACGGCTGTTAGCGTTGGCCTTCCTAAAGCTCTGATGTGGTGAGGTGTCGTGATTGACTAGTGAGTAGATAAGCAGGGTTAAGGTGTCTAAGCTTCCTACAGCCTGGCCTCTGTTCTGCTGCTCACCGACTGACTGTAGAGACTGGCTCGTGACAGAGAGTGTGGACACATACACTACTGCCCCTCTGAAAGTTTTACAGTTTATTTCTGGATCAATTGCTCACCAAAAATTGTGATTTTCAACCATCCCTCTGGGCCTTATGTCACTCCCCCCATCTCCCCTAACCTCTACTTCCCGTCTCCTCTCCCTACTAGTCCACTGTCATGGTCTGCAAACAAATATACCATTCACACATTTCCACTGAAGATTTACCTTACTGTTTTACCAAAAAAGGCTCAGACTTTTCTGTTTCCATCTATGCAAGCCACCCTCCGGGTCTCACTGGGCATAGCTCTTGCAGACCTTCTCTGACTTGGGGCCAAGCCTAGGGTACTTTTCATTTTAATTTACATAACAATGGCTACTGTGGCCTTTTAACACCTCACAAGGCAACTGTTTTGATGATGCAGAGGTTGTTGGTTCTGCTCGTTACAAGTCTTAAGTGTCACACTCCTGATGGACACACATAAGTCTCATTGGAAAAGCACCTCTCCCTATCTCTCTACAGTAGAGATCCATGGAGTATGTATCCTCTTAGGGAGTATGTATCCTCTTCGAGAAACAAGGCCTTTGGATAGTTACATGAATGCTTTCTCATGCAGCTATTTTGGTATCTCTTGATAACACCCTCCACCACAACTATACTCTGTGGAGATACTGCCAGCAGTATGGTTCCTGCTGTGTGCAGGCTATGTGATCTCGGTATGAACTTCCTGCTGCCCCTCTTGTTCTCAGGCTGCTGAGACCCAGTTAGCACTAGCAGAGCTGCTTCATATACGGTAGCAACGGTGAGTCGAGGGGCTCTTCTTCTCCCTTGGCAGACTGAAGGACTCATGTGCACACAGCAAATAGACAGCCTAGCACAAGCTGCTCTCACTGACCAACCAGAGGAGATTATGGGTGTCATGTGCTTAGTGGACTGAGCAAGCTTCGAGCTGCAGTCTCTATGCAATTAGTCTGTGCTGTGGTGAGTGTGTCGAATAAAGGTGTCCGCATGCTTTCCAGCCGAAACACCTTGGAAGAGTTTGTGCATATATCATGACAACATTTTGTGTAGTTTTTGTTCGTATTTGACACCTGTAAGGCTTTTTTTTGTCTACACCCCTTCGTCGGTGATTGGTCAACAGTAGGGACTCTTCAATAAAGTCTTTGTTGTCATTTAATGAGAGACGACTTGTTTTCATGCAAATTTTTCATTGAGAAATACTGCACCAAACATCTTAGTTGGATGTAAAATGGAGCTGCGGCTAACATGTCCTCGGCAACAACGTCAAAACTAATGACAGATTTCATTAGTTATTTTAGATTAATTTGGACTATTTTGACGAAGTGTAGACTTGCTACAGCTTCTCAAAAACTATTGCCGCTTTTTTCTTGTTTTTCAAGTGTTTTTTTATGGGAGTATGCGAGCACACTCGTTCAGTTCAGCAAGACAAGTTTCTCTAGGCACTAGCCTAACTGAAGCACGCTGACACCTTAAGAAACATTAAGAATCACAATAAGGTAGTGTGGTCCATGATGCAGGCTCAGTTATCACTGGGATGTTTGTTGGAGAAAGAGGGGCTTGTCCATATGCTGATCTGGCAGTTTCACTTCAGGTGAGCAGAAGCCTTGTGAAATCATAAGAAACCCCACAATTCATGTCACTTGTGAACACAAGCTGATTTGTCAGTTTTACAGAGTGGTTTGAGTCACACTGGTCTTTCCATGGCTTGTGTTCTGACTCAAACGGTAAAGTCAGGCAGTCAGGATGGATGGGGCTTTCCAGATAGCCCTTTCTCTGATCACCACTAATGATAGTGGATGCAGACGACCTCATTCTGTATACTTCTGGCCCTTCCTTGGACACTGTACTAACTAACCTCCAAACAAGCTTCAATGCCATACAACACTCCTTCCGTGGCCTCCAACTGCTCTTAAACACTAGTAAAACCAAATGCATGCTTTTCAACCGTTCACTGCCTGCACCCTCCCGCCCGACTAGCATCACCACCCTGGACGGTTCCGACCTAGAATATGTGGACAACTATAATAGCTAGGTGTCTGGCTAGACTGTAAACTCTCCTTCCAGACTCATATTAAACATCTCCAATCCGAAATCAAATCTAGAATCGGCTTTCTATTTCGCAACAAAGCCTCCTTCACTCATGCCGCCAAACTTACCCTAGTCAGTAAAACTGACTATCCTACCTAGAGATCGACCGATTATGATTTTTCAGCGCCGATACTGATACCGATTATTGGTGGACCAAAAAAGCTGATACCGATTATTCGGACAATTTTTTTATTTCTAATAATGACAATTACAACAATACTGAATGAGCACTTATTTTAACTTAATATAAAACATAAATAAAATCAATTTAGCCTCAAATAAATAATGAAACATGTTCAATTTGGTTTAAATAATGCAAAAACAAAGTGTTGGAGAAGAAAGTAATATGTGCCATGTAAAATATGTGCCATGTAAAAAAGCTAACGTTTAAGTTCTGTCAGGACCCGGTTACGAACCCGGGTCTCCGGAGTGAGAAACAGTCACTTAACCAACTGAGCCACGAATAGTCAGCAGAACCCAGAAGATGAGGCAGACACAGCAGTACTAGAGACGGTGTACTTAATGAAGTAAAAAGTGAAGTCCTTCAGGAAAACATGTAACTCCACAACCTCAAAAGGAATTCCACAAGAACAAAGGTAATCCTCCAAGACAAAAAGGTAAATCCACAAGGTGGTAGATATAGCATAAAAAGCCTCAAAAGATACTCAAAAATAAATAAACAAGAACAAAAAACAGAATTCCACAAGAGAGTCCACCGGGATCAACAAGAGTTCACAGAATACTAGGGCTGGGTGCTAACATACAAACACAGAGCAAAGAACTGAGGAAAACTAAGGGTTTAAATACAATCAGGGGAAACGAGGCACAGGTGCAAATAATAATGGGGATCAAGGGAAAGCAAAAAGTCAAAAAGCACAATGGGGGCATCTAGTGACCAAAAACCGGAACAACCCTGGCCAAATCCTGACAGGTTCCTACTAACATAATAACACACAGAAATACGAGCCTTTTGTCATTAATATCATCGAATCCGGAAACTATTATTTTGAAAACAAAACGTTTATTATTTCAGTGAAATACGGAACCGTTCGGTATTTTATCTAACGGGTGGCATCCCTAAGTCTAAATATTCTTATTACATTGCACAACCTTCAATGTATGTCATAATTATGTAAAATTCTGGCAAATTAGTTCGCAATGAGCCAGGTAGCCCAAACGATTGCATATACCCTGACTCTGCGTGCAATGAACGCAAGAGAAATTACACAATTTTACCTGGTTAATATTGCCTGCTAAACTGGATCAGTAGTTATAACTAGTGATTATGATTGATTATTTTTTATAAGATAAGTTTAATGCTAGCTAGCAATTTACCTTGGCTTCTACTACATTCGCGTAACAGGCAGGCTACTCGTGGAGTGCGATGGTTAGAGCATTGGACTAGTTAACTGTGCGGTTGCAAGATTGGAACCCCTGAGCTGACAAGGTGAAAATCTGTTGTTCTGCCCCTGAGCAAGGCAGTTAACCCACAGTTCCTAGGCAGTCATTGAACATAAGAATATGTTCTTAACTGACTTGCCTAGTTAAATAAAAGGTATTTAAAAAATAATAATAATAATAAAAAATCGATGCCCAAAAATACAGTTTTCAGATTGTTATGAAAACTTGAAATTGGCCCTAATTAATCGGCCATTCCGATTAATCGGTCGACCTCTAATCCTGCCGATCCTCGACTTCGGCGATGTCATCTACAAAATAGCTTCCAACACTCTACTCAGTAAACTGGATGCAGTCTATCACAGTGCCATCCATTTTGTTACCAAATCACCTTATACCACCCACCACTGCGACCTGTATGCTCTAGTCGGCTGGCCCTCGCTACATATTCATCGCCAGACCCACTGGCTCCAGGTCATCTATAAGTCTTTGCTAGGTAAAGCTCCACCTTATCTCAGTTCACTGGTCACGATAACCACACCCACCGATAGCACACGTTCCAGCAGGTATATCTCACTGATCATCCCCAAAGCTAACACCTCATTTGGCCGCCTTTCCTTCCAGTTCTCTGCTGCCAGTGACTGGAACGATTTGCAAAAATTGCTGAAGTTGGAGACTTTTATTTCCCTCACCAACTATAAACATCAACTATCTGAGCAGCTTACCAATCACTGCAACTGTACATAGTCCATCTGTAAATAGCCCACCCAATCTACCTACCTCATCCCCATACTGTTTTTATTTTATTTACTTTTCTGCTATTTTGCACACCAGTATCTCTACTTGCACATCATCATCTGCTCATTTATCACTCCAGTGTTAATCTGTTAAATTGTAATTATTTGCTCCTAATGCCTATTTATTGCCTACCTCCTCATGCCTTTTGCACACAATGTATATAGACTTTCCTTTCTCTACTGTGCCATTGACTTGTTTGTGTTATTGGCTTGTTTGTTCACAGAGCCCATATATCCGTACAGGAAGCCTCCATCATCTTTCTCCAAGACACTGCCCCTTATTGGGTTACACCACCAGGACTTAAAACAGATGTGTCCTTTAGAGGGTTATTTGTCTTAAGAACCGGAACTGGAGTCCGCCTGAAGATATAGGCCTAGGAATGTTCTGTATCAACACTGTACTGACTATGTTCTCTTATAAGAGTTCAAGCCCCTATAATGAGCAGACATTGTGACTTGCCAAAGGACATCCATGTTAGAGGAGAATGATTCGATTCTCTCTAGGGGAGGTATAAAAAATGTCTTCCGATGTAGAAATTGAAAAAGCTGTCAGTAAAAAAGTATATTTCACTTTCATAAGGGGGCTCTGACTGTCAACGTGTTGACGTTAGGAATATGGGTACTGAGGGTGGAAATGATCAGGCTGAGGTGAATGAGGATGAGCTGTCTGTCTCAGAATGCCTCTGTGCTGTAACCAGTGCATGATTAGCCCCTCCAGATCATGAGCTCTGACAGGGGAACAGAAACCCACTCTCTCCCTATCCACTGCCTAAACATGGCCTGAAGCTTTCCTCTGTAGAGCACTGCATTTCCTTGTGTGTCCCCCACAAAGAGACAAGATAGTCATCTGCCCCCTCTCCCATTTTCTCTTTGATTTTTAATAGATTTTTGTGCACAAAGCCTCTTAAGATGGGACTGTTATTATTATTATTTTTTCATGGAACTCCCTTTGTCCTCTTCTTTTCAATTCAATATGATGAAGTTATTAACGTCCAAAGCTGTGTGATCTCCAGAAAATACTCTTCATATCCAATAAGACAGACTAGTAATTATTAAATGTGATCTTTTCCAAGGCAACATGGACAAAGGTCTCATAATTTTTTGCCATGTCACGATCACGATCACATGTAATTTTTGAAAAAACGATTTAACTAACCAGCTAATATCTCTCTCCCTTAGTATGCCATGCACATGCTATAATCTTTTCATGACACTGACTTTGCCATCAGGGGGCAGTTATATCACTGGCTGCAGCAGCCAAAACGTGGCAAACTTGATGACAAAACCCTCCTTTATGCGACAGTGTTGGGGTGCAGGGTGAGACTAGATTAGCATATGTATTAGGGGCCCTCCTGCCAGGCCGACGTGATTGGCTGGCTACAACTTGGACCTGCTGAGTACATGGGGACAGGCAGCTGACACAACCCACCCCCACTATTCAAATGCTAACATCCCTCGAGTTTCCCAGAAATTCCCTCAGTGAATGACATCACTATAAAGCCCCCCGCACATGCTCAGTGTGTGTCTGCACTCATATTCGCTGCCAATTAATAATTCATAGGTGTTTTAAAGGAGCTCAAGTCCTAAGGAAGTTTCCTCGGGCATCTTACAGTGTCTAACTAAATAGTGTTTAAGCAAATCTGTAACCCTGTGGAATTGAATAATGACTGTTGAAGTGTGTTATACACATGGAAGTATAATTCAATAGGGGAAACAAGTCTGTGTGCCCTTAAAAAATCTAGCCCTCCGGTACTTGTTGGCCATTTCGGATGGCCAGGCTGGACCTCTCCTTTCTGTACTTTTATGTAATTCAAAATCACTTTTTGACTCGAGAACTTGAGACTGAGAAGAAGCCAAGCCATCCTTTATTGAGCAATACACATAATACTTCTCTATATTCTGAGATTATAAAAGGCAGATTTCTACACTGAACAAAAATATTAACGCAATATGTAAAGTGTTGGTCCCATATTTCATGAGCTGAAATAAAGGATCCCAGAAATGTTCCATACACACAAAAAGCTTATTTCTCTCAAATGTTGTGCACACATTTGTTTACATCCCTGTTAGTGAGCCTTTCTCATTTGCCAAGATAATCCATCCACCTGACCAGAGTGGCATATCAAGAAGCTGATTAAACATCATGATCATTACACAGGTGCACCTTGTGCTGGGGGACAATAAATGGTCACTGTAAAATGTGAAGTTTTGTCACAACACAATGCAACAATGTCTCAATTTTTGAAGGAGCGTGCAATTGACATGCTGACTGCAGGAATGTCCACCAGAGCTGTTGCCAGAGAATTTAATGTTAATTTCTCTACCATAAGCTGCCTCCAACGTCATTTTCGAAAAATTGGCAGTACATCCAACTGGCTTCACAATCGCAGACCATGTGTATGGCGTTGTGTGGGCGAGCGGTTTGCTGATGTCAATGTTGTGAACAGAGTGTCCCGTGGTGGTGGGGTTATGGTATGGGCAGGGATAAGCTACGGACAACAAGCATTTTTTATCAATAGCAATTTGAATGCACAAAAATACCATGACAAGATCCTGAGGCCCATTGTAAGGCCTGTTTTATTTAAGGTATCTGTGACCAACAGATGCATATATGTATTCCCAGTCATGTGAATTTCATAGATTGGGGCCTAATGATTTTATTTCAATTGACTGATTTCCTCATATGAACTGTAACTCAGTACAATCTTGGAAATTGTTGCATGTTGGGTTTATATTTTTGTTCAGAATACAGTATATATACATTCACTATGGTGTGTGCATGGTCCACACATGCCTTGAGACCTCTCTGCAGTTCCTGACTCTGGATGTCAAAGCTCAAGTCATACAGAACTGGAATAAATGCTTCACATAAGGAAACCTGCCTTTAAATCCCAGGCAGAGTTCATGACTGGAGAAAAGCTTGTAGAATAAGCTAACTCCGCCCTCTCAGCACCCTGAGGCTCTCTCTATCTCCTCTGCTCCGCTCTGTGGAAACAGAAAGCCATTCTTATAAAGGGGGTTAAGGCGGCTGCACGGCAGAGGAGTAGATAGCGTTTTTACGAAAGCGATGATGCAGACTGACTCCCTCATTACCTCTTAGCCTGTCTGTCCATTTGATCTTAACTCTGCTTCAGCTCTGCTGCTGAGGAGGCAGTCTGCCATGAAGAAAGGCTCATGCTGCTTTTGTTGAAAGGTAATGGAGACAATTCATTTTCAACATTGGT
Source organism: Oncorhynchus gorbuscha (assembly GCF_021184085.1). NCBI lineage: Eukaryota > Metazoa > Chordata > Actinopteri > Salmoniformes > Salmonidae > Oncorhynchus > Oncorhynchus gorbuscha. The sequence continues at coordinate 9,321,725 of NC_060176.1, forward strand.
CACAGCCAATGTGGCCAGGCCATGTTGAGTCACATGATCGGGATACTCCTCTGTTTGACAGGGAAAAGCAATGATTGGATGCCACTGGGGCACTGCTTCCTCAATAGACTATACTGGAAAGAGTTCAGTCTTTTCATAAAGTTAGAGAAAACATACTTTCAGTCCTACTCATCCTTTGGAATTGTCTCCCTTTGCCATTAAGCAAGATTTTTATAGAGTGTGTGAGTTGGTTCAGTGAAAATGAGCACATTACCCATGTCTCCTTTTCGACAAGTCCTAGAAGGTCATTCTGTACATGTCACCCCTGGTTACAGTGTCCGTACAGTACATCTCTCTGTGGAAGCTACAAACCCTGAAAGCACTACCAGCAGCCAGACTGGAAATGCCAGACGAGAATGACAGTCTTTTCTGTTCACCCCCAGATAATGTTCCGAAAAAGCCTAGCAAGACACTAGATAGTGTTTAGGGGCAGAGGATTCATTCACATTGCCACTAACTTTAACTGAATGCTACATTAAGCTGTTCTTACACTGAACAAACATATAAACACAACATGTAAGGTGTTGGTCCCATGTTTCATGAGCTGAAATAAAAGATCCCATACATTTCTCTCAAATGTTGTGCACAAATTTGTTTACATTCCTGTTAGTTAGCGTTTCTCCTTTGCCTACATTATCCAACCACCTGACAGGTGTGGAATATCAAGAAGCTTATTAAACAGGATGATCATTACACAGGTGCACCTTTAGCCGGGGACAATAAAAGGCCACTCTAAAATGAGCAGTTTTGTCACACAACACAATGCCACAGATATCTTAAGTTTTGAGGGAGCGTGCAATTGGCATGCTGACAGCAGGAATGTCCACCAGAGCTGTTGCCAGAGAATTAAATGTTAATTGCTCTACCATAACCCCCTTCCAACGTTGTTTTAGAGAATTTGGCAGTATGTCCAACCGGACTTACAATTGCCGACCATGGCGTTGTGTGAGTGAGCGCTTTGCTAACGTCAACGTTATGAACAGAGGGCCCCATGGTGGCAGTGGGGTTATGCTATGGGCAGGCGTAAACTATGGACATTGAACGCAATTGCATTTTATCAATGGCAATTTAAATGTACAGAGATACCATGACGAGATCCTGAGGCCCATTGTCCTGCCATTCATCTGCCGCCATCACATCATGTTTCAGCATGATCATGCACAGCCCCATGTCGCAAGGATCTGTAAACAATTCCTGAAAGCTGAAAATGTCCCAGTTCTTCCATGGCCTGCATACTCACCAGACATGTCACCTATTGTGCATGCTTGGGATGCTCTGGATTGAGGTGTACCAAAGCGTGTTCCAGTTCCCATCAATATCCAGCAACTTCGCACAGCCATTAAAGAGGAGTGGGACAACATTCCACAGGCCACAATCAACAGCCTTATCAACTGCATGCAAAGATGTGCTGCATGAGGCAAATGGTGGTCACACCAGATACTGACTGGTTTTCAGATCCAAGACCCTACTTTTTTTTAAAGGTATCTGTGACCAACGGATGCATATCTGTATTCCCAGTCATGTAAAAATCCATAGATTAGGGCCTCATTTATTTATTTAAATTGACTGATTTCCTTATATGATCTGTAGCTCAATTGTTGCGTGTTGCATTTATATTTTTGTTCAGTATAATTTGTTTCTTCATCATTATGCTTCATATTGTTGGCATACTCTCCCTCCTCTAGTTGTGTGCATCTTTAGGGTCATTTGAACCTAATTTGCATATGACACACCCACACCATGTAACATGGACAACCATGACCCATGTTCCTATGTGTTATGTAGGCATACCACCCTGATGCCACATTGAGGTAGGGAAATTTAGCTAATTATTATTATTATTTTTTTAAGTAGGTAGTGATAATTAGGCATCACGCTTATTAATTTTGGTTGTGTCCAGTATTCCTAATACATGTTCCTGCAACTTTGTGGTCTACTGTATTGAACAAGTCCCCCCTCACACACATTTTGGAGACCCTTTTCCAGATGTGTTTCATTGTGGATGTGAAATGGCTGCATTCATTATTACATTTCTGAATAGTGTAGATTGAATTCCATGAAATACATTCAAAGAGAAAATGGGTATGATATCCTTGAATGTGAACAATAGTACATTTTGATAAATTTTATATAGACAGCCAACATAGTAAATAGACTACCATGACCCATATTCCTATACCACCCGTAGTGCTATAATCAAGTAGTGTCAGTAAGGTACATACTTTCGTGATGTGAAGTAGCAGACCAGAATGAAAGTTTGATGAGAAATTGTTTTCACCTGGTCTTCTGAGAAATGCAATGCTCTGGAGATGCTGTTGCAATTAACTGACAATGGAAGAATAAGGAGTAGAGGGCATGAAGCTCTGTGCTTTCTCTTAAGGTCACAGTCAAAATGATGACCTCTTAGTTTCTGTGCAGTAGGTGTCCTGATATAGGAAGCCCCCTAGGCATTTTAAAAGAAATCAGAACAACAATTTGCATGATTCTGTATGAGATTACCCCACTGATAGAGTACATTGAGACAGCAGTCAGATGTGCTGTATGAAAAGAGGACTACTGGTTTTCACCACGATTGTCTCAGATATTTGTAAACAAATGGTTCTCTGCTGTCACAAAGGGGTCTCCTGCCCACAGCTGTGTGTCTCCAGTTGTTTGGCTGCACATCCCATTCTCACAGGAAAGCTTCTCTGCCGCCTGCTCCCTGTCTGTCTTACTAATCGCCTGACGTTATGCTGCTGGAGTCAACATGGAGTGAACCCATCCATCTCAGTCCACTCAGTTATACATGGACAGTGACTGGTATAATATAGAGGATTTTAAATCCCCATCCATACAAGTGTCTTGGATAGATGAAGCAGTTACTCATTACCCATCTTGTCCCCTTGGCGTAAAGAGTCACTGGTGGCTGTTAATCAACAGGGCTGATTTACTAAACTCTGCTCCATATGTTAGAAATATGCCCTTTCTTATTTCTCATTCAAGGAAGTGATTAAACCCCTAGATCCTCTACCCCTATCCCATTCATCTCTGCTCTGTCATGTATTCTTATACAGCCGCCTTGTGGACAGATTGCGCTGTAAGACGAGGGCCTCCCTCATCTTTATGTAGTGTGACGTCTGATGTGGTGTAGTAATACCCCATAGGATAATCGATTGTCCTGAGAGGTGGGTTTGCTCTGAAGGCACCTCATGCTCAATAACATGGTGTCGTGTCGTGCAGAGGCCAATGCTGGCAAGCTTTACACCACTCCAGCCAACGCTTTGCGTATGGTATCTTAGGCTCTGCCATGGAAACCCATTTCATGAAGCTCCCAACGAAGAGTTATTGTGCTGACATTGCTTCCAGAGTCAGTTTGGAACTCGGTAGTGGCCTACTACTTGTGACTTTGGGTAGTCCATGGATGAGACCAGTACTTTGTGTGCATAGGCATGTGTACTAAACCTACTGGCAGAGAAATATATATTTAAAAAATATATATATTTGACCGTTATTTAACTAGGCAAGTCAGTTAAGAACAAATTCTTATTTTCAATGACGGCCTAGTGGGTTAACTGCCTGTTCAGTGCTCTAACCACTAGGCTACCCTGGCGCCCATAATGAATTCAGTGGCCAACAAATGCATGTCAAACAATTGATCACTTTTTTCTTAGCTATTAGGGGCCCTGCCTTAAGGGCCCTGCCTTACACAGTATTCAGCCTTAAATAGATAACAAGGAAAACCAGTCTAAACATTCATTTATATGGTGATGTATAGGCCTACTGATTTAAGGTGCATTATATAGACTACTGACTGCTGTATCATGTTCTCTTTAACATTGTTGTGGGGCTTCCCCTCTGAGGAAACTACTAGACAAATACTAAATAAGCAAATTTTCCATTATTAATTATGAAAATATGATATGGCTATCTTTGGCATGTATTTTTCTCGGTCATGGGTGGCACACACTGGGATATGGGGGAGGGGAGGGGAGTGGGTGGGGTATATGCATTGTCCCATTTCCCCCTCACTGAAGAGACACACACGAAGGTACAGAAATATATGCCATTTACAGACACATGCATACATTGTGATATTGTTGTGTGGTGGTATTAAACATGTTGTATTGTAGATGTATTGGTGTAATAATGTTATATGATGTACTTTTGTATCTTTTGTTGTATATGTAATGTAAGTGTTTTTATATAGTTTTGGACCCCAAAATAATACTGACCTGGCTGACACCTGGCTGAACTGACCCTGACTCATTGTGACTTTGGCTAGTCCATGTATGAGACCAGTACCGTGTGTGAATAGGCATGTGTACCTGGCCTACTGGCAGAGAAATAATTATTTCAGTGGCCCATGACAGTGGCTTTTAAACACCCACAAATGCTTGTTAAGCAAGTGTTAATTGCAAGTGTTAATTGGCTTTTAAACACCCACAAATGCTTTTAAGCAAGTGTTAATTGATCACTTTTGTCTTGGCTATTAGTTGCCCATGACAGTGGCTTTTAAACACCCACAAATGCTTTTTAAGCAAGTGTTAATTGATCACTTTTTTCTTGGCTATTAGTTGCCCGGCTTTGAGCAGTATTCTGAGGTAACTATATAACAATGAAAACCAGCCATAACACTACCTTACATAGTGATGTATAGGCCTAGTGTTTTGTGGTGCATTATATGGGCTACTAAATGCTCACATCATATTTTCAGTGTTTATTTTTTAACACATTTGTGGGGCTTCCTCTCTGAGGACGCCTACTAGACAAATACTAAAAGAGCAAATTTTCCATGATTCCTCATCAAATCATGATATGGACTCTCTTTGGCATTTACATTTCTCGGTCATGGGTGGCACACACTGGAATATGGAGGAGGGGAGTGGGTGGGGTTTATGCAAATGTTCACATTAACATATATCTGGACTTATAGTTGTATAGTAGCCAGGTTTTCATGACTGGATAGATAGCATGATAAATGCCATGTTCTCTGTGCTCTCTGTTTGTCTCCTGTCTGATTGTGCCTAGTATTGTTGACATACCACTCCATAGTTTGGCTAGTCTAATTGTTCACAATTCTGGCCTAGTTTTCAGCCCAGCATTCTAGGATATGGACGTGAAAGTAAACAGCAGATTAAGCAGTTAATTCTACAGCCATGATTTTCTTGCCCAGGTACCCCCTCCCAGGCAAACCAGCGACCCATCATATGTTAGCAAAGAATATATATATCACGTCATCAGGTGAATGACAATTGTCCCCCACAATGAAATTGGGGAGGGGACTGTGGATCTGTCTCTGTCCATTTGTACGTTATTCACACAATATCTCAGACAGCACTGGGCCGATTTTGACTAAACTCGGGTGAATGATGTGTCTTGCCATAGAGATCCGGAATTTACAAAATTACATTGATTGGTCAAAAGTTTGAGCTATAGTAATTACGTATGGGTGGTCCCGGGAACTGAAGTGGAATATCTCTATTGACCCAAGGGGGGCACTGCATCATTTATCTGGGACGACTTGTTAACTGTTGCCTTGTTGCAAGAAGTAATCAACAATTTAAAATGACTAGATTTGGTGCATCATTTTTCATTGTTTTTACCTCCCCACATTATAATTGGAAGAGGAAGTGTAATCTCTAACATAGCCTATAAGCTAGAAAGGTTACGGCAAACACGTTTGCTAAGAACAGCTGTTTAGCTGGTTCAACAAAGACAATACATTTGTTATTTTCTTCAAAATAACATTTCTAATCAAATTTAGAAAAAATTCTAAATAATAAACAATTCAAACAATAAGCAATCAATCAACGTAAGTTAATGAAATGAGAAACTAACAAAAGACTAAAAAGAAATGCAGTCAATAAACAAAAACAGGTAACAATCATCAGGTTCCCAAGCTTTTTATAATCAAATCAAATACAAGCACACTTTAAAATGTTATTTTTTTCCATCATTGTAAGCCTACCACACACACACACACTAAAATATACATATATTAAACATAAGAATGAGTGTGAGTGTTTGTCACAACCCACCTCGTAGGAAGTGACAAAGAGCTCTTATAGAACCAGGGCACAAATAATAATATAATAATAATCAATCATTTTGCTCTTTATTTAGCCATCTTACATATATAACCTTATTTGTTCATCAAAAATTGTGAATAACTCACCACAGGTTAATGAGAAGGCTGTGCTTGAAAGGATGCACATAACTCTGCAATGTTGGGTTGTATTAGAGAGAGTCTCAGTTTTAAATCATTTCCCACACACAGTCTGGGCCTGTATTTAGTTTTCATGCTAGTGAGGGCCGAGAATCCACTCTCACATAGGTACATGGTTGCATAGGACATCAGTGTCTTAACAGCGCAAGAAATCTGGCAGTGGCTTCTGACTGATTAAATTTTCACAGAACCGCTTGTTGCAATTTCGATGAGGCTCTCTCTCTTGTTCAGATTTCGGTAAGTGGACTGGAGGCAGGGCATGAAAGGGATAACGAATCCAGTTGTTTCTGTCATCCGTTTCGGGAAAGTATCTGCGTAATTGCGCACCCTACTCATTCAGGTGCTTCGCTATATTACATTTGACATTGTTCGTAAGCTTGAGTTAATTTGCACACAAAAAAACATACAATGCTGGAAAGACCTGTGTGTTGTCCTTGTTAATCCAGACAGACAAGAGCTCTAAAGTTCTTTTAATCATAGCCTCAAGAAAAAACATCACCCAGTACCGTGTGTGAATAGGCATGTGTACCTGGCCTACTGGCAGAGAAATCAATAATTCAGTGGCCCTTAAACACCCACAAATGCTTGTTAAGCAAGTGTTAATTGAGCACTTTTTTCTTGGCTATTAGTTGCCTGGCTTTGAGGAGTATTCTGAGGTAACTATATAACGATGAAAACCAGCCATAACACTAACTTACATAGTGATGTATAGGCCTAGTGTTTTGTGGTGCATTATATAGGCTACTAATGCTCACATCATATTTTCAGTGTTTATTTTTTAACATATTTGTGGGGCTTCCTCTCTGAGGACGCCTACTAGACAAATACTAAAAGAGCAAATTTTCCATGATTCCTTATCAAATCATGATATGGACTCTCTTTGGCATTTACGTTTCTCGGTCATGGGTGGCACACATTGGAATATGGAGGAGGGGAGTGGGTGGGGTTTATGCAAATGTTCACATTAACATATATCTGGACTTATAGTTGTATAGTAGCCAGGTTTTCATGACTGGATAGATAGCATGATAAATGCCATGTTCTCTGTGCTCTCTGTTTGTCTCCTGTCTGATTGTGCCTAGTATTGTTGACATACCACTCCATAGTTTGGCTAGTCTAATTGTTCACAATTCTGGCCTAGTTTCCAGCCCAGCATTCTAGGATATGGACGTGAAAGTAAACAGCAGATTAAGCAGTTAATTCTACAGCCATGATTTTCTTGCCCAGGTACCCCCTCCCAGGCAAACCAGCGACCCATCATATGTTAGCAAAGAATATATATATCACGTCATCAGGTGAATGACAATTGTCCCCCACAATGAAATTGGGGAGGGGACTGTGGATCTGTCTCTGTCCATTTGTACGTTATTCACACGATATCTCAGACAGCACTGGGCCGATTTTGACTAAACTCGGGTGAATGATGTGTCTTGCCATAGAGATCCGGAATTTACAAAATTACATTGATTGGTCAAAAGTTTGAGCTATAGTAATTAACTGAAGTGGAATATCTCTATTGACCCAAGGGGGGCACTGCATCATTTATCTGGGACGACTTGTTAACTGTTGCCTTGTTGCAAGAAGTAATCAACAATTTAAAATGACTAGATTTGGTACATCATTTTTCATTATTTTTACCTCCCCACATTATAATTGGAAGAGGAAGTGTAATCTCTAACATAGCCTATAAGCTAGAAAGGTTACGGCAAACACGTTTGCTAAGAACAGCTGTTTAGCTGGTTCAACAAAGACAATACATTTGTTATTTTCTTCAAAATAACATTTCTAATCAAATTTAGAAAAAATTCTAAATAATAAACAATTCAAACAATAAGCAATCAATCAACGTAAGTTAATGAAATGAGAAACTAACAAAAGACTAAAAAGAAATGCAGTCAATAAACAAAAACAGGTAACAATCATCAGGTTCCCAAGCTTTTTATAATCAAATCAAATACAAGCACACTTTAAAATGTTATTTTTTTCCATCATTGTAAGCCTACCACACACACACACACTAAAATATACATATATTAAACATAAGAATGAGTGTGATTGTTTGTCACAACCCACCTCGTAGGAAGTGACAAAGAGCTCTTATAGAACCAGGGCACAAATAATAATATAATAATAATCAATCATTTTGCTCTTTATTTAGCCATCTTACATATATAACCTTATTTGTTCATCAAAAATTGTGAATAACTCACCACAGGTTAATGAGAAGGCTGTGCTTGAAAGGATGCACATAACTCTGCAATGTTGGGTTGTATTAGAGAGAGTCTCAGTTTTAAATCATTTCTCACACACAGTCTGGGCCTGTATTTAGTTTTCATGCTAGTGAGGGCCGAGAGTCCACTCTCACATAGGTACATGGTTGCATAGGACATCAGTGTCTTAACAGCGCAAGAAATCTGGCAGTGGCTTCTGACTGATTAAATTTTCACAGAACCGCTTGTTGCAATTTCGATGAGGCTCTCTTGTTCAGATTTCGGTAAGTGGACTGGAGGCAGGGCATGAAAGGGATAACGAATCCAGTTGTTTCTGTCATCCGTTTCGGGAAAGTATCTGCGTAATTGCGCACCCTACTCATTCAGGTGCTTCGCTATATTACATTTGACATTGTTCGTAAGCTTGAGTTAATTTGCACACAAAAAAAACATACAATGCTGGAAAGACCTGTGTGTTGTCCTTGTTAATCCAGACAGACAAGAGCTCTAACTTCTTAATCATAGCCTCAAGAAAAAACATCACCCAGTACCGTGTGTGAATAGGCATGTGTACCTGGCCTACTGGCAGAGAAATCAATAATTCAGTGGCCCTTAAACACCCACAAATGCTTGTTAAGCAAGTGTTAATTGAGCACTTTTTTCTTGGCTATTAGTTGCCCGGCTTTGAGCAGTATTCTGAGGTAACTATATAACGATGAAAACCAGCCATAACACTAACTTACATAGTGATGTATAGGCCTAGTGTTTTGTGGTGCATTATATGGGCTACTAAATGCTCACATCATATTTTCAGTGTTTATTTTTAACATATTTGTGGGGCTTCCTCTCTGAGGACGCCTACTAGACAAATACTAAAAGAGCAAATTTTCCATGATTCCTCATCAAATCATGATATGGACTCTCTTTGGCATTTACGTTTCTCGGTCATGGGTGGCACACATTGGAATATGGAGGAGGGGAGTGGGTGGGGTTTATGCAAATGTTCACATTAACATATATCTGGACTTATAGTTGTATAGTAGCCAGGTTTTCATGACTGGATAGATAGCATGATAAATGCCATGTTCTCTGTGCTCTCTGTTTGTCTCCTGTCTGATTGTGCCTAGTATTGTTGACATACCACTCCATAGTTTGGCTAGTCTAATTGTTCACAATTCTGGCCTAGTTTCCAGCCCAGCATTCTAGGATATGGACGTGAAAGTAAACAGCAGATTAAGCAGTTAATTCTACAGCCATGATTTTCTTGCCCAGGTACCCCCTCCCAGGCAAACCAGCGACCCATCATATGTTAGCAAAGAATATATATATCACGTCATCAGGTGAATGACAATTGTCCCTCACAATGAAATTGGGGAGGGGACTGTGGATCTGTCTCTGTCCATTTGTACGTTATTATAATATATAATAATATATGCCATTTAGCAGACGCTTTTATCCAAAGCGACTTACAGTAATGTGTGCATACATTCTACGTATGGGTGGTCCCGGGGATCGAACCCACTACCCTGGCGTTACAAGCGCCATGCTCTATCAACTGAGCTACACAGGACCATATTATTCACACGATATCTCAGACAGCACTGGGCCGATTTTGACTAAACTCGGGTGAATGATGTGTCTTGCCATAGAGATCCGGAATTTACAAAATTACATTGATTGGTCAAAAGTTTGAGCTATAGTAATTAACTGAAGTGGAATATCTCTATTGACCCAAGGGGGGGCACTGCATCATTTATCTGGGACGACTTGTTAACTGTTGCCTTGTTGCAAGAAGTAATCAACCATTTAAAATGACTAGATTTGGTACACAGTATTCAGCCTTAAATAGATAACAAGGAAAACCAGGCTAAACACTCATTTATATGGTGATGTATAGGCCTACTGATTTAAGGTGCATTATATAGACTACTGACTGCTGTATCATGTTCTCTTTAACATTGTTGTGGGGGTTCCCCTCTGAGGAAACTACTAGACAAATACTAAAATAGCAAATTTTCCATTATTAATTATGAAAATATGATATGGCTATCTTTGGCATGTATTTTTCTCGGTCATGGGTGGCACACACTGGGATATGGGGGAGGGGAGGGGAGTGGGTGGGGTATATGCATTGTCCCATTTCCCCCTCACTGAAGAGACACACACGAAGGTACAGAAATATATGCCATTTACAGACACATGCATACATTGTGATATTGTTGTGTGGTGGTATTAAACATGTTGTATTGTAGATGTATTGGTGTAATAATGTTATATGATGTACTTTTGTATCTTTTGTTGTATATGTAATGTAAGTGTTTTTATATAGTTTTGGACCCCAAAATAATACTGACCTGGCTGACACCTGGCTGAACTGACCCTGATTCATTGTGACTTTGGCTAGTCCATGTATGAGACCAGTACCGTGTGTGAATAGGCATGTGTACCTGGCCTACTGGCAGAGAAATAATTAATTCAGTGGCCCATGACAGTGGCTTTTAAACACCCACAAATGCTTGTTAAGCAAGTGTTAATTGATCACTTTTTTCTTGGCTATTAGTTGCCCGGCTTTGAGCAGTATGAAAACCAGCCATAACACTAACTTACATAGTGATGTATAGGCCTAGTGTTTTGTGGTGCATTATATGGGCTACTAAATGCTCACATCATATTTTCAGTGTTTATTTTTTAACATATTTGTGGGGCTTCCTCTCTGAGGACGCCTACTAGACAAATACTAAAAGAGCAAATTTTCCATGATTCCTCATCAAATCATGATATGGACTCTCTTTGGCATTTACGTTTCTCGGTCATGGGTGGCACACACTGGAATATGGAGGAGGGGAGTGGGTGGGGTTTATGCAAATGTTCACATTAACATATATCTGGACTTATAGTTGTATAGTAGCCAGGTTTTCATGACTGGATAGATAGCATGATAAATGCCATGTTCTCTGTGCTCTCTGTTTGTCTCCTGTCTGATTGTGCCTAGTATTGTTGACATACCACTCCATAGTTTGGCTAGTCTAATTGTTCACAATTCTGGCCTAGTTTCCAGCCCAGCATTCTAGGATATGGACGTGAAAGTAAACAGCAGATTAAGCAGTTAATTCTACAGCCACGATTTTCTTGCCCAGGTACCCCCTCACAGGCAAACCAGCGACCCATCATATGTTAGCAAAAAATATATATATCACGTCATCAGGTGAATGACAATTGTCCCCCACAATGAAATTGGGGAGGGGACTGTGGATCTGTCTCTGTCCATTTGTACGTTATTATAATATATAATAATATATGCCATTTAGCAGACGCTTTTATCCAAAGCGACTTACAGTCATGTGTGCATACATTCTACGTATGGGTGGTCCCGGGGATCGAACCCACTACCCTGGCGTTACAAGCGCCATGCTCTATCAACTGAGCTACACAGGTCCATATTATTCACACGATATCTCAGACAGCACTGGGCCGATTTTGACTAAACTCGGGTGAATGATGTGTCTTGCCATAGAGATCTGGAATTTACAAAATTACATTGATTGGTCAAAAGTTTGAGCTATAGTAATTAACTGAAGTGGAATATCTCTATTGACCCAAGGGGGGCACTGCATCATTTATCTGGGACGACTTGTTAACTGTTGCCTTGTTGCAAGAAGTAATCAACAATTTAAAATGACTAGATTTGGTACATCATTTTTCATTATTTTTACCTCCCCACATTATAATTGGAAGAGGAAGTGTAATCTCTAACATAGCCTATAAGCTAGAAAGGTTACGGCAAACACGTTTGCTAAGAACAGCTGTTTAGCTGGTTCAACAAAGACAATACATTTGTTATTTTCTTGAAAATAACATTTCTAATCAAATTTAGAAAAAAATCTAATGAATAAACAATTCAAACAATAAGCAATCAATCAACGTAAGTTAATGAAATGAGAAACTAACAAAAGACTAAAAAGAAATGCAGTCAATAAACAAAAACAGGTAACAATCATCAGGTTCCCAAGCTTTTTATAATCAAATCAAATACAAGCACACTTTAAAATGTTATTTTTTTCCATCATTGTGAGCCTACCACACACACACACACTAAAATATACATATATTAAACATAAGAATGAGTGTGAGTGTTTGTCACAACCCACCTCGTAGGAAGTGACAAAGAGCTCTTATAGAACCAGGGCACAAATAATAATATAATAATAATCAATCATTTTGCTCTTTATTTAGCCATCTTACATATATAACCTTATTTGTTCATCAAAAATTGTGAATAACTCACCACAGGTTAATGAGAAGGCTGTGCTTGAAAGGATGCACATAACTCTGCAATGTTGGGTTGTATTAGAGAGAGTCTCAGTTTTAAATCATTTCCCACACACAGTCTGGGCCTGTATTTAGTTTTCATGCTAGTGAGGGCCGAGAATCCACTCTCACATAGGTACATGGTTGCATAGGACATCAGTGTCTTAACAGCGCAAGAAATCTGGCAGTGGCTTCTGACTGATTAAATTTTCACAGAACCGCTTGTTGCAATTTCGATGAGGCTCTCTTGTTCAGATTTCGGTAAGTGGACTGGAGGCAGGGCATGAAAGGGATAACGAATCCAGTTGTTTCTGTCATCCGTTTCGGGAAAGTATCTGCGTAATTGCGCACCCTACTCATTCAGGTGCTTCGCTATATTACATTTGACATTGTTCGTAAGCTTGAGTTAATTTGCACACAAAAAAACATACAATGCTGGAAAGACCTGTGTGTTGTCCTTGTTAATCCAGACAGACAAGAGCTCTAAAGTTCTTTTAATCATAGCCTCAAGAAAAAACATCACCCAGTACCGTGTGTGAATAGGCATGTGTACCTGGCCTACTGGCAGAGAAATCAATAATTCAGTGGCCCTTAAACACCCACAAATGCTTGTTAAGCAAGTGTTAATTGAGCACTTTTTTCTTGGCTATTAGTTGCCCGGCTTTGAGCAGTATTCTGAGGTAACTAATATAACGATGAAAACCAGCCATAACACTACCTTACATAGTGATGTATAGGCCTAGTGTTTTGTGGTGCATTATATGGGCTACTAAATGCTCACATCATATTTTAAGTGTTTATTCTTTAACATATTTGTGGGGCTTCCTCTCTGAGGATGCCTACTAGACAAATACTAAAAGAGCAAATTTTCCATGATTTCTCATCAAATCATGATATGGACTCTCTTTGGCATTTACGTTTCTCGGTCATGGGTGGCACACACTGGAATATGGGGGAGGGGAGTGGGTGGGGTATATGCATTGTCCCATTTCCCCCCCACATGATATCACTGAAGAGACACACACGAAGGTACAGACACATGCATACATTGTGATATTGTTGTGTGGTGGTATTAAACATGTTGTATTGTAGATGTATTGGTGTAATAATGTTATATGATGTACTTTTGTATCTTTTGTTGTATATGTAATGTAAGTGTTTTTATATAGTTTTGGACCCCAAAATAATACTGACCTGGCTGACACCTGGCTGAACTGACCCTGACTCATTGTGACTTTGGCTAGTCCATGTATGAGACCAGTACCGTGTGTGAATAGGCATGTGTACCTGGCCTACTGGCAGAGAAATAATTAATTCAGTGGCCCATGACAGTGGCTTTTAAACACCCACAAATGCTTGTTAAGCAAGTGTTAATTGATCACTTTTTCTTGGCTATTAGTTGCCCATGACAGTGGCTTTTAAACACCCACAAATGCTTGTTAAGCAAGTGTTAATTGATCACTTTTTTCTTGGCTATTAGTTGCCCATGACAGTGGCTTTTAAACACCCACAAATGCTTGTTAAGCAAGTGTTAATTGATCACTTTTTTCTTGGCTATTAGTTGCCCGGCTTTGAGCAGTATTCTGAGGTAACTATATAACAATGAAAACCAGCCATAACACTAACTTACATAGTGATGTATAGGCCTAGTGTTTTGTGGTGCATTATATGGGCTACTAAATGCTCACATCAAATTTTCAGTGTTTATTTTTTAACATATTTGTGGGGCTTCCTCTCTGAGGATGCCTACTAGAAAAATACTAAAAGAGCAAATTTTCCATGATTCCTCATCAAATCATGATATGGACTCTCTTTGGCATTTACGTTTCTCGGTCATGGGTGGCACACATTGGAATATGGAGGAGGGGAGTGGGTGGGGTTTATGCAAATGTTCACATTAACATATATCTGGACTTATAGTTGTATAGTAGCCAGGTTTTCATGACTGGATAGATAGCATGATAAATGCCATGTTCTCTGTGCTCTCTGTTTGTCTCCTGTCTGATTGTGCCTAGTATTGTTGACATACCACTCCATAGTTTGGCTAGTCTAATTGTTCACAATTCTGGCCTAGTTTTCAGCCCAGCATTCTAGGATATGGACGTGAAAGTAAACAGCAGATTAAGCAGTTAATTCTACAGCCACGATTTTCTTGCCCAGGTACCCCCTCCCAGGCAAACCAGCGACCCATCATATGTTAGCAAAGAATATATATATCACGTCATCAGGTGAATGACAATTGTCCCCCACAATGAAATTGGGGAGGGGACTGTGGATCTGTCTCTGTCCATTTGTACGTTATTCACACGATATCTCAGACAGCACTGGGCCGATTTTGACTAAACTCGGGTGAATGATGTGTCTTGTCATAGAGATCCGGAATTTACAAAATTACATTGATTGGTCAAAAGTTTGAGCTATAGTAATTAACTGAAGTGGAATATCTCTATTGACCCAAGGGGGGCACTGCATCATTTATCTGGGATTTAACACAAGAGTTTTTTTGTGACAAAACTATAGGTAGAGTTGAAAATGTGATGGAAACACATTGAACATCCGATTTTTATTCCGTACATGAAAACTTAAGTGAAAAAGTACATTTTTGTGCAGTACATCATCAAGCATTGATTTGGATCAGTTTGGTGGAATCGCACAACTGGTTGGAAATGTGCATATTTTATTTATGCATATTTTAGAATATTCACATGAAAATCTGTCACCAATTGGATGGAAACCTAGCTAGTGATTCTTCAGTTTTGTTCAGCTGTCACTAAATTCCAGCTAAAATAAGCACAATAACATGGTTAAGCAGACACACAATGAATCAATCACATTACTCAGTACTCAGGAAAGAGGATTTCTTTTCCACAGCATCATCAATAATCTGATGTACTGTGTGCCATCACTGGATCACCCCACTGTAGGTGAGTGGGTGAGGAAAATGATGGGTTAGGCCAGACAGGTTTACCCGTCAGACCAATCAGAAATGGTCCTATTTGTGGGTTATCACAGAAAGGAAGTTATACATCTGATGGGTTCGAGAGGAAGGTCTGGGAGAGGCTCTGGATTGGACCAGATCTCCTGACTCAGGGACGTCATACGTCCCACGCAGCCACAGGCTCCCTCAGCTCTAAAATGTGGTGTATAATGTGTGTGACAGCCGGACTGGAGGAGGACTGGACCCTAGCCATGGCACAGGGAGAGAGATGCAGACCTAGGTTTTCTATCTCCTTGTCTGTGTCTAAATCAGGATAACACTGAATGAATCAGCAGACTGACACCTGTGTGATAGCAGGTGTGCTATAAATTCCCCAGGGATGGAGATCATTTACTTTATCTTTGGCTGACAATTGGCCCTTGCTAAGATGTCAGTATAATAATTATATAATCAAAACATATTGGCCCTTGCTAAGATGTCAGTATAATAATTATATAATCAAAACATATTGGCCCTTGCTAAGATGTCAGTATAATAATTATATAATCAAAACCTATTGGCCCTTGCTAAGATGTCAGTATAATAATTATATAATCAAAACATATTGGCCCTTGCTAAGATGTCAGTATAATAATTATATAATCAAAACATATTGGCCCTTGCTAAGATGTCAGTATAATAATTATATAATCAAAACATATTGGCCCTTGCTAAGATGTCAGTATAATAATAGTACAATCAAAACATATTGGCTATTCTTAACAGCAGTCAGTATAATAATAATATAATCTAAACATATTGGCCCTTTCAAACAGCAGTCAGTATAATCAAAACACATCAGTTTATTCTTTGACAAAGCTGTGGTGGTGTGGGGGCTTCTTCTTTGAGGAAACCTACTAGACAAATACTAAAAGAAGGAAGTAATTCCATATTTGCTATGAAGTCAAGATAAGCTCTATACTTGGCATGGGTGGCAGACATTGGGGTGTATGGGGGAGGGGAGGGGCGTGGTATATGCAAATTGTACTGTAGAATAACATCCATCCCCCAGGTTTATCTATCTTTGTGGACAGTGTAGGAAGGAACACAGGGACCAGTCTAGAGATTCTTTATATGATCTCCCACCGACTGTCTTAGGACACACATGATCTACCGACTTCTACCTCAGGCAATCAAGAACATGTTTGTTCATAGCTTTGACTAGAGAAAGACAAAGACAACAGTATAGAATGGAGACTGTTTATTATTGATGTTTGAGCTGCCAGGCCTTTTTCTAGACAAGACTCCATGGGACAATGTACTGTTATGACCATATAGGGAAGAATGTGTGTCATTCATAACTTTGACTGACAGCCGAGCACATATTTTTTAATACTTTCAGAAGAACTTATTGTTTAACAAATACTTTCTTTGTTCATTACCCTAGTTTCTTTTTTATAGCCATGTGTCTGCCACATTCCACTTGTTCTGAAACACCACAGTTGATGTGTGTTTTTTGGGATCGTCCACAATCCTCTCAGGTGTTTTTAAAGTGTTTTAAGTTACACTGTGTTGCTTCCTTCAGAACCAGCACAGGCCTGATCATATTCCCTCATGTATTATAACACACAGATATAGCTCTTCAAGTGTGTTCACTGTCATATCATAATCCACAGCATAGCACTGTCAACAGGGATTAATCATGGGCTTTGGAGAGGAGAGGAGAATACCGCATTGCTACAGCAACACACATTCTCTGAAAACACACCCAGCTGGTTTAGACAGAATCTTGACAGAACCCTGAACCTAACAGAAACCTCTGTTCCTCCATACACACATGAAGAGGATGTGTTGTTCCCTCAGTGTTTCTCTCACCTATAGGAGAACACTGTCAGAACCCTTCTGTCCTGAGTAACTCCTGCTGTGTGTGCACATATTGAGAAGTGATGCGGTACTCAGCGGTAGCCATGTGATTAATTACTGTTGTTTTATCTGTTGTCTAGCTTTATGCCAGTATATAGAGGCTACTAAATTCAGAGATGGGGCCAGAGGATTGGCGAGTGCAGATGAAGGTAACCCCCACCAGCCCCCCTCCTCAGAATGACCTCACCTCCGCTTGCTCCTTTAACCTGACACGCCCTTGTTTCACAGCACTCTCCTTTTGTTGATTTGTAATGTTTCTGAGAACCCAGTTCTGCACAGGTGAGGGGAACTCTGCAAGCACTTTTCCTTCTGTCCTTCCTCCCTCTTTCCACCCTTCCCGGTCCTCCCTCTCTCCTCCTACTCATTCTTCCTCTACCTCCTCCTCCTGCTCTACCTTCACCTCCTCTTTTGGAAGCTAGCTACTGAACAACAAGCCAATCTTTTTGACAATCACTGCGTCTCTACCTCTCACACACCCAGTTCTACCTACATGTACAAGCGCTGGTGTTGCTTGGCCAATGTGTTCTCTCCCCTTCCACTCTGAATGACTTATCAATCATGTCTTGGTGTGTGCATCACTTCTGCTTTCACTGTGGATCTGAATCAATTTAATTTGTGTTGGTTTGTTTGATTGATTGATTGTTTTGCGGGTTGCTTTGCCAGTATTGCCATAAAAGCTGTCACTTTACTGGTAATTCTATATGTAGAAGTTTGTTTTCTTATAAGCAACAAGCATTGTCTTTTTCTGAATAGATTTATACAAACAAAACCATTATTATTATCTGACTATTTGACCTCTTTGGCAGCGGTTACTTTCCTTCACTGACCCAGTACAGGATGCTGTTGACAGCTTTACATGATGCAATACAGCCTTTCTCTCCAGACCACTGTGCTCACTTCCTATTTCCTGTGAGGAGGGTTGTCTTGTGCCTCAAGTCTGCTTCTGATTGGGCCTCTGAATCCTTTTGAACTTCTGTTGCTCTTTGGGCCCTGAGTCCTGAATTATTTGCTCTCTCTTTTTTCTTCTGTCTTTCTCTCTGTCTCTCTATTTCTCCCTCTCTTTCAGGTGAGAATTTTGAGCAGAGTCCACTACGGAGAACCTTTAAATCCAAAGTTCTAGCGCACTACCCAGAGAATGTAGAGTGGAGTCCCTTTGACCAGGATGCCGTTGGCATGGTAATGGAACTGCGGAATGTGTAACTAACACAAAGTGTATTTTATTTGAAGCTATACCCATTTCTGTTTCCAGGGTTTACATCTGTATATCATTATGGGTTAGAACCTGTATTGTTTAGCTGACCAACTAACCTGATCTATTACCTCATCTCTCAGCTGTGTATGCCAAAGGGTCTGGCCTTCCGCACGCAGGCGGACACACGTGAGCCTCAGTTCCACTCCTTCATCATCACTCGGGAGGATGGCTCGCGGACGTACGGCTTTGCCCTCACTTTCTACGAGGAGGTGACCAGCAAGCAGATCTGCAGCGCCATGCAGACCCTGTACCACATGCACAATGCTGAACAATACGACATCCTGCACACCCCCACCACCCCGCGGTGCCCCGAGGACCAGCTCCACCTCCAACCCCACCCTCTCAACCCCCACCCCCAACACACGCTCCTCCCCACGCCCTCCATCTCCCGGCTGCAGCGCTTCAACTCCTACGACATCAGCCGCGACACGCTCTACGTGTCCAAGTGCATCTGCCTCATCGCGCCCATGGCCTTCCCCCAGGCCTGCAGGAAGGTGCTCCAGCAGCTCCACCAGGCCGTCTCCTCCCCCCAGCCCCCACCCCTCCCCTTGGAGAGCTACGTCTACAACATCCTGTACGAGGTGCCCCTGCCTCCCGCCGGGCGCTCCTTGAAGTTCTCGGGGGTGTATGGGCCAGTGGTGTGCCAGAGGCCCAGCACGGCAGAGCTGCCTCTCTTTGACTTCCCTATCAGCCAGGTGTTTGAGCTGCTGGGGGTGGAGAACATCCTCCAGCTGTTTACCTGTGCCCTGTTGGAGATCCAGATCCTGCTCTACTCACAGCGTAAGTCCTTACTTAGGATCTTTCTCTCCGATCTGCTGAACTTTCTGTGGTTTTCTGTCTATTGTCCCCAAGCATCGCTTTTAGAAGGGATTGTGATTTGTTATTTCAACAGAAATACTGACATTTTAGAAGAAATCAGAAATAACAGTTGTGGTTAGGATCTTTGGTATGTTCATTGGAACTATTATCCAGGCAGATTAAATAAACTATCCTGTGATTCCATTAAAGGCCCAGTGCAGTCAACAACTCAATTTCCCAGTGTTTTATATATATTTCCATGCTATGAGTTTGTATTAATACTGTGAAATTATGAAAATGATAATGGACTTTTAGTGTGAGAGCTGTTTGAAAAGACAGCCTGAAATGTATGCATGTTTTGGTGGGATGGAGTTTTGGCCTTCCATGGTGACATCACCATGCGCTAAATTTGTTAATAGACCAATAAAGTTAGAGTTCCAAACCTCTCTGCCAATAACAGATAACAGCTAGTTTTCCCCTCCCTACCCAGACAGTCCTAGCAAAATTCTTGCTTGAGACATTGCCCTTTGCTAACAATCTATTTTTATATATTTTTTTAACCATTTTAATTTGAAACAATCACATTAAGATACAACATTGTCATCCAGGAGTTATTTGATGTTGAGATAAAAATGGCTGCATTGGATCTTTAAGGAAATCTGTGTTCTTCCCAGTTTATGTAAATGTTAGTTTCTCCTCATGGGCTCTCAGCTCAGGCTGTGTGTGTGTGTGTGTGTGTGTGTGTGTGTGTGTGTGTGTGTGTGTGTGTGTGTGTGTGTGTGTGTGTGTGTGTGTGTGTGTGTGTGTGTGTGTGTGTGTGTGTGTGTGTGTGTGTGTGTGTGTGTGTGTGTGTGTGTGTGTGTGTGTGTGTGTGTGCTGGTGTGAGTTGCTGGGGTAAACAGGCTGTTTTGCAGCAGCAGTGTGTGTGCTGTGATCAGGCCTTTGTTTCCCCCTGCTCATGTTCAACCCCAGGCCCACACTGAGAGAGATCGACAGTGAATAGGGACACATTCAAGAGGACCTTTTTGGGAGGAATGAGAAATATTTAGATATGACACAGGTCATTTAGCACATATAAAAATGAGATCTACAGAATTGATAGAAACAGGTCTTCCACTATGTGTGAAAAGAAACAGCATTATACATAATAAATCAGCTCCAATCAGGAATTGTTTTGTTCAGAGACCAATGTTGGAGGTTTTATACAGAATGGTGTATTCTTCTTCCATGGAAGCAGACTGGGATTGACTTTGATCAGAGTCAGTGGAGTGCAGCAGGAAGATTGTTTCAGGATTGGAGAGCTGGCGTGTTGATAGGATCCATTACGGAGACAGGGAAAAGGCAAATTGTTTATAAAACTGTCAGGGGCTAGAGGAGCAATGCTGTGATGTTGCTAGGCAACCCTTGCAGGAGGATAAGGAGGAGGACGCAGTCAGAGATGCAGGATAAAGATGATTGGTTGGAGATGACATCATCCCTTTTTTTCTCCAGAAGGCTCATTGCAGGATGTGTGCTGAGGAGTGTTTTCTAGAGTGTGAACCTGTGAGCTTTCCACTGAGCAGGGACAGGGTGTCGTTAGTTAAAGCTGCATAGGCTGAGGCAAGTGATGCTCCATACTAAAAATTAGCTGACTGGAGAGAGTCTGTTCTAAAAATAGAGGCATAATTCATAACTCAGATACATAGGCCCTGGCCTGGCCAGTGTCTTTCCCACATACAGTACATGAATCCTCATTGAAACGAGCATCTGCTGCTGATTTTCCTATCTCTCCAAGTAGATCAATGGAAGCTTGCCATTTCCCCTACCTGGTCTGCATGTTAGTAGTCCGTATATAGAGATCTCTTTCTGTTAGCAAACCACTCAAATAGGCTCCGATGACCTTATTCGTCTTGGAAAGTCCTTGTGGAAAGCAGCGTAACAGAGGGGAGGACAAGTGGAGGACTACGCCAACACTGAAGCTCATTAGATTAGCCCCAGTTGAATATCTGATGAATGACCATATTAAAGAGTGTTTTCTCTTAGACTAGATTAGCTGTTGGCAAGGCCTGTGTGTGTGTGATAATGTTGTGCAGTGTGTGTGTTTGTGTGTGTGCACGCACTTGTGTGTTTGTGGTTGTGTGTGTGTGTGTGTGTATACTATCATGTGTTTGATTGTGCGTGAGCACACTTCCTTGCGTGTGTGTGTGTGTGTGTGTGTGTGTGTGTGTGTGTGTGTGTGTGTGTGTGTGTGTGTGTGTGTGTGTGTGTGTGTGTGTGTGTGTGTGTGTGTGTGTGTGTGTGTGTGTGTGTGTGTGTGTGTGTGTGTGTGTGTGTGTGTGTGTGTGCATTTGTCTGTCTGCCTGTGTCTGTTTGTGGTTTTTCTCAGGAGGGTGGTATCATGCTCTGAAAAGGCCTGTTGTTGTTCACCAGGTAAGGTCAGAGCACCAGCAGACAGGCTAGATTTGTATTCCTGTCTCTGAGTCCCTTGTCCAGGTCCTGGGAGAGGGCCTGTTATGGGTGGGGGGGGTTCTGTTCTGGGGTAGAGAGGAGAGGGCCTGTTCTGGGGAGAGAGAGGAGAGGGGAGAAGGCCTGTTCTGTGGAGAGGGGAGAGGCCTGTTCTGGGGTAGAGAGGAGAGGGGAGAGGGCCTGTTCTGTGGAGAGAGAGGAGAGGGGAGAGGGCCTGTTCTGTGGAGAGGGGAGAGGCCTGTTCTGGGGAGAGAGAGGAGAGGGGAGAGGGCCTGTTCTGTGGAGAGACGAGAGGGGAGAGGGCCTGTTCTGTGGAGAGAGGAGAAGGGAGAGGGCCTGTTCTGTGGAGAGAGGAGAGGGGAGAGGGCCTGTTCTGGGGGAGAGACGAGAGGGGAGAGGGCCTGTTCTGTGGAGAGACGAGAGGAGAGAGGGCCTGTTCTGTGGAGAGACGAGAGGGGAGAGGGCCTGTTCTGTGGAGAGGGGAGAGGGCCTGTTCTGTGGAGAGACGAGAGGGGAGAGGGCCTGTTCTGTGGAGAGACGAGAGGGGAGAGGGCCTGTTCTGTGGAGAGACGAGAGGGGAGAAGGCCTGTTCTGTGGAGAGACGAGAGGGGAGAGGGCCTGTTCTGTGGAGAGAGGAGAGGGGAGAAGGCCTGTTCTGTGGAGAGAGGAGAGGGGAGAGGGCCTGTTCTGGGGGAGAGAGGAGAGGGGAGAAGGCCTGTTCTGTGGAGAGAGGAGAGGGGAGAGGGCCTGTTCTGTGGAGAGACGAGACGGGAGAGGGCCTGTTCTGTGGAGAGACGAGAGGGGAGAAGGCCTGTTCTGTGGAGAGAGGAGAGGGGAGAGGGCCTGTTCTGTGGAGAGACGAGAGGGGAGAGGGCCTGTTCTGTGGAGAGACGAGAGGGGAGAAGGCCTGTTCTGTGGAGAGAGGAGAGGGGAGAGGGCCTGTTCTGTGGAGAGAGGAGAGGGGAGAGGGCCTGTTCTGTGGAGAGACGAGAGGGGAGAAGGCCTGTTCTGTGGAGAGACGAGAGGGGAGAAGGCCTGTTCTGTGGAGAGAGGAGAGGGGAGAGGGCCTGTTCTGTGGAGAGACGAGTGGGGGGAGGGCCTGTTCTGTGGAGAGACGAGAGGGGAGAAGGCCTGTTCTGTGGAGAGAGGAGAGGGGAGAGGGCCTGTTCTGTGGAGAGAGGAGAGGGGAGAGGGCCTGTTCTGTGGAGAGACGAGACGGGAAAGGGCCTGTTCTGTGGAGAGGGGAGAGGTCCTGTTCTGGGGAGAGGGGAGAGGTCCTGTTCTGGGGGGAGAGGGGGGAGGGCCTGTTCTGGGGGGAGAACAGAAGGCCAAATGAAGAACTAGTAGTTATTTTGGCAGGAGAACAGCAAAGACAGAGCTGCTACTGAATATAGACTCGTTGTGACTGATAGAGAAGGAATGTAGATAAACATGACTGGATGGAAGTTTACATGGATGCCAAACACTTGCCTTGGAGTGGACTGTTTAACCCTGTACATTACAAAACATTGCATACTGTAGGTGTCAAAACATTTAGCCTTTGTGACCATATAAAACCAGTCAGTTTGTGACTCTCTCCTCTGTTGTTTGTGTGACAGACTACCAGAGGCTGATGACTGTGGCCGAGAGCATCACAGCCTTAATGTTCCCTTTCCAGTGGCAGCATGTCTATGTGCCCATCCTGCCCGCCTCACTGCTGCACTTCCTGGATGCCCCAGTGCCCTACCTGATGGGACTGCACTCCAACGGAGAGGGTGACCGCACCAAACTAGAGCTGCCCCAGGAGGTAACCTATACACTCATGCACCTATGCACGCATGTTTGCACACACGCACATACGCACAGCTACTCCCATAAACACACGCACACACACAAATTGAAATATAGATTTTTGAGAGTTGTGCATGTAATTATTTCTCTAGGGTTGTTTACCTTGTTCATTTCTCTCATTTCTCTCCTCTCCCATCCTCCCTATTCCTTCTCTCCAAAAGGCTTTTTAATTGGAAACATTGAGCTCTAGCTGAAACCATTTAGTTGGATGCCCTCATCCCAGCCCTCTTTAAATGCAGCCTGTCAGAGCGATAACAAGTCATTTCTAATCAGATTGCAATGCGTGAATGTGTTTATCTGTAGAGAGAATCACAGGGCCTTACAACACAGATTACAAACCATCCCTCGATCCCTAGATCTCCAGGCTTGTTTTTGTCCTTTGTTTTGATTAACAGTCGTTTTTCCACCAGATTTACACGCAGGACGTGACTTTTTTTAATCAATTGACTTATATGATTGATTAATTACTTAGATAACCCATTGATAAATGCTAAATGGTTATCATGAATCATTATTCATGCTTAATGATTGTTCTTAAATAAAATGGGTTTGTGTTTACGTCTTAATGATGTTCTCAAAGGGTCGAGTGTTTCCTTTGTGAGGACAAACAGCCCTCATTAACCATGCTGTAGCTTACCCATGCTTTTACGGTTGATCAAAACACGTTGCTTTGCTCCTGTACACAGCAATTCTGCTAAAGGCCCTTCAACACAGAGCCTGGAGGAAGGGTGCTGTGTGTGCAACAAGCTTTTACACATCTGGAGGAAGGGTGCTGTGTGTGCAACAAGCTTTTACACATCTGGAGGAAGGGTGCTGTGTGTGCAACAAGCTTGTACACATCTGGAGGAAGGGTGCTGTGTGTGCAACAAGCTTTTACACATGTGGAGGAAGGGTGCTGTGTGTGCAACAAGCTTTTACACATCTGGAGGAAGGGTGCTGTGTGTGCAACAAGCTTTTACACATCTGGAGGAAGGGTGCTGTGTGTGCAACAAGCTTTTACCCATGTGGAGCCGGTCTAATGGAAAGAGCTATGATGAATAAAAAGCCTGAGAATTTGTGAATCGAGGACCTAAGTCAATCTCAATATTGCCTTATTCATCCATGTCCACTCAACGGAACGACTTTATTAGTGTAGTGTCAACAACGCAGCCACTGCCAGCTAGCCTACAAAGTCAACAACGCAGCCACTGCCAGCTAGCCTACTTCAGCAGTACTGTATCATTTTAATCATTTTAGTCAATAAGATTCTTGCTACGTAAGCTTAACTTTCTGAACATTCGAGACGTGTAGTCCACTTGTCATTCCAATCTCCTTTGCATTAGCGTAGCCTCTTCTGTAGCCTGTCAACTATGTGTCTGTCTATCCCTGTTCTCTCCTCTCTGCACAGACCATACAAACGCTCCACACCACGTGGCCGCAGCCACCCTAATCTGGTGGTCCCAGCGCGCATGACCCACGTGGAGTTCCAGGTCTCCGGTAGCCTCTGGAACTGCCGATCTGCGGCCAACAAGGCAGAGTTCATCTCAGCCTATGCCTCCCTCCAGTCCCTCGACTTCTTGGCACTGACGGAAACATGGATCACCACAGACAACACTGCTACTCCTACTGCTCTCTCTTCGTCCGCCCACGTGTTCTCGCACACCCCGAGAGCTTCTGGTCAGCGGGGTGGTGGCACCGGGATCCTCATCTCTCCCAAGTGGTCATTCTCTCTTTCTCCCCTTACCCATCTGTCTATCGCCTCCTTTGAATTCCATGCTGTCACAGTTACCAGCCCTTTCAAGCTTAACATCCTTATCATTTATCGCCCTCCAGGTTCCCTCGGAGAGTTCATCAATGAGCTTGATGCCTTGATAAGCTCCTTTCCTGAGGACGGCTCACCTCTCACAGTGCTGGGCGACTTTAACCTCCCCACGTCTACCTTTGACTCATTCCTCTCTGCCTCCTTCTTTCCACTCCTCTCCTCTTTTGACCTCACCCTCTCACCTTCCCCCCTACTCACAAGGCAGGCAATACGCTCGACCTCATCTTTACTAGATGCTGTTCTTCCACTAACCTCATTGCAACTCCCCTCCAAGTCTCCGACCACTACCTTGTATCCTTTTCCCTCTCGCTCTCATCCAACACCTCCCACACTGCCCCTACTCGGATGGTATCGCGCCGTCCCAACCTTCGCTCTCTCTCCCCCGCTACTCTCTCCTCTTCCATCCTATCATCTCTTCCCTCTGCTCAAACCTTCTCCAACCTATCTCCTGATTCTGCCTCCTCAACCCTCCTCTCCTCCCTTTCTGCATCCTTTGACTCTCTATGTCCCCTATCCTCCAGGCCGGCTCGGTCCTCCCCTCCCGCCCCGTGGCTCGACGACTCATTGCGAGCTCACAGAACAGGGCTCCGGGCAGCCGAGCGGAAATGGAGGAAAACTCGCCTCCCTGCGGACCTGGCATCCTTTCACTCCCTCCTCTCTACATTTTCCTCCTCTGTCTCTGCTGCTAAAGCCATTTTCTACCACTCTAAATTCCAAGCATCTGCCTCTAACCCTAGGAAGCTCTTTGCCACCTTCTCCTCCCTCCTGAATCCTCCTCCCCCTCACCCCCCTCCTCCCTCTCTGCAGATGACTTCGTCAACCATTTTGAAAAGAAGGTCGACGACATCCGATCCTCGTTTGCTAAGTCAAACGGCACCGCTGGTTCTGCTCACACTGCCCTACCCTGTGCTCTGACCTCTTTCTCCCCTCTCTCTCCAGATGAAATCTCGCGTCTTGTGACGGCCGGCCGCCCAACAACCTGCCCGCTTGACCCTATCCCCTCCTCTCTTCTCCAGACCATTTCCGGAGACCTTCTCCCTTACCTCACCTCGCTCATCAACTCATCCCTGACCGCTGGCTACGTCCCTTCCATCTTCAAATCAAATCAAATTTTATTTGTCACATACACATGGTTAGCAGATGTTAATGCGAGTGTTGCACCCCTTCTGAAAAAACCTACACTCGATCCCTCCGATGTCAACAACTTCAGACCAGTATCCCTTCTTTCTTTTCTCTCCAAAACTCTTGAACGTGCCGTCCTTGGCCAGCTCTCCCGCTATCTCTCTCTGAATGACCTTCTTGATCCAAATCAGTCAGGTTTCAAGACTAGTCATTCAACTGAGACTGCTCTCCTCTGTATCACGGAGGCGCTCCGCACTACTAAAGCTAACTTTCTCTCCTCTGCTCTCATCCTTCTAGACCTATCGGCTGCCTTCGATACTGTGAACCATCAGATCCTCCTCTCCACCCTCTCCGAGTTGGGCATCTCCGGCGCGGCCCACGCTTGGATTGCGTCCTACCTGACAGGTCGCTCCTACCAGGTGGCGTGGCGAGAATCTGTCTCCTCACCACGCGCTCTCACCACTGGTGTCCCCCAGGGCTCTGTTCTAGGCCCTCTCCTACTCTCGCTATACACCAAGTCACTTGGCTCTGTCATAACCTCACATGGTCTCTCCTATCATTGCTATGCAGACGACACACAATTAATCTTCTCCTTTCCCCCTTCTGATGACCAGGTGGCGAATCGCATCTCTGCATGTCTGGCAGACATATCAGTGTGGATGACGGATCACCACCTCAAGCTGAACCTCGGCAAGACGGAGCTGCTCTTCCTCCCGGGGAAGGACTGCCCGTTCCATGATCTCGCCATCACGGTTGACAACTCCATTGTGTCCTCCTCCCAGAGCGCTAAGAACCTTGGCGTGATCCTGGACAACACCCTGTCGTTCTCAACTAACATCAAGGCGGTGGCCCGTTCCTGTAGGTTCATGCTCTACAACATCCGCAGAGTACGACCCTGCCTCACACAGGAAGCGGCGCAGGTCCTAATCCAGGCACTTGTCATCTCCCATCTGGATTACTGCAACTCGCTGTTGGCTGGGCTCCCTGCCTGTGCCATTAAACCCCTACAACTCATCCAGAACGCCGCAGCCCGTCTGGTGTTCAACCTTCCCAAGTTCTCTCACGTCACCCCGCTCCTCCGCTCTCTCCACTGGCTTCCAGTTGAAGCTAGCATCCGCTACAAGACCATGGTGCTTGCCTACGGAGCTGTGAGGGGAACGGCACCTCAGTACCTCCAGGCTCTGATCAGGCCCTACACCCAAACAAGGGCACTGCGTTCATCCACCTCTGGCCTGCTCGCCTCCCTACCACTGAGGAAGTACAGTTCCCGCTCAGCCCAGTCAAAACTGTTCGCTGCTCTGGCCCCCCCAATGGTGGAACAAACTCCCTCACGACGCCAGGACAGCGGAGTCAATCACCACCTTCCGGAGACACCTGAAACCCCACCTCTTTAAGGAATACCTAGGATATGATAAGTAATCCTTCTCACCCCCCCCCCTTTAAGATTTAGATGCACTATTGTAAAGTGACTGTTCTACTGGATGTCATAAGGTGAATGCACCAATTTGTAAGTCGCTCTGGATAAGAGCGTCTGCTAAATGACTTAAATGTAATGTAAAATGTAATGTCTATATTTAAATCCTAATACTCTTCAGATGAAAAGCAGCAGATCAAGTCTTGAAGTCATCCACATCTTTTCTCACTATACCGCAATTGGTACTGCTCTGCATTAAGCCACCTAGTGGAGCAAAGTGGGAATGGTTCTGCTATAACAAGAACATAACTATCACTCAGTTTGCTTCTCTCTGGTGTTCTCTGTTTCACCGACATGTTTACAATGACAACTAAACAAGACCACCTGTCATTCCAGGCCAACTTGTGTTTCGTGGACATCGACAACCACTTCATTGAGCTGCCAGAGGACCTCCCTCTGTTCCCCAACAAGCTAGAGTTCATCCAGGAGATCTCCGAGGTGCTGTTGGCCTTTGGCGTGTCTCCGGAGGGGAACCTGCTCCACAGCCAGGGCCAGGCCAAACACCGGGGCTTCCGCTCCACTGACATGGTCACAGACAGACGCAACGGCAACCTGGCCAGCTCGCCCCTCAACTCCTACCTGCTGAGGGAGAACGAGACCATCGCTAGACTGCAGGCCCTGGTCAAGAGGACTGGGGTCAGCCTGGAGAAGGTGAGAGCAGGTCATCTGTCATCCGTTTGACTGGAACATATTATTCTAGATAGAGAGTCTGCATATACACTGAGTCCTAATGTTTGGTATACTCAGTGTAAATTCATGCAGAATAATACTGCCTGTCTGTCACACTCTTTTGAAAATGACTAAGGTTGGGAAAGGCAGTCTATGAGCTGCCCATGTAAGCTGCTGCCGGCTAGCTCCGAGTGTGCTGTGCTCAGCCCTGGTGACGAAGGAAGTCTGTTACATTGCCATCATCAGAAAATTGTCGCCCATAAAGAACCTAATTGCCATCTCGTTTGAACATGACACAGAGGGACGTTGGTAATAGATGGTAATGCTTCAGCAGAATCACATTATAGACCAGTGATTGAATTAATTAGCTTTTAACTACAGAGAGGAGGTCTCTTCATATCTGTAGGAGCCCAGAGTAAGCAGCTTATGGACTAGTAGGGGCTCATCATTAGCTTTCTCTGGAGAGATTGCCTGCCCTGGTAGTCTGCTTTTAGCTCCTCATTTTGTGGGTACGGCTTCAGGTAGGGTCATTGTGGCCATGTCTCACATTAAGGTAACCACCTGATTTAGGATCAGTGGTGTCTCAATGAATTAGAAGGTAACCACCTGATTTAGGATCAGTGGTGTAGAGCAATGAATTAGAGGAGGGCTCAGTGGGTCACATCCCTGCCATCTGATCTGGGCGTCGTAGCCATTACTCATCTTAATGTCTATGCGGACATGTATAGGCGATTCACTCACTGTGTCTTTTTGTCCTGCTCTTGCATGTTGAGATCTGCAATTGTGTCACACTTTGATTGTAACAGAGGAATGTGTGTGTTTTCAGTTTTTTTTTGTCAATAAATCAAAACATCTCAGACGTTTTCCCCCATGCCCCTATCAGTGCTCCAGCAGCTTGTGCTAACATGGAGATAAGAAACCCATACCCTCTATGGCAGGAGTAGGCAACTAGATTCAGCCGCGGGCCGGTTTTTATCACAGCTGATGGTCAGGGGGCCGGAATATAATTCAAATCATTTGAAAACTGCAAGTTGACCACATCTAAGCCCAAACATTGATTGGATTTGATAATAACAATAATTTCATACCTTGATTACACGATCACATATTTATATATTTTTAATTAGTGGAAATATTGGTGATTTTACAGTTATTTTCTTACCAGCCCACCCGCTGCCGGCCACCTGTTGTCAACCCCTGCTCTATGTCTTTCTTAACTTCTGTTGTCAACCCCTGCTCTATGTCTTTCTTAACTTCTGTTGTCAACCCCTGCTCTATGTCTTTCTTAACTTCTGTCGTCAACCTCTGCTCTATGTCTTTCTTAACTTCTGTCGTCAACCTCTGCTCTATGTCTTTCTTAACTTCTGTCGTCAACCTCTGCTCTATGTCTTTCTTAACTTCTGTCGTCAACCTCTGCT
This sequence comes from Oncorhynchus gorbuscha, assembly GCF_021184085.1. Lineage (NCBI taxonomy): Eukaryota > Metazoa > Chordata > Actinopteri > Salmoniformes > Salmonidae > Oncorhynchus > Oncorhynchus gorbuscha. Next base: position 9,352,136 of record NC_060176.1, read on the forward strand.
CTATGTCTTTCTTAACTTCTGTCGTCAACCCCTGCTCTATGTCTTTCTTAACTTCTGTCGTCAACCTCTGCTCTATGTCTTTCTTAACTTCTGTCGTCAACCTCTGCTCTATGTCTTTCTTAACTTCTGTCGTCAACCTCTGCTCTATGTCTTTCTTAACTTCTGTCGTCAACCCCTGCTCTATGTCTTTCTTAACTTCTGTCGTCAACCCTGCTCTATGTCTTTCTTAACTTCTGTCGTCAACCTCTGCTCTATGTCTTTCTTAACTTCTGTCGTCAACCTCTGCTCTATGTCTTTCTTAACTTCTGTCGTCAACCTCTGCTCTATGTCTTTCTTAACTTCTGTCGTCAACCCCTGCTCTATGTCTTTCTTAACTTCTGTCGTCAACCCCTGCTCTATGTCTTTCTTAACTTCTGTTGTCAACCTCTGCTCTATGTCTTTCTTAACTTCTGTCGTCAACCCCTGCTCTATGTCTTTCTTAACTTCTGTCGTCAACCCCTGCTCTATGTCTTTCTTAACTTCTGTCGTCAACCCCTGCTCTATGTCTTTCTTAACTTCTGTCGTCAACCTCTGCTCTATGTCTTTCTTAACTTCTGTCGTCAACCCCTGCTCTATGTCTTTCTTAACTTCTGTCGTCAACCCCTGCTCTATGTCTTTCTTAACTTCTGTCGTCAACCCCTGCTCTATGTCTTTCTTAACTTCTGTCGTCAACCCCTGCTCTATGTCTTTCTTAACTTCTGTCGTCAACCCCTGCTCTATGTCTTTCTTAACTTCTGTCGTCAACCCCTGCTCTATGTCTTTCTTAACTTCTGTCGTCAACCTCTGCTCTATGTCTTTCTTAACTTCTGTCGTCAACCCCTGCTCTATGTCTTTCTTAACTTCTGTCGTCAACCTCTGCTCTATGTCTTTCTTAACTTCTGTCGTCAACCCCTGCTCTATGTCTTTCTTAACTTCTGTCGTCAACCCCTGCTCTATGTCTTTCTTAACTTCTGTCGTCAACCTCTGCTCTATGTCTTTCTTAACTTCTGTCGTCAACCTCTGCTCTATGTCTTTCTTAACTTCTGTCGTCAACCTCTGCTCTATGTCTTTCTTAACTTCTGTCGTCAACCTCTGCTCTATGTCTTTCTTAACTTCTGTCGTCAACCTCTGCTCTATGTCTTTCTTAACTTCTGTCGTCAACCTCTGCTCTATGTCTTTCTTAACTTCTGTCGTCAACCCCTGCTCTATGTCTTTCTTAACTTCTGTCGTCAACCTCTGCTCTATGTCTTTCTTAACTTCTGTCGTCAACCTCTGCTCTATGTCTTTCTTAACTTCTGTCGTCAACCCCTGCTCTATGTCTTTCTTAACTTCTGTTGTCAACCTCTGCTCTATGTCTTTCTTAACTTCTGTCGTCAACCCCTGCTCTATGTCTTTCTTAACTTCTGTCGTCAACCCCTGCTCTATGTCTTACTTAACTTCTGTCGTCAAACCCCTCTTTTTCTTCTTCTTTTTCACTCTCTATTTTTCTGTGCTGTGTTTTCCTGAGCCGCTGTGTTTCCTCTCCCTCTTCCAGTTGGATGTGAGGGAGGATGCCAGCAGCAACAAGGACCTGAAGGTGCAGTGTGATGAGGAGGAGCTGAAGATGCACCAGCTCAACATCCAGGTGCGAGAGGTCTTCGCCAACCGCTTCACCCAGATGTTCGCCGACTACGAGGTGTTTGTCATCCAGCCCAGCCAGGACAAGGAGTCCTGGTTCAGCAACAGGGACCAGATGCAGAACTTTGACAAGGTGAGATCAGGGATTCCCTATATAGGCACCTATATAGGGGCCCTAGGACTATGGTCAAAAGTAGTGCACTAAATAGGGAATAGGGTGCCATTTGGGACGCTGTCCTACTCCAGACTCTGAAATTAATTTGAGTGGAGGTCTTCAATGCTCTTTAAAGCTTTTCATATTTATTGACCCCCAGGAGACCTCACTTCATTTTGTGATGTGATTCTTGTCGATTCCAGGCCTCCTTCCTCTCTGACCAGCCTGAGCCCTACCTGCCCTTCCTGTCCCGTTTCCTGGAGACTCAGATGTTCGCCTCCTTCATCGATAGTAAGATCCTTTGCCATGATGATGAGGACAAGGAACACACGTTGAGGGTGTTTGACTCCCGCGTGGACAAAATCCGCATGCTGAACGTGCGCACGCCCACCCTGCGCACCTCCATGTACCAGACCTGCACCAATATCGACGAGGCGGGTAAGAAAAGAGGAAACCCATCTTCACACCTGTACTATTAGGAGATCATTGTCTCAGATGGTGCAAGATACTTGTATGTTTTCAAGACATACATGGGAATAGTCAGTAACACCTGGAATAATTCATGTCAAACAGGATTTAGCTGTGGATTTTTTTTCTTCTAACTATAAATTATTTCAAATTCCTCTCTGTAATTGTATGATTCATTGCATGCATGCTAGTTATGTACTAACCTAATACATTACACAGTTATCTACACCGTTGTAATAGTCTTAACTATGTATGTAGCTTGCTGTCATTGGTGCTGATGATGTTGAGTGTTGGGTTAGGTTAGGGATGCATAATTCCAATAACTTTGCAAAAATTCCCAGTTTTTCCAGAAATCCAGTTTGGAAGATTCCCGGAATCAGAAGGGAACAAGCAGGAAATCATGAATCCTCCAAACAGGATTTCTGGAAAACCTGACAATTTTCATAAGATTAAAGGAATTTTGCAAATTCAGGTGATGATAACTCACAGCATGGAGGTGTGGCGGTGAGGAGTCAGAGATGAGATGTGGAGTGGTGAATCTATGTGACTCCTCAGTGCTATGACTCATAGGCACTCACAGAGGGGCTTAACATTGACATAAGACTGTTAAATCCTCCATGACGGTTGGTGCTAATGGATCTGCTGTGACAGTACCTCATCCTCCTCCCCTCTATGTGTCACCCCAGAGAAGGCCATAGAGATGCGGGTGGTTAAGATCGACCACACGGCCCTGCATCCCCACCTGCTGGATATGAAGATTGGCCAGGGTCGCTACGAACACGGCTTCTTCCCCCGGCTGCAGTCTGACGTGCTCTCCACTGGACCCGTCAGCAACAAGTGAGTATCACACCTCCGCAAGAGAGACTGATTTACATACTTTGATTGATAATACTTAAAAAATATGTTTGTTTTGTCTCTCTCTTTGCTATTTGGCTTTCATATCTTTCTAAGTGAAGTTGTTTTGTTTGTATGTTAGATGGGCGAAGAGGAGTGCTCCAGCACAGTGGAGGAGGAAGGACAGACAGAAACAACACGCTGAGCACCTTTACCTGGACAATGACCAGAGAGAGGTGAGAGGACATCAAGCAGCCCTAGAAAAACGGGATTAACATTCCCAAACCATATTCACATGGATTTTGTCTATCTGTTTTTGTGTTATTGTTAGTTTCTTGACGATTTCTTCCTCACTCTTCTTCATGGCTTGCGGTATTCACTTCTAAATATCTAACGTCTGGAACGATTGAATTAAAGTCTTGTTTGTCCATTTTTCTCTGTTACTTTCCCTCAATTATTTCCTCTTGACCTAACCTCTCTTTCTGTTTCTGTTTCTATCCCTCTGACACCTACTGTCTCCCTCATATCTACCTACTGTATTTCTCTCACACACTCTCTCTTTCTTTCTCTCTCTCTCTCTCTCTCTCTCTCTCTCTCTCTCTCTCTCTCTCTCTCTCTCTCTCTCTCTCTCTCTCTCTCTCTCCGTCTCACACACACGCTCCCAGCATGTGGAGTGTCTGTTCCCGGAGCTACAGCTCCTGCTGTTTCTAGACTACTACTGGCTCTCGCAGTCCTTCAGGCCCTGTCTAAAGTCTGTGACTGTGGATGTGGTATGTGTTGGCAGTGGGTGGGGCCTGAGCCTCACACCATGTCCACATGGCCCCTCCCCCCATGTGGTCCTCAATCCCTCCTCCTCCCCCCAGCATCACAGCTTTACCTGATACTCCAGATCACTTTCCAGGGTTTCTTCTCAGGTTTAGGGTTTCACTTTAGGGTGCACTTAACTCCACATTAAGAAAGCAATATTTAGATTAATTTGACAGAATCTCAGAAAACACATGGCACTGACATGCCTCCCAGGATGGATGTTGAGGTCAGAAAGGTAAAATCGTCCATCATGAAATGACCTCAGTACAGGCAGCGCAGCTCATTATACAACTGACTCAGAGCTCCTCCCTCTCCCTCTGGAATGATCAATCCCTCACTGTAGTAGTTACCAGAAATCTATCCACAGTATGCACTGTATACGTTCTGTGGTTGGTTGCTGAGTGGTGTGACCCTCTGTGTTTATGTGATGATGAACATTGAGCCAGATGAATTACTCTCCCTTGGTGTATAGCCTACTCTTGGGCCACTCCACGTGTGTCCTCTCTGACCCTGTCCTATCTGACCCTGTCCTATCTGACCCTGTCCTATCTGACCCTGTCATGTCTTATACCTGTCCTGTCTGACCCTGTCCTCTCTATCTCATTACAGAAATACATCCAGGAGGCCAGGAACCTGGGCACTACCATCCGGCAGCCCAAGCTGTCCAACCTCTCCCCCTCCGTCATCGCTCAGACCAACTGGAAGTTTGTGGAGGGTCTGCTGAAGGAGTGCAGGAATAAGGTACAGTAACTACCAGTCTTCCTACATCTCACTCTTACGCAGACATATTACGATTGCAATAACCATTGCAGTAGACAATCCCATGGATATTGAGATACGACACCTTCAGTGAGTCTCCATTAGTTTCAATGTCACTCAGAAGTATTCTGATGTCAATGACCATTGCAGTAGACTATTACTTGGATATTGAGATCTGACACCTGTAGTGTCAACCATCTGGCCTCCAGAGATGGTAATCTCCCTGTACGGTGATGTGTGTGTCCCTCCAGACCAAGCGCATGCTGGTTGAGAAGATGGGCAGGGAGGCGGTAGAGCTGGGTCATGGGGAGGTCAGCATTACAGGCGTGGAGGAGAACACACTTATCGCCTCCCTCTGTGACCTGCTGGAGAGGATCTGGAGCCACGGGCTGCAGGTCAAACAGGTCAGCACACACACACACACACAGAGTGTGTTATTTAAAAACAGTATATATACACACTAACACACATGTATGCATTTAGGTGCATTCAATGCACATTCATTCATTCCCGCATCTCCATCTTCATCTGCCAGGGTAAATCTGCCTTGTGGTCCCACCTGCTACATTATCAGGAGAGCAAAGAGAAGACGGATGCAGCACCGGCCGGTTTGGGTCCCCCAGGTAAGCCACTCGTTGAATCCTGAAATGTGATAAATGGACGGTGATGTAAAGCCATAGCCACATCCCTCTCTCTCCTCCCCACAACAGGTCTCATCCACAACATAGAGAGACGCAAATCTGACGCTGGCGCTGCCTTGGCCCCTCTCAAGGTATCCCTGATCAGGGACATGAGGTGAGTCTCCTCATCCATTCACCAGGTCTACCACAGTACCAGTGTCTTCAGATGCTCTACCTACCATATATAAACTATTTGTCAAGTATCCTCCTGAATATACATTTCAAGTCATATGGTCTTGAAATGATGGATGGTTGTAAGGGGAATGTTGCAAGTGATACTATACTATTCTGCCTGTGTTGATTGTCCCTTCTGTAGTGGCAGAAGCGGTTCAAATGTATGCCTTCGTACCTCTACGTACTTCTTTGAAAATGACAATTTCAAATCAAGGTGAGATAATGATCCAATTTGTAAGTCGCTCTGGATAAGAGTGTCTGCTAAATGACTTAAATGTAAATGTAAATGTAAATGATTGATTGATCATACCTCAGAATGCAATGATTTCAAAGTGTTTTCACTGCCATCTTGTGGCCAACTGACAAAAAAACACTTTTAGTCAAGACAGAATATTATCAATGATTCAAGACCATATGTAGTGGAAAAATACTGACATCAGCCTCATAGCCATGCATCTCAAGCTTTGCAGCAGGCATAAACACTTGATTACCAGCTATGATTTAAAAAAAAATATATATAATATATGTATATATACACTGTACAGCATATACTGAAAGCTTAGCCTTCCATCTTTGTGTTCTATTTGATGAGACTTGACCTACAGTCCTCATGGTCTTCATGTCTGGTCCCTCATGTCTGGTCCCAATGCTATACCAACATGTAAATCTTGGTGGGACAAACTCCCCAAAATGTATTTAGATGCATGCCAGCAAAACCACTACACAACACAACACTAAACAATACATGAATTGTGCTATAAAACGAGACAAACGGTGCCCACAAACTGTTAGGGCCAACATAAAGCTGTCCCAGCAGCAAAGCTTTCTTTTCAGCACCATGAAGTGAATCCTTAACACTGCTACACCTGGCTATCAGCGGAGTCTTGTCTGGCAGCGACACAGTTCATTCAGCCACATTTACTGCCTTTAAAAACACCACAGCTGATATGGCTGACTTTCATAAACAAATGTGATTTTACTGACAATTGAGATGTACAATCTATGGCATAAGATGACGACGAGCCATCTGTAATTTCGATTAAGACATTAATGAGTGAGCTAGGGCGGATGTAGTCAATATAGCTATTTGTTCTGCACTTTTGAAATGTACAGCGACAGAATTTAGAACATGGGCTGTTCTTACAGTATTCTCCATGTACACCAAGTCAGAACCGTAGGATAAATAAAGGGGCCTGTAAGCAGACAATGAAAGCTCTTACAATATTCAATTATTATATTTCTCGGAAACAGTCTATAGGCTACATGTGCACCACCAAGTCAGAACAGTAGGCTAAGTTATGAGGGGGAAAGTCAAATACATTTAAACTCAGTTTTCCCCAACTCCTGACATGTAATCATAGTACAAATTCCCTGTCTAAGGTCAGTTAGGATCATCACTTTATTTTAAGAATGTGAAATGTCTGAATAAGAGTACAGAGAATGATTTGTTTCAGCTTTTATTTCTTTCATCACATTCCCAGTCAGTCAGAAGTTTACATACACTCGATTAGTTTTTGGTAGCATTGCCTTTAAATTATTTAACTTGGGTCAAATGTTTCGGGTAGCCTTCCACAAGCTTCCCACAATGCGTTGGGTGAAATTTGGCCCATTCCTCCTGACAGAACTGCTGTAACTGAGTCAGGTTTGAAGGCCTCCTTGCTCGCACATGCTTTTTCAGTTCTGCCCACAGATTTTCTATAGGATGAGGTCAGGGCTTTGTGATGGCCACTCCAATACCTTGACTTTGTTGTCCTTAAGCCATTTTGCAACAACTTTGGAAGTATGCTTGGGGTCATTGTTCATTTGGAAGACCCATTTACGACCAAACTTTAACTTCCTGACTGATGTCTTGAGATGTTGCTTCAACATATCCACATAATTTTACTTCCTCATGATGCCATCTATTTTATGAAATGCACCAGTCCCTCCTGCAGCAAAGCACCCCCACAACATGATGCTGCCACCCCCGTGCTTCACGGTTGGGATGGTGTTCTTCGGCTTGCAACACTCCCCCTTTTTTCTCCAAACATAACGATGGTCATTATGGCCAAACAGTTCTATTTTATGTTCATCAGACCAGAGGACATTTCTCCAAAAAGTACGATCTTTGTCTCCATGTGCAGTTGCAAACCGTAGTCTGGCTTTTTAATGGCGGTTTTGGAGCAGTGGCTTCTTCCTTGCTGAGCAGCCTTTCAGGTTATGTCGATATAGGACTTGTTTTGCTGTGGAGATAGATACTTTTGTACCTGTTTCCTCCAGCATCTAAACAAGGTCTTTTGCTATAGTTCTGGGATTTATTTGCACTTTTCGCACCAAAGTATGTTCATCTCTAGGAGACAGAACGCATCTCCTTCCTGAGCGGTATGACGGCTGCGTGGTCCCATGGTTTTTTATACTTGGTACTATTGTCTGTACAGATGAACGTGGTACCTTCAGGCATTTAGAAATTGCTCCCAAGGATGAACCAGACTTGTGGAGGTCTACAATTGTTTTTTGGCTGATTGCCTGATTTTTTTTACATTTCCCATGATGTCAAGCAAAGAGGCACTGAGTTTGAAGGTAATTGACTCAAATGATGTCAATTAACCTATCAGAAGCTTCTAAATAAATTTTCTGGAATTTTCCAAGCTGTTTAATGGCACAGTCAACTTAGTGTATGTGAATTTCTGACATACTGGAATTGTGATACAGTGAATTATAAGTGAAATACTCTGTCTGTAAACAATGGTTGGACAAATTACTTGTGTCATGCACAAAGTAGATGTCCTTACCGACTTGACAAACCTATAGTTTGTGAACAAAACATTTGAGGAGTGGTTGAAAAACGAGTTTTAATGACTCCAACCTAAGTGCATGTAAACTTCTGACTTCAACTGTATATATTTGTTATTTTTTTATTTGTTTTATTTAGCTAAACAGGTGGGTCTCTGTTCTGAAACACTACCACACTAGTTCATTTAGCAGAGACTTTTATCCACACTAGTTCATTTAGTAGACACTTTTATCCACAGTAGTTAATTTAAAAGACACTTTTATCCACACTAGTTCATTTAGCAGACACTGTTCCCCACAGTAGTGCTCAGCCAGGTTGAGAGGAATCCTGAAGTAGGCGATAGTTTATGGGATGCATTGTGTGTTAAGGCAGTCAGACCACTGTCATGTCTACGGTGCACCACAGCCAGTGGTGTTGAGTCATACAGGACGTCATTCCTGGTGTGGTGTGAAGGAGGTGGTAAAGAGGGCTGGGCTGATCTGTGTGACAGCATGTTACTTCCAGCCTAATTCCCCTGCAGACCCCCTGCAGACCAAGCCAGGGAGAGGGGGGTCTGGCTCAGGGCAATACCAGGCAGCTGTTTATTTCTTATTTAGGCAGGTCAGTTAAGAACAAATGTGTATTTACAATGACGGCCTACCCATGGCTGTGGCGTAGTCTTGTAGAAGTCTACTCTGATCACACGTCTGCACAGACACACGTCATGTTTTCTTTCCAAGGGTCCAGAATTTTCCATTGGTGCTTTTTCATTTGTGTGTTGTCACATTGATATACGAACACATTTTAATCGATAAATATTTATATTTGGGTATCTTTACTTAAAAATGGACAATACAGGTTGACCAGGTTGCTTCATTCTACATATCAACATTTCATATTCACCTTGCTGTGCTCTTTATTATTTGACATTTTTCTTCTATTCTACAGGAGGTGGATTCCTGTAGTTAGTCTGCAGATTGCAGATAACCATTGTTTTTCTTACAATATCATTCATGCAATAACAATCTGCATTGTGAATGTTGATATTTTGCCATGGGGAACAGAGGGGAGTGGAGGAAATTGGGTTAATTCGTGAGAGTGGGGGTAGGGGGGAGTAGGAGGGATGAGAGGGGGGTGGGGTGGATGGGGAGCACTTATAGCGCAGACAGAAGTGGAAGGGAATGTGTCTGGACACGGAGGGCTTGATAGTGGCTGGGAGCGATGACAGGAGGCTGGCTTAAACACTAGGGAGTCTGGGGCTGGCCAGGGCTTCTTCCTGGCTGGGCTGGCTACCCCCTCTCAGCCCTGCATGCTCTGGAATCTAGAACAGTGGTGAAAACAACATGCAGCAGAGGTCTATCACCTTGTTCAGAGGGACTTCTCTTGCATCTTATCATATATTAGATTTGTGGTTTGTGTACCTTGGCCAAAGGATGCAAAACATGCTACAACATTATAGACCATCGCTGAAAGGATGACTGTTTGTATATGTGTGTATTTGTGTATGTTTTTCTCCTCTGACCTCTGTGCTGTGTACTATATTATTATTATATTATTATTATTATTATACATTATATCCTCCGTAGACACATCCAGAACATTGGTGAGATCAAGACAGACGTGGGCAAGGCCAGGGCCTGGGTGAGGCTCTCCATGGAGAAGAAGCTGCTGTCCAGGCACCTCAAAAAGCTGCTGTCTGACCATGAACTTACAAAGTGAGCAAAACAACAAGGACCTAGTATACAACTGGCAAATCAAGCTAAACACAAAATGTGTACTTTTTGTAAGAGCCTCTGCTTCAGTAATTGGGATAATACCCCATTCCCTTTAAGTCAGTCTCCTCATAAATCCTCACTAGTTTTTATTGGAATGTCCCACTCCGTCTCACACACATGAATCAACCTGATGTCTGAAAACTATGCATGTATAATACATGAGCTCTTTTGACAGATCCACACGTCATAGTACAATCACCTATTAAACATTTACAATGTTTTTTATAATTGATGAGATGGTGGTGAAGTGGGTCACGTTCAGGACGATTCATTATGGAGGTATTGCATTGTGACCGTTCCATTACCATTCTCCAGTTGTTTATCAAGGAAAACACATTCATCAGCTACTGATTCAGCCTTTTAGGCTTCAGACTGTTACTGTTCAATCTATGATCATTACATCATATGAAATGCTAAACTGATTTTTTTTGTGATTTTTTTGTTGCTTTTGTTTCTTTTGCAGGAAACTATACAAGCGTTATGCTTTTCTGCGCTGTGACGATGAGAAAGAGCAGTTCCTGTACCACCTCCTCTCCTTCAACGCTGTGGACTACTTCTGTTTCACCAATGTCTTCACAACCATCAGTGAGTGCCAGCAAATAGCATACAACCTGGCCACGACACTGACCACTATGTAAACAGAAGCTGGGTAGACTTAATTAGATTAGAGCAATAGATGAATTAGACTTATTTCCTGGCTAAACCTTTTTCCTTGATTTGAGATGCTTACTGAGAAATATATTGAAGACAGAGGTAGCTCTTCTTGTGACCATACTGTACTTGACTGAGTGATTTCAGGCTTCCCTCTCTTCTCTGTCCCACAGTGATCCCATACCATGTTCTGGTGATTCCCAGTAAGAAACTAGGAGGCTCCATGTTCACAGCCAACCCCTGGGTGTGTGTGTCTGGGGAGCTGGCTGAGACAGGGGTGCTCCAGGTCCCCAAGCACACTCAGGAGATCACCTTTGAGGTTGGTGCTCCCCTCACGATTGAATATTCTTGGGATTTTGATAATAATATCAATATATATTCACCTCAACATGACCTTTGCTCTTTGCCTATTCTCTCTCTGTCACAGTGCCAGAACCTGGGCAAGCTGACCACAGTGCAGATGGGCCATGATAACTCCGGTCTTTATGCCAAGTGGCTTGTGGAGTATGTTATGGTCCGGAATGAGATCACAGGTCATGCTTACAAGTGAGTGATATATTTGGTAGCAGCTGCCTTATGCTGGAGATTTCAGTGGCATCTACTCACAAGAAAGACCCTGTTGAAGCTTTGGGTAACTGTTATATTGCTATATTATATTGTGTGTGTGTGTGTGTGTGTGTGTGTGTGTGTGTGTGTGTGTGTGTGTGTGTGTGTGTGTGTGTGTGTGTGTGTGTGTGTGTGTGTGTGTGTGTGTGTGTGTGTGTGTGTGTGTGTGTGTGTGTGTGTAGGTTCCCGTGTGGCCGGTGGCTGGGGAGGGGGGTGGACGATGGCAGTCTGGAGAGGGTCCTGGTGGGAGAGCTAGTGACACCAAACTCAGAGAATGAGGACAGAATGTGTCGCACGCCCCCCATGCAGCAGTCCCCTGGAATGATGAGAAGGTTCGTCACCATCTCACCAAACAGCAAACCAAGTGAGTGACCATTCAAATAAACTGCAAAAATCGTCATCAATATTAACCAATAATCTTCACCAAGGGACTACACACACAGCCCCAAATGTTGCTCTCCTGTACGTCTGCAGTTTTTTCACCGTGGTGTGTTTTAGGGACCATCCTCTCTGGCTAACGTTGGACTGAAAATAATTCAGCGTGAATCTACATGTAGAATCGGTTTGCAAATTACGCCCGGCACTCTGTTAAGAGGTGCTAAGTACTCTCGGCCGGCAAACGCTACCGGTGTGTCACTTTGGAGGGTCTTGTGTCTGCTGGCATTGACTGATTTTGTCCGACTCTTTCCCATCATCCAGAGTTGAACACTAGTCAGATCCAAGAAGGAGTGGGAGAGGCCATCAATGGGATAGTGAAGCACTTCCACAAGCCAGAGAAGGAGGTGAGAGACACAACCCCCCACCACATTGTCTATTATTCATCACAGTGAAGGAGACAGTGGGTCCTCTGTCTGTACACTGCATGCAACACTGATAGTCTCACTCACATGTGTTCCGAATGAACAGATTCATATGGCCACAACTGATGTGTTGGACCAGGGTACTTTGAAAGTAGACAACATCAGTCACACTTTTTCTTTCCCTATCTGTTTTTCTATAGAGGGGCAGTCTGACCCTTCTGCTGTGTGGGGAGTATGGTCTAGTCTGGGCTTTAGAGCAGGTGTTCCAGCATGGCTTCAAATCCCCACGCCTCTTTAAGAATGTCTTCATCTGGGACTTCTTAGGTAAAGCCTCCAATACACAACCATTATACCTGAATATACAGTATACAGTGTCTACCGTGCCATGCTATTGGATGAGGCTGCGCTTATCAATGTCTTCTGTCTGTGATTTCTCCTTATAGAAAAGTCACAAGTGTACTTTGAGAGTGCTGAGCAGAGGGAGGTGACTCCAGATGAGAACTGGCAAACCAGAGTACGCCACTTCTGCCGCTTCATGCGGGCCATCAACAGCACATCTAGGAACATAGGCAAGGATGGGAAGTTCCAGATGCTGGTGTGTCTGGGTGCCAGGTAATATCTCCTCTGTAGCCTCACAAACGCACACAGAACAACAGCTATCATCAGGAACATTTGAATGGGAATTCATTGTACGGCACTAAACGTCCTGGTCAAAAGGGCTAATTAGATTGCTTGAGATGTTTTACAAGACATCTTCAATTCAACTGAAAGAGAGGTGCTTTCATTATCTCTCTAATATCAGCTAGGGTTGCAAAGGGTCGGAAACTTTCCAGTAAACTTTATTTCAGGACATTTTCCGTGGGAAGTTAAGCCCGGGAATTGGGGAATTTAGCTTAAATTCATCAAAAAAGTTAGCTTATAACAGTGAACTTGTTCTAGGTTAGCAATTCTAGGTCTTGGGGCATATTTTGGTTAAACTATCCTAAATGCAATGGAATTGCAACCCTCTGCATGCACAGTGCATTCTTCCATCACATGTGCAGTGCAGTCTTCCATCACATGTACAAATGATTCTTAAGATCTTGCACACTAATGAGATGCTATTGAGCCCACACTACTGCACTTCCTTGTCTGAGCCAAGGACTACATGCTTTCTAGTAAGTTTTGATTACAATACTGGGTGGGATGAATATATTTAATATGACATCCATGATTTGTTGTTAACTAGTAAATAGTAGCCTTCAGCAAAGTGTTTTTAAATTATTTCTAATGTGTTAACAATTTCTGCTAGTTCGTTTTTGCTACCATGTGGGTTTTAGCTTGCTTGAGCCTGCTAACTGAGGAGTGTTTTTTTTTCTTTTGGAAAAGTTTTATTTACACAATTCCTTTTAAAAACAGCTCATACATTCATTTAATCATTTATACACATAAAAACGGCAACAAGGCATAAAACACAGCATTTGGATTTACATTTAAATTTGTTAAAAGTACATGTTGTTAAAACCAATGACAACAACTATGAATAAAAGTACTTTCTTTGTAAAAACCTCAAATCTGTAAAAGCCATTTAAAATGTGTACGAAATGATTCAACAAAGATAAAACATTTTTAAGACGTTTAGAAACATGTTAAAAAGTCACTTTGTTAAAAGGCTGTCTTCAATCGCTTGTACAGGAGCGGGGTGAGTCCTTATCAAACTCGCCTCATCCTGCTCTCCCGAATAGACCATCGTCCCGTCCTTCGGGGCCCAGAGGAGATCCCTCCCCTAGGCGCATCGCCCTAGGCGCCGCAGCGCTGTCAGGCCGTGGCCGCCGGGACCTAGGGTGTTGTGGGGGACCCTTCGCCTGGGGTCGAGGCCCCCTTCCGTTCGTACCACCCCAGGGCTTCCGTGGCTACCATGGCCACTGCCTGGGGGGGGTGGTCTCTACGCTTTTGGCTACCAGCAGGTTACGGGAGGACCACAGTGCTTCCTTCAGGCACGTGAGGGTGGGCCAGTGCTTGATGAAGGCCTTTGGTGGAATGGCCCTTCGGCCCACTCCGTACAGCACGAGCTGAGGTGTTAGGTCCTCCCCTGCTGGTAGACACGATGTGATCAGGGGGCCTGCTTCCTTCCACAGGTCCCTGGCGGCTCTGCACTCCCAGAGCATGTGCCTCACCGACTCATCTTGGCCGCAGCCCGGTCGGGGGCACGCGGATGTCCTCGCCATGCCCCGTGAGTGCATAACGGCCCTGACCGGGAGGATCTCGTGGGCGACCATCCAGGACAGGTCCCGATGCCGATTCAGGAGTGCAGGATGGGCCACGTTGCGCCAGACCGTTGTGGGCTCGCCTATAGCGAGCCCGCGCACTGGACACACTGGTTCCCGTTCCTGCACAAGAGAGAGAAGAGAGCGGTGTTTAGTTAAAACCGTGACTGCTTCCTTTTCCAGTTTGAAATGTCTTAAAAATTTCTGGAGCTGGACGTAGTGGGTGGGGAGCAGGAAAGAGACTGGGGCTCGCAGGTCGACTGGGATCAGCCTCAGAGTCCTGAGGTAAGATCCCAGCCAGAACCGTGCGAGGGCCTGTGTCTTGTTATTGACCGGGGAGGTGGCCAGAGTCAGATGTAACGCTGTGTAGCGGCTGCCCAGGAACAAGTAGAGGTCAGGCAAGCCTTTCCCCCCCCTTGGACCTGGGCCTCTTGACCACCTCCCTCCTCAGCCTCTCCCACTTGCTTCCCCACAGAAAGTAGAACAGCATCCGCTCCAGGGCTAAAATACTCCTTCGGGGGGGATAAAAACAGAACTGATTAATAAAAGCACAGGTAAAATCACAGCTTTTATGATTAAAACCTTGCCCTCAAAAGTCAGCTGTCGTAGTCCCCAAAAACCCAGTCTCTGTCTTACTGTCCCCAGGATCCCACTCCAGTTCCCACTCCCTCCTCCCTCCTGGTCAAACTTTACCCCCAGTACCCTTATGTCCGTCAGTTTAACTGTCAAAGGTAGTCTGGTCAAGTCTGGGTCTGCCCACGGTCCGAAGAATTGGGCCTCTGTCTTGTCTCTGTTCAGTCTCGCCCCAGAGGCTCGTCCGTACCAGTCAGTCCTGTCCAGAGTCCTGTCGACGGATAAAAGGTCAGTGCATAAAATGTTGACGTCGTCCATGTAAAATACGCACTTGGCGGTCATCCCCCCACTCCCCCGGGATACCCACCCCACTGATCCGTTGGTCCCTTCTCAAGACCTGTGCCAGTGGTTCAATGCAGGCCACGAACAGAAGAGGAGATAAAGGACAGCCGTGACGGACGCCGCAGTGTACTCCCACTGCTTTTGATAAATGCCCGTTTACAAGAATTTTGCTGGTGATGTCCCCGTACAGCAGTCCCACCCAAACTAAGAACCTGTCCGGGAAACCCTTTTTTTTTGCAGTACCTTAAAGAGGTACTGGTGCGAGACCCGATCAAAGGCTTTTTCAAAATCTAAATTTAGGACTACAAGCCGCATATTTCTGTCTCTCGCATAACAGATGGCATCTCGGATCAGTATCAGGCTGTCCGTGATCTTCCTTCCGGGCACGGCACAGGTTTGGTCCGGGTGGATCACCTCCCCTAAAACAGAAGACATTCTGAGTGTTAAAACTTTGGTAAAAAGTTTACAATCAAAATTTAAAAGGGTAATCGGTCTCCAGTTTTTCAAGTCTGTCCTGTCGTTTTTCTTATATAAAAGAGTCACGATCCCCACTCTAAAACTGTCAGGTAGTCTGTCGAGGTGTTCGAAGTCAGTAAAAACAGTCAGAAGTTCGTCGGCTAAAACATCCCAAAAGGTCAGATAAAACTCCAAAGGGAGGCCGTCCTCCCCCCGGTGATTTACCCCTCTTAAAACGTTTCAGTCCTTGGTCGATTTCTGTCCTCGTCAGGTCTTTTTTCAGGTCGTCCGTGTTGGGTAAGGTCTTGTCAAGATACGTTAAAAGGTCCCCCATTGTTCCCTCGCACACATCTTTTTCCCCAAACAGTTCCCCATAAAAGTCCTCGACCACTTCCTTTATTCCCTCTGTGTCTGTTTTTAAAACCCCGTCCTTGTTTTTCAATCCTGTCATTGTCCTACCCTGGCTAACTATTTTCTTAAAAAAGTACCTAGTGCACTTCTCCCCCTCTTCTAATTCCCTTTCCTTACTTCTTAAAATAACCCCCTTACTTCTCTGTTCTGCTAAAAGTACCATTTCCTTTTTTACTTCTTTGATTTCTTGGTTAAAATCAAAGCCCTGTTGGCGTAAGTTAAAATACCTTTCCAGTCGCTTTTGCAGTCCCACCATGCGTCTATCTTTTGCTTTGCTTTTTTCCTTTCCTATCTCTCTAAAGAAGGTCCTCGTCCTTCCCTTCACCATTTCCCACCACTGTGCTCGTGTGTCAAAAAAGTCCTGTAGCGTCTGCCACTGGCTGAACTGCTCTCTGTACTGGCTAACTACTCTATCATCTTCTAGCAGGGAGCAGTTCAATTTCCAGGGCCCTCTTCCCACAGTCACACCCGAGGTTAGTGAAAGGGTGCACGTCAGCATTACGTGATCTGAGAAGAAAGCAGGGGTTATTCTAGCATCAGTTGGGGGACAGTCCCGGGTAAACAGATAATCAATGCGAGAGGCTCTGGTGCCGTCACCACTGGTCCAGGTGAAGCCCTCCTCTCTTGGATGCAGGGTTTTAAAACAGTCAGTCAGCTTAAAATCCCTGCACAACCCTTGCAATAAAACACTTGACCTGTCTACCTTAAAATCCTCTCCTGCCCCTCTCCTGTCTGCTCTACTTAAAACACAATTAAAATCCCCACCCACCACTAGAGGATCCCTCCCTAGCATGTGGGACTGCAGGTCCTCTAAAAGTGCGCACCGGTCATGTTTGTCATTAAAACCATATACGTTTAGCACGTTAAACTCTAACGCTAACTGAGGAGTGTTAATTCACCTGTTTCCATACATGTTTCATTTTAAAACAAAAGAGTTGTTTAATCTAACTGCTTAACTATTTATCTGTACATGGAATTGTATTCTGGTTTTTTTACTAATTATTTTCCAATCTTTACAGGAAAATGCCACTGATGTGTGGAGACATTTCACTGCAACTAATGTAGAAGGAAAAGCTGTGTACGTGTTCAAATACTGTGCCAAATCAAATGTGAAGAATGCAACAAAGATGCAGAATCATCTGGCCCAAGTGCATACAGTTCCCTCAGCGCTCACAACAAGCAACCTCTGACAAAAGTCCCTCTACTTCTATTCGAGGTGAAAATTATGAATCAGGCACCTTATCGATAGCAACAGCTCATGGTCCTCCTGGAATCAGAAGTTTTTTTACTCAATGGAGGAACATAGTCAGAGAAATGCCAAGGAAATGGTTAGGTATGTGAAGGGTCATCAAGTTATAGCAGCAATCTACCTCACCAATCAAAGTGAGAAGAGTAAGAGCACCACATTGAAGCTGCCCAGCAACACTCATTGGGGTGGTGTTGTCATCATGCTTGACAGTCTCTCCTGTCAAGGGGAAGGAGTCTCTCCAAGAAATGGCCTTATCACAGTCTGCCCATATGGACAGCCCCATCAAGAGGATCCTACTGGATGATGTATTCTGGAAGAGAGTGGTAAGCAGCCTGAAACTCCTGAAACCTATAGCTGTAGCCATTGCATGGATTGAGGGGGACAATGCCATCCTGTCTGATGTTCAGACTATGTTTGCAGATGTAAGAAAAGAAATCCGTACTGCCCTGCCCATTTCTCTGTTGCTCCAAGCAGAGGTAACTGCAGTTCTGAAATACATCAAAAAGCGTGAAGACTTCTGCCTGAAGCCCATACACGCCGCAGCGTACATGTTGGACCCCAAGTATCCTGGAAAGAACATCCTGTCAGGTTCAGAGATCAACAAGGCTTATGGTGTCATCACTACCGTGTCTCGCCACCTTGGCCTGGATGAGGGCAAGGTTCTTGGCAGTCTGGCGAAGTACACTTCCAAGCAAGGGCTTTGGGATGGAGATACGATATGGCAGTCTTGCCAACATATCTCATCAGCCACCTGGTAATAGGGACTTTGTGGATCTGAGGCTATTTCCCCTGTTGCCTCCATCATCCTCCAAATCCCACCAACATCAGCCACCTTAGAGTGCAACTGGTCCTTGTTTGGGAACACACACACCAAAGTCTGCAACAGACTGACCAATACAAGGGCTGAGAAATTGGTTGGTCATCCGGGCAAATTTTAGGCCTTTTGAGCCTGGCAACGAGCCATCCTCAACAAGGTTAAAAAAAGTGACCGTGAAGATGAGGCCTCGGAGTCTGATGTTCAAGAAGTGAACATTGAGGAGGTGCTGGGAGAAGACATGGAAGCCTTAGAGGAAGACATCCAAAGCTTTAGTTTCTAGATTATAATTTTACAGATGTATGTTGAAAACGTTTTTGGGAGATAAGATGGATCATTGGGGATCATTCAATATTCCCTTTCTTCTGTTGTTCAGTGAAATCATCCCATGTGAAGAGTCAACTCATTTAATTGAAGTTAAATTCGTAACTAAATCGTTTTAAAAATTTATATTGGAAGGATTTAATAATTTGCAATAATGTCTACTTATGATAAGGTAAAAGGTTTATGTTTCTGGCTCCATATGATATGGTAAATATATCCAATGCAAAAAACATCTACATTTAAATGGTATTATTAATTTGCATATATTTCAGTTAATTCCCAAATATTCCTGTTAATTCCCACGGAAAGTTTCCACCTCTGAATATTCCCCAAAATGTGCAACCCTAATAGCAGCACAGCATTTATCACTGTGATAACAGAGTGGGCGGCTTTGTCCTCTTTTGTAGTGTAGTGCTAGGGTGATCCCTCCCCGCCTCCTGCTTCAGATATTCTCCCTCACACTGTGTGTCTTCCTGTCTTGTTGGGCATTGTATGAGTATGTGTGTTTGTGGAGGTTGAATACATAGAAATAAAATTATATTTTTATGGTTGTATAGTTAAGCAATAAGGCACGAGGGGTGTGGTATATGGCCAATATATCACAGCTAAGGGCTGTTTTGTGTCGTGCCTGGATATTTTATTTATTTAACCAGGCAAGTCAGTTAAGAACAAATTGTTATTTACAATGACAGCCTACCCTGGACAACGCTGGGCCAATTGTGCACCACCCTATGGGACTCCCAATCACGTCCGGATGTGATACAGCCTGGATTCAAACCAGGGAATGTAGTGATGCCTCTTGCACTGAGATGCAGTGCCTTCGACCGCTGAGCCACTCGAGATACAGCCCTTAGCCGTGGTATATTAGCCATATACCACAAACTCCCAAGGTGCCTTATTGCTATTATAAACTGATTGTCAACGTAGTTAGAGAAGTAAAAATAAATGTTTTGTATACGGTCTGATATACCATGGCTGTCAGCCAATTAGCATTCAGGGCTCGAACCACCCAGTTTATAATCCCACTTTAAGCTTCCACACACTAGTTCAAAACATACAGTATATATCCTACCTGTTATGACACCTCAGACTTCCTCTTTCTCTCTCTTAACCCTTTGTGGCAGAACAGGGCTTGGTACTGTAGCTCAAATGCACCTGCCGCTTCAATGAAATACCTTCTCTTTGTTCTTTGTCAGAAATCTTTTTAAGTGGCACTTAGCGAGACCAGACATGCCTAAATGCTACGGAAATAATACCTCAGTCATAACCAAGCTTGAGCCCTTCCTATCCTGTCTTTTAGCAGGGATGAGGATTTACTAAAAAAGTTCCCTGAAGTCAGTCTGGTAAACTTCCTGTTTCTCTTTGCTCTTCCTAGGGACCATTTGTTACACCACTGGATCGCTCTCCTCACAGACTGTCCAATCACAGTCCAAATGTACGAGGACACAGCACTGATAAAGGACCGCTCATTGGTAAATTCTCTGATCAGAGTGCTACAGACTTTGCAGGAGTTCAACATTACCCTAGAAGCTTCACTTGTCAAAGGGATCGGTATCTAGGCTCTCTTTCGTTCAAACCAATTGGACCTGACTAAGGAAAACTGCTAGGGACCACTAAAGAACAATTAAACCTTTATATGCAGAAAGATACTTGAACAATTAAGGGATGATTTCTGGCTTATATTAAAGCTACTGTTACATTTGCCATATATTAAGTGCAATGAGCCTTTCAAAATGTGTTGTTATTTTTATCCTCAACAATGTTGCTGTTAGATGTTAAGAATATGTTTTCTATTACGATCCATTACTTTCACTTTGTTGAAGAAGATAACCCACCTGTTGTATACTACTTTATTGAAAGTTAAATATTTTCATTGTTATTGTGAACTGCTGACAATGGCTATATTCTAAAAAGGAAAACAAGGAACAAAAACTGTTAATATATTTTCAGAGAAGAACAGTATTATTTTGATATGTCTGTCAAGTTGCTTGCTCTGTTCTAATTCTAACTGTCATAATGCAGAGCTTGAGGCAAATGATGCAGAAGTATGCTTTATAAGTATGAATATGACATGGTATAGATGTTTGTGTAGGGTGGGAAACTGAATCCTCTACATCAATATGACAGTGTGTAAGTTTGGATCAATCCCCCTGGAAGTACTGTAGGATGCAACTATTTTATATGGAATAACTTGGCCTAAGAAGAGGCCCCTGAATAAGATAATGTAGCGTATGCTAGTGATGCACAATATGTATTCAGTTGGAGAAGTGTCACTATAAGGCCATGTCAGTGCTTCACATTTGACACACAACTCTTCAACAGTACAGTACTCATCATAACCATGGCTTGGTAGAAAGTGAGTCATTTATAAAATGACAGCCTTTGTGTAAATACCTCTAACCAGTGCATCCTTCTTTCCAACAACTTCTCATTATTCCTCACCTGTTCTGCCCATTCCTGGCAGGTTTACAACATCATGTTTTTTCAGTAGTGAAAATTGTATGAGCTGATTGCCACTTAAATTAATAATGAGTGGTACATATGGTTGCTTTAAAAGGTCAGATTCAAAATAGAGCAAACAATTCTCCCATGAACTGTTGGTATTTCTGCTATGCAATATTATCCACATCACACACAAAAAATCAACCCAAGATCTAGATGAGAATCATTGGACCTCCTCCAATTGTCTTACTGTGCAGCATATGATGATGAATAACAACAGCAGTTTGACAGAAGTAGGTGTGAAGGATATCTTTCCTGTGCCAACTTCTGAATTGTGTTGGTTGTACTATTCCATTTATAATCGACATGAGCATCTTGGGAGATATATTTTTGTTTTTCAATACTGTTGTACATTTATTGGCATAGCCGTATAATGTTGTGTTTACTAAGTGAGGAAATGTGTACAGTGTAAAAAAATAAAATTAAGAATAAAATTACAGAAATGCATTAATATGGATGTTATTTTTATTGAAGGAGTATAACTGACTAGAATGGGTACACTATAAATTGCTATATGGTTATCGATGGTATTGTAAATGCCCCATATATTCCCCATATGAACTGTAGAGCAAAAATAAGATAACTTTACCCAGCAGAGAAATCAAACACTGATAACACTTGTAACAACAACAAATGCTGGTTTTAAAATGTAAACAAACTCATTCGCGCCATTTCAAATACTTTTTTTAAATTGTCCATTCATACGTTGATGATACGATGCTTGCTGGGACATGGAGTCTAATGAGGTGTTGATTTAAATAGGATAAAACGGAAAGCATTTCCATACTCACTACTACTCCCAGAATCCCATATTGTTAAATACCATGCATAGTGTGCGCCAATTGGTTGAATTTGTGTTCAAACGGACACGTTACACTCCTAATATGGTGTTTCTACGATGGAACGCTTATGTTCATGTTTTTTTATGCTAATGTCATTCTAATACCCAGCTGTATGCAGCAGTAGTAGTAAGGCATGCGCAGTGTGTAAAAAGACAACGGCGAAGATTCAAAGTTTTTGTTCGGTAAGTCCACTGTTATTTACCATTTACGCAATTTGCATTTAGAAATTAACGCAAATGCTGATGTTTTACAGATCTTACATTTAATTCTAGTCTGTCGCGTGCGAACTATATCTGCAACGGGGTCATTGTAACAATGGGAGAGCATGGATATGGAGCGTGGCGTGGTAGCTAGCTAACGTTAGCAGGCTAGCTAACAACAATAGTCAGATTGCTATTTGGCGCTCTCAGCGGGCGAACGTTTGAATTTAAAGGGAAGGAAACTATATAAAGTATTGTGCGTGTTAAATCTTGCAACAATTTAATTTGAAATGATAAAACAAGCTAGTTTCGCTCAATTCACTTTGTCGTATTTGTTTTTTATGACTTGGTCCGCTTTTTGTTTCTTCAGTGAAAGGAGTTCTCCTTCCCCGCTTTTTGTTTCGGATCCCCCAAGTAACTGAAAATCACTTTCCCGACGGGAACATATCAGTTTTAAACACGGTTAATCAAGGGCAATATGAAAAGCATAGTTAATGTATTTACCAGCGACACACTGTTCTCATTTGTCGAGTATTTGTAGTAGCCAAGTTAGCTAGCGATGGCGTCATTACTAGCGGGGGTTGCCAGATGCTGACATTCTATTTTGTTGGATTGCTTGCAAGTAACAATGATAGTTTTGGCAATATACCGTTGGTGTATTGTAATCTACTAAATTGAATAGCTAGCTTGCAATGGTTGGCTAGATTTAGTTGTGTGAGTCTGTGCTTAAAAACCATTCAAACAATTTCATCCTTTGGTTCCTGTCCCGCGGGCTTTGTTTAAAAATAGTCTCCTCCAGTCAGGAAACAAAAAAGCGAGATGGGAGTCGCAGCCTATAACGTTAATTGTGTATGCATAATAACGGGGACGTCTAGCAGATCTATCACCGGTGGCTAACTGAATGTCATTAATTTGTATAGTAGCATGCAAGATTGATAAAAGGTGTATCTAAATGCGTAAGAAAGTTTATTTATTTATTTGCTCCGCATTGCTTTTTTGTGTAGTTAAAATAGGTCAATCGTCAATAAATATGAGGAAGCTTGTCTCAGCGTGAAGTTATATCATGGATCGCTGAAATTGTAGAATAAGACTTCTAAATGGAAATAACACAATGTTTTGACCAATGTGGCGACCCGCCCCTTTCCCCCAGGGGAAAGCATTACAGCAGCAACGTTACAGTGCTATTACTATTCTGCATGGCATCCTTTGGTAATCTATTTGTTCTTTCTTGGTAGGTTTCTTTCTCCCATTGATCATCATGTTTGGTTTTCACAAGTCGAAAATATATCGCAGCCATGAAGGATGTTGCATTTGCAAAACCAAGTCCTCCAGTTCACGCTTTACTGACAGCAGCAGATATGAAGAAACCTTCAGGCTATGTTTTGGGTAAGCTTTAAGTGTTAATGGCATGATAACATTGCATTCATCAAATACTTCCTTTTCGGGGAGTATTAAACACTACACACTTTTATTTCTGTATTGTAATTCATGTTAATGCTGAGTTTGCACCAGTTTTTGTCCCGGTGATTGTATGCCATAAAAGGTCAAACAAGTGATGGTCAACAGATTGAATTGGGAAGATTATTATTAACTAGTTTAGGATTGGTTCTAGGATGGCTTACCTTGTTTTTTTGCTGTCTGAAGAACAGCGACGCTAACTTTGCGGTGCTTCATATATAAGTTAATGTTATGTAACAATGTTTACTGATTTGCTTGAGGTGTATTGTTTATTGTGCTTTTGTTTTCATTTCCTTGATTATTTATCAAGGTTGTCAGAGGATCGTGTGGGAGACATCTGCAATGCTTGTGTGCTGTTAGTAAAAAGATGGAAAAAACTGCCAAAGGGCTCTAAGAAGAACTGGAACCATGTATGCACCATCTTTTTATTTTAGTTCAATGAGGATTCACTGTGAATTTTCATATAATTGATGCTGTGTCGAAGTTGAGTGATTGACATGTATTATATGACATTAGGTTGTGGATGCAAGAGCTGGGCCTGGCTTCAAGCTAACCAAACCCAAGAAGATGAAGAACAACGATGGGAAGAAGAAAAACAAACTGAAGAGGCTTCACAAATTCAAAAGACAAAGTAGGTCTCTTGTTAAATCAACAAAATTATAGAATATATACTCCAACATTTTTGCACTACTGAGTTTTACTACATAAGTCTTTGTTTCACTTTAGTCATTAGGCCCTACTTGGAGGATCCCGGTAGACATGCAAATGTTGCCTCTAAGTCATGTATCATAAGAGAATGCCCCCAAAATGGTTCTGTTTGTCCTTTCAGACTCGGATGCCCACAGCACGACATCCAGCATGTCTCCATCCCAGTCCCCCAGCTACGAGTCAGATGACGGCTCAGACATTGAGTCCAAACAGAGGCGCCCCACTCCTTCTGTCTTTTCCTTCCTGGACCGTTCTTACTGGAAAAGGTATCTCAATGAAGTATATGAAATTGAAGTCTGTCTGAAAAATCTAAGTTTATAATTTAGTACTGTAGTTTTATCTGGGACAATTCTGCAGAAATGTATTTTTTAGGACAAACTATTGAATGGATACTTCATCCTCTTCCCTGTAGACAAAAGGTGTGCTGTGGGATTGTCTACAAAGGGCGCTTTGGTGAGGTGATGATTGACCCACGTCTCTTCAAGCCCTGCTGCAGCTCCAAGAAGCAGGAGACGTTGATTCCCATGCAGGACACACACCTTCCCCTTCCCGCCATTCACCCCCCGCCTCTCCTGCTACCAAAGGCCCTGAAAGAGGACTGGTGATGGCTCTTGAGCATCCCCTTGGGGTGTCAATGGCACCCGACAAGTTGTCTCCAGTGGCAGACTACCCCCAAAACCATTCCCTATTAGTTCACTGTGTATTTAGACGGCCAAATGATTTTCCTATTTTTGCTTTGATATGTGTTTTTGTTTTTTATACATTCATTTTCTTATCTTTTTTAAAGAAAACTAAAAAGAACCAAAAAAAATGTTTTTATAAAGGCATTAGTTGTACTATTTATAGGATGGGGAGGCAGAATTATATTTGGCCTTGAAGGGCACACTATCCAGGTCTGATTAATTTGGTTTACAACATTTAAAGCTTATTTTCTGTTTTACGGTTACCAGCGTTTGTGTATATATTATGTTCCTTTTGCCAGCATCGTCTTTTTAAAGAAACATTTTACTGTTGTCTAATTGGCAATGAAGTGTTCATGTGCTGATATGCAAGACTCCACCAGCTAGATTTCTAAAAACTAAAAACAACAGCTTATTTGCATTGATGGAATGGACACTTTCAAGTGTTTTCTTATACTTATGTTCCCCTGACACTCAAGCAGATTAATTTGATTTATAGCATCTTAATATATAAAGGGTTATGGGCTATGAGAGTATTTGGGGGGGGGGGTCTTCAGTGAGTTTATACATTATGATTGGCCTTTTAAATGTATACATGCATGTATTGTCTCACTCTCCCACACATGCATGGTTTGGCAAGAGCTGAGTAGTATTGTACATTGTCAGATTTGTAAACACTCCGTACCATGAGCTTATCCATTGCTTTTCCAGCAATTTCATGCAAGTGAATCGAGATAAATTGAGTTCGACCAAGCATGCAGAACTCATCTTTGTCTTGGAATGAAAACCAGCAAATATTTATTTGTAGTTTGTAGTCTTCCATGAGCTGAAAATGCACATTTTATAACCATATTTTGAAGTGTTTTTGTATATACACTTGTGAGTGTTGGCTATGAGAACTATTTTAAATTACAGGATTGACAACTCATATTTTTAAATCACTAAATGTGTACAGATGTGAAAATATTTAGATTGAGGTTTTCTTTTATGGCATCACTTGTAACTTATTCATTGGCCAATAAGTGGCTAGCCTACTCCCCAAGTTTGTCACAACATTTCAGGGGGTTGTGTTTGGTAAGGCACAATGCATTTAAGCTTTAGCAACCAATTATGAAAATTAGCAGTGTGGTGTTGGACAACTTCCGGCAGTAACATAGTTTGTGCCTGCTGAATAACAACCATATCTTTGTCCTATGAGTTGAAGGCTAAAGCAATACTTACACTATTAATGTTCTGTGTTTGTTGGCATCTTGATATTCTGTTATTGAACGTGTATTTTATAATTTTTGTTTTGTTCATCGACAGAAATCAAATCAAAGCTGAGACTATGCAGACATTTTGAATGTGAGAAATTACCTAAATGTTAAAGGAGCAACGTTTGTAAGTCCATCTCTGCCTCGTAGCAAATTGATTTTTCAGCTTTTCATTTTTTTAAAGTGATATTTCATAATTATTATGCGGCTTTGCCTCAAGGGACAACATACATTTATGGTTAGTGGTCGAGTCAAACCAATAAGATGTGTACCTCTGTTAAATAATGAACAGTTTTGCAGTAAGTGGCATGAATTATCAGTTTGTTGTCAGACATGCAGACAGGTAGCCTGAGTGCCAGTCTGTCTGTTCTGTCATGCCAACTTCTTGTTACTCTTTTTCATGCCAAACATTGTATGGCTTGACAATGATATCAATGGTGTTTGCAAGAGCACAAACAGATCTGGCACCTGGCTAGTAGACAGAGTATCCTGTTGTGCAACGTTATTTATTTGCTGTAACTGAACTTCATCACACTAGAATGGTTTGTGTCAGTATACTGTATAACCTTGGTTATCAAAACAGTTACTTTTGTGTGGCAGGTTAGTTGAGTGTTAAAAATCTTTCTGTGATTCTTAAATAATGTCATTAAAAGGAGAGCTGCTGCTTACTTTTATCAAGATGGAAATTCTAAACGGTTTTTGTATATAGGGAAACGCCTATTTTATTGCCGTTTGCGTGGTACATTTGATCATATGAGGTGTGCCTTATAAGAATGAACGTTCCTTTTACATTATGAAATTCAACCTGTAATGTAATTTAATATGTATTTATTTCAAATCCATTTGGAAAACTGATTCTGTTAATTGAACCGTTAGGACCTTCAAGTCATTTTCATTTTGTGCACTTTCGATTTTGTTATGTTTTTGTCTATATTGTTATTGTGTATCTCAAAAACTACGTTAGTTCTGTCTTGTAATAAAACATAAATCCTTTTTGGGTCTTTGTGATCTCATTTCAACCGCTAGATGGTACTAAAATCTTAACACTCGTTTAGTCATCGTAGAGATTGGAGAGAAGGTTGGTTTAAATTAAAGCAATGAATAATGCTTTTTATGAGTTGCACTTGATCGACTTTTTTTCACTAGTTCAGTATAATAGCTCACAAGTAAACTATTTTAATTTCGTTGCCAGTACTCTTAGGCATATCAGAAATGCCAACCCACCTTATGAAAGTACGGCTAGCGCCCCACGGGAGCAGTGCGCAGAATCAATGATCACAGGTGGGCCTACGAGGCACAGAATGTCTGTTGCCCAAACCTCTCATTTTCATTCGGATAATTGAAAATTGAGCGGGTAAGGCGCTCAGCTCAATATTCGATTTTGCCTCTGGTGTTGAACACAAAGGCGCCTAAATTAGCTCGCATGAAGGCTTCTTCAATATAAAGCCGCATTCACGTCAGGCGAAAGGTACCAGAATCAAATAATAGGAAGCTCCAGGCAAATAATTTACTTTCATTTTAACTCTTGAGGTCCCGAGATTATGACATGACGCAGCATAAATCCACATTCCAATGTCGATTGCCTATTCAATGTCTCATTCATCTCTTGCTTAAACCATGTTCGGAAATGTAAGATTTGCCAACTCGTTGTATAAGAATGAACCCGAGTTTCGCACTTGGGAAGTATCAGTATGAACCAATAGTAAGTTCTAAGCAAATAACTTACGTTCATTTAAACTCGGAGGTGTAATGGTCTAGATCTTATATGTGAAATTATATTCACTTGGATAAAGATGAGCGCGATTCAACGCAGCTTTGCGTGAGCTCCTATTTCAACAAAAACGAGTTTTAGACAACAGACGGATTTCAAAGGATGACACTTTGATCGCCGACAAAGACTCTAGACAATTCTGGAGCAGTCAAGTGTGAAATACGATGGGATAATTTATGGCCACCATTATTTCGAGGATTGGGCATTCAGAGATGCCCGCCTCATACAACAGGAGGATGAAAAAGAACATAGAACAGGGCACAGTGCAGATTTGCGGAGTTACATTTATTTTACAAAGTCAGGCTTTTAAGCAATATTTCGGGAACCACTCTTTTCGTCCAGCCAGAAGAGAGACACATTTCCTAGGCCTACTTAAAATACTTTAGGCTATAATTGTATGGTTATAAAATCAGTTATACAGCCTTATCTAATATTCTCAATTGCTTCTGTTTTCAGTACTCTCTCCCTCTCTCTCTAAATTCAAGTAAAGGGCTTTATTGGCATAGGAAACATTTTCACATTGCCAAAACAAGGGTAATAGATAATAAACACAAGTGAAATAAACAATCAGAACTCAATAGTAAGCATTACACTCATAAAGTTTAAAAATAATAGAGACACTATCTCTCTCTCACTCAGACACACACACACACACACACACACACACACACACACACACACACACACACACACACACACACACACACACACACACACACACACACGTAAATTCTTTTCTCTTTCCAAATCCACTCGTGAAGCCGACTGACAGGCTAAAATGAAAATGAGGCGGACACTTGGTCAAGACTTCAGAGCAAACGCGTCCTTTTAAGGACACCTCCAAAACTCGGATCATATCACCATGGGAGCTATTTGCAGTGCAAGGGACTTTTGTTTGTTTTTGCTCTTGTTAAATACTCGTCAAATCGCCGCTCTTCTAGAGAATCCAGGTGCGTTGTATGAGTTTCAAAGGCTGTTTTTATGCACTTTTATAAGAGTGTTTGCGCTCATGTTGTTGTTATTTTCAAATTATGTATAGTTTCCAACTACTTGGCAGACTTTATTTTGTTTTACATTATTATAGTTTGCCCACTCAGTTTTGGCTTCAATTGTAAAAATTGGAACTTGATGAATCTCTTTTGTCTGTTTGCTTTTTTAACGAAGTCCTACATTTGAACCAACCTACTCACTTGTTTTCAGATAAAATGAATAACAAATGTACCAATGATAAGGAATGGGTCCTGACTTGTATTCTTTCTTAATTTTAGTAGTGGATCAGGTTCAATCGGATCAATGTTTTGTTAACTTTAGTACTCAGAACCTGGCGAATTAGACGTTTACCTATTTAACTGAAAGTATTCAGTGTTGAATTGAATATTGGGAATTTAATGAGGACCACATTAATATCATAATCTTAATGTACATGACTAAAATACAGATAACGAAATGCTGTTTCTGGTAACATTTTATGCCATAATGTGGATTTCAAATCCAGATGCATGCGCAGAAGGAAGTGATGGATGTCACATTGATGCTATTTGTCAAAATACCCAAGCCTCTTACAAGTGCTCGTGTAAAGTAGGCTTTAAAGGCGACGGTAAACATTGTGAAGGTAATTATCTCCTCTAGCTCTGTAATTCCTTGTTCCTTTCCTTTTGTATTGGGATCCACATTTGAATTATTTGGACCAATAGTTCCTTGGATTTCAAGACAAGTTTCAATGACATTTTGATGATATATCATATACCTTGTCATAATGCATGACTTTTTATTTAAATGATGTGGCCCATTGTTTGAAAGGACCCTTTTCCATTAAATGCTCAAATGGCAAACATTCATCAATCTCGACTTGACTCCCTTTTAGACATTGATGAATGCGACATCGAGTACAATGGTGGCTGTGTACACGAATGTAACAACATACCAGGCAATTATCGTTGCACTTGCCATGATGGATTCAATTTAGCGCACGATGGACATAATTGTCTTGGTAAGATACATTTCAGACTACAAGGTAAACAACATTTGATGTATTGAGTGTTTGACAATCATTTCGCAGATATAACTTTAGGCCTATAAGGTGAATTAAGGTGGCATTAAAAGTGTATAATTTCAATAGGGAATTCGTTTCTATTCTGCTAAGACCATTGAACAATGTGTGGCAGCCAGGTAAATCGAGATTTGTTGTAATATTTATTTAGTTTTCATGAAGACAGCCTAGGAATTCATGGACATTCATCCAGCTATTTCATTGTTCTGAGAAGTCATGTCCTGGCTCTGCCTGCAGATGTGGACG
Source organism: Oncorhynchus gorbuscha (assembly GCF_021184085.1). NCBI lineage: Eukaryota > Metazoa > Chordata > Actinopteri > Salmoniformes > Salmonidae > Oncorhynchus > Oncorhynchus gorbuscha. Next base: position 9,382,356 of record NC_060176.1, read on the forward strand.
AGTGTGTCTTCAACAATGGAGGGTGCCAGTATACATGTGTCAACACCATGGGGAGTTATGAGTGCAGCTGCAAAGAGGGCTTCTTCCTCAGTGACAACCAGCACACATGTATCCACCACTCTGTGGGTGAGTACCCCTGAATACCTGCCCTGTGATGGCTTCCAACTCTCCTTCCCACCTTCAAATGTGTGTATGTACAGTATGTGTGTCTCTGTGGCTGTGTGTGTGCGTGTGTGTGCATGCATGTCTGTTGGGTCTCAGTCCATGCATGTTTCTGTATGTTTGTGTCTCAGTCTATGTGTGTGTGTGTGTGTGTGTGTGTGTGCGTCCTTATGTGTGTATGTGTATATGTGTGTTTGTGTTAAGGTAGGCTACTAAGCTGTGTCCAGGGCACAGCAGAGAATTATGGAGCTAATTCCCGAATGTTCACATACAAGAGTGTGATTGACAGCACAATGATGGATGACAGCTGTTAAATCGGTCCCCTCTCTGTGGCATTATCTAGAGCAGTCGGGCTCCAAAGGGCCCATGCTGTGGGAAAAGGAGCCCCGTGTCCCAGAGAACAAAACAAGTTAATAACTGCAACACTTGGGCTTTGTGGCCTGTGTCTTACATTAGAATAAAGCTCTCACACGTATTGTTGTTTTATTCTCACTAAATTCAATGAAGAGATCCAAAGGTTCTTGACTACATTGGGTTTCCCTTGGAAAAGTTACGAATCCTACCAGCACATCCACTCAGCCGTTGCAGCATAAGAATAAAGGAGCTGCTCTCTACAGTGACCTGGGAAAAGGCCAATGATGGTATTAGGATAGAAAATAATAGTGTGATTCTGACTCCCATACACACTGAGTGTACAGAACATTATGGACATCTGTCAATTTTGGAACTACTTCAGATCAGTAGTTTCCAAATATGAGGCTTACTGCCTAAACCTACATTGAGTGTACAACACATTAGTAACACCTGTTCTTTCCATGACATAGACTGACCAGGTGAATCCAGGTGAAAGCTATTATCCCTTATCGGTGTCACCTGTTAAATCCACTTCAATCACTGTAGATGAAGGGGAGGAGACAGGTTAAAGAAGGATTTTTAAGCCTTTAGACAATTGAGACAAGGATTGTGTGTATGTGTGGGGGGGGGGGGGTGCAACTTAACATTAGGTAGGTGTCCTTAATGTTTTGTCAACTCAGTGTATAAAGTATATGAATATGTAGATTGACCTCGGTAAAATCTGATTAAATAAAGTACTTATCTGAGTGTCCACTCAAAGTGTTGGTGGTTAGCTTTGTTTCTGTTTTCCTTCAGGGAAAAGCTCTCTGCCTCTGCCAGTGGGCTTTACTCTTTGTCCTTTCCCAGCCACTTGGTTTTCTTTCCCCTCTTTTTTTTGACATGGCTTGAAAAAGCTATGTCAGCCCAGTCCATTTGGAGTTGCACATTTGAGGGGTCCACTGCACTTGCATGTCAGCTGAATGCATCAGCCCTCTCGAGGAAGTGTTATTGTTGGGCCATGCCCCAAAGGGTTGTGTCAGATTTCTAGTCAGGGGTCTTCAATAATCTATCATCAGACATCATTGGTGTTGTGCAGTGTCAGTTGTTTTGCATCTGTATTTCATTACCATGTACTATGTGTAACAACATGTGAATACACTGTTGTGAGTAGTGTAATTACAGTGTTATTACCCAGGTATAGGAGACACTTAATGTAAAGTGTAACCTCTCTTTCCCAGAGGGTCTTAGCTGTATGAATAAAGAGCATGGCTGTGCTCACATCTGCAAGGAGACACCCAAGGGAGGAGTGGCCTGCGAGTGCCGCCCAGGATTCGAGCTGGCCAAGAACCAAAGAGGCTGCATCTGTATGTGTGAAGTTTTGTGATTGATCGTTTAGCCAGCTCAACCAAGAGTTTTGTTTAGATAACACATGAGTTGAACTTTGGAATTGACCCAAGTTTTGTGTTATTGGCCTAGTGACCTGCAACCATGGTAACGGGGGCTGCCAGCACACCTGCGAGGACATGGAGCAGGGGCCCATCTGCAGGTGTCATGTGAGGTACACCCTGCACCCTGACGGCAGGTCCTGTGTAGGTAAGAGCTGACCAACCACATCCAGGCCTACTTACATACTACTATGGACCCTCACTTTCTCACCACCCGATTCCTCCCCTGTAAGCATCTCTACATATAGCAAACCAGATGACCTAGTCAATAATGGTGAAATGGACTGGATCCTTCTAGATATTTCCATCTGTACACTTCTTCATCCTTTTTGTTACTCTCGCCCACTGAAACTCACCTGGATCACATCTTGAGCCTGTGGATGAAATGGCAATCCTTTTGAGGAGCTTGCCATCTCTCCTGACAGCGAGTGTGTATTTCCTCCATTTGCACCCGGTGGATATGATAAGCATCAGCCGTCAGATAGGAAGGAGACGTACAGTAGGCCTGTGGGTAGTATCTGTTTCTCCCGCGGCGCTACTGTGTGTGTGGGGTCCAGGATTATCACTGAGTTGTCTCCAGCTCCATCTCACAGTTCCATCTCCTGTCTTATCTGCCACACGCATAGACAGCCAAACTGCATGTCTCAGGTGTCACCATGCTTCTGGTTCCAGAGAGGAACACAGAAAAACATCCAGGGGACCACCAAGGTGTGCACTGGGCAATTCAGCTACTGTGCATCAGCAGACAGAACAGAACAGGAGGCAACTTGGTGCAAACCATTTTCTTAAATGTTGACCTGTGTTTATTTTAGTTAGACTAAAACACTGTGTATGTATCTACGTGTATTCTGTTGGTTAGGTTACTGACTGTTACTCACGTCACCCACTGTCTGTATTACAGAGCGGGACGAGACAACTACTGAGAGCTCTGATCACAACGCCACGTCCTTCACTGAGGTGGACAAACGTGTCAAACGCAGACTGCTCATGGGTAATAATTGTATAATTGCACAAATTCCACTGTTATTACCCATTGATACTTTTACAACACTAAAATAACAAAACCAAACAGACTCAGCTACTGAGAGGATTCTGTCAGTTGGACTATTTGAATGACTTTCGTTGCCATGGGTTACACTGCCAGGAATCAGCCAGAGGTGTTTTTCAGAGGGGAGAAGAGCAAGGCCCAGTAAACCAAGGCATTCCATAGGCTTTCGAGCAAACTGTGAAATGACTATGGACCCTCACATTCTCACCGCCCGATTCCTCCCCTGAAAAATATGCTTTTGTGACAGTGTGGTACATTTCACGTTTTCCTTCCGTTTAGGATGGGGATAATGTTGGGTTGCCCAATGTATAGCACTGTCAGTCATGGTGTTCTGTGTCAATGTTCACACCTAGTAAAACACTGTATTGACTGTATGTATGTGACTGGGTTGCTAGCTCAGTGTCTAGGACTAATGCTGTTGTTTACTCAATGTCTGTTGGTAGGGTTAAAAACCAGACTTTGGCAATAGCTCTGTAACGACAGTACATAATGTATAGGCATTTTATAACCCTTCATTCAGTATAGTACACAGCAGCAGCATGTTGACATTGAATCTATTCACTCTGGCCTTTCAGAGAACTGTGCGGTGAATAACGGGGGGTGTGACTCCACGTGTAAGGACACATCCACGGGGGTACGCTGCAGCTGCCCCGTGGGCTTCACTCTGCAGCCTGACGGGAAGACGTGCAAAGGTCAGACCAGCCGTCCACCAAGAACCTCAACTCCATCTCTATGTCTGAGTTACAAATGGCACTCTATTTCCTATTTAGTGCACTACTATTGACCTGGGCCCATAGGGCTCTGGTCAAAAGTAATGCACTTTATAGGGAATAGGTGCCATTTTGGTGGCAGGCCATCTTCATCTCCATCTCTTATTATTCAGTTCAATGTAATTTTACTTAACAAGCTTCACATTTCCCCTCCATAGGTATTTGGACAGTGAAGCTAACATTTTTCATTTGGCTCATTTGGCTCTATACTCCAGCAAATGTTTCATATGAGGCTACAGTACAGAATGTCAGGTTTATGTATCAAATGTCCTCCATGTGAATAATTTAAAAGTATTTGGACGAATTCACTTATAGTGTATAAAAGTAGTCAAAAGTTGATTATTTGGTCCCATATTCCTTGCACGCAATGACTACATCAAGCTTGTGACTTTACAAACTCGTTGGATGCATTTGGAGTTTGTTTTGGTTGAGTTTTGTGTTATATTTTGCCTAACAGGAACTGAATGGTTGAATGATGACTGGAGTAATTTTCTTTCTAAGTGAGTAGATAATATGTTTCTGAATACTAAATTAATCCTGTTAATGCCAGGATTAAGAAAAATCATGAAAGAATTATGAATAATGATGAGTGAGACTGTTCTTTCTGCCTCTGTAATCATTATTCACAAATCATTCATAATCATGGCAGCATCCATGTAGAATGTAGAAGTTCAGAAACATCTTCTATTCTTACTTATAATAAAAGTGACTCCAAAATGTCAGAAGACATTATTCACCATTCAGTTCCTAATGGGCAAAACATAACCCAAAACAAAACAAAAACAAATGGCAAAACATGATGTAGTCATTGTGTGCAAGGAATATGGGACCAAATGCTAACCTTTTGACAACTTTAACACACTAAAAGTGATATACTTATGACTTCTTTAAATGGGGGGACTAGATACATAAAGTTATTTCATTTCTAAATGGTTAAATAGATATGTATCGAAATACCCTCAAATAAAAGCTGACATAATGTACTGTCTCCTAAGTATAGAGACACATTTTAAAAAATTGCTTCTCTGACCAAATATATATGGAGGGGAGTGTATGTTTGTCTGAATAATAACAGTTTTATAATTTGCCTCTCACAGACATTAATGAGTGTGAGCTGCACAACGGCGGTTGCGACCACTTCTGCAGGAACACCATCGGCAGCTTTGAGTGTAACTGCTGGAAGGGCTTCAAACTGCTTACTGACGAGCGCTCCTGTCAGGGTAGGTCTCTTCTCTTCACTCTCCTTCCAGGGTAGGCCTCTTCTCTTCACTCTCCTGCCTGTCTGCCCTACATCTGGGGAAGGGGCTGGGACAGCACAGTATACTGAGTTGTTGTTCTGTGTAGGTGCTGCTTGGAAGATAAGACAGAGAGGGTGGGAGGCTGAACGGTTTGCCAGTATTGACTTGAAGGATTCCTCTGAAGATCCTTAACATGTGCTAGTTTAAAGCTTAACGTTTAGTACAAACTGATTTCATCCCTCTGATACAACCTGTCATTAAGATGCTGCTGTCTCTACCATTAATTATCAACAGACAATGCCACAATTCATCACCTAGTGATACCATGCTGTACCCAATTTCTACTACCTTAAATTGAAAAAGAATATCCCTCTGCTTTTAATGACAGATATAGACGAGTGTTATTTCGAAAGGACATGTGGTCACACGTGTGTGAACTCCCCTGGTGGTTTTGAGTGTGTTTGCAACAAAGGGTACACCCTGTATGGACTGGCCCACTGTGGAGGTAAGACTATAAAACTAATGCTTATGGGGTATTATACTTATGGTATGGGGAAAGGGCTTTGACACCATTCTGAATAGTTCATGTTTGGGTTTTCTATAGACTAATGTGTATAGGGTTTTATGCTTATGGGGAAAGGGCTTTGACACCATTCTGAATAGTTCATGTTTGGGTTTTCTATAAACTAATGTGTATAGGGTATTATGCTTATGGTGAAAGGGCTTTGGTACCATCTATACCATTTCACACCAGTCTGAATAGTTCATTGTGGTGTTTTTAGTCGTTTTTGCTGAAAAAATAATGGCTGCTTTGTGAATGAGGTGAGGTGAGAGATGCTGCGAATAACATATGGATGTTTTCCCTGTTTTCTTCTCAGACATAAATGAGTGCAGTGTGAACAATGGAGGTTGTGAGCAGGGCTGTGAGAACACCATGGGTGGGTTTGAGTGCCAGTGCCACCCTGGTTATAAGCTACACTGGAACAAAAAGGATTGTATCGGTAAGACAGTGCCCCTTCAGGCCTGGGGGGCTCTAGACGGTTTGGGGTGTGTTGTGATAAAAGTTTTTGGTCAACTGTTTTTGACATAAAATCATACATGTGTACCACATGTATGTTTTGAAACTTTTGGGGACTAAAAACAGGAGATACTTTGAGTTATTTTCTTCTCTTTCTCTTTACTTCTCTGTTTTTCTCTCTGGCCTTTGGTTTAAAACCTGGGACAAAAGTAGAATAAAGGCAATTGCTGGAGTTCCCATTTTCTTATTTTCCTTGGATAGAATTCACTCTTTTCCCACAACTTCTCACAACTTCTACCCTCCTCCGTCTGTCTGTCTACCACGGCCAAAGTCTGCACTTTACCTGTGAGTTTGTTATGGTTTCCATCTAGAGGCAGAGGGTTTCCCAGCAACAAAGCCCCCCTCTAAACCGACCTTAAACTGCAGCAGGCAGGAGGGAGGTGACCGCTGCTACCTGACCTGCCAGTCCCAGGTCCACATCACCAGTGGTGAGTTATCAGTTACTACTACTACTATTGGTCTGCATCCCAAATGGCACCCTATTCCCTTTATATAACACAACTTTTGTCCAGGGTCCACATGGCTCTGGTCAAGGGTAGTGCCCTATACAGGAAATAGGGTACCATTTGGGACACAAACTGAGTTACTACTACTATCAGTCTGCAGAGCAGCGCTGTCTCATGTTCCAGCACCCATCTGTTTGCTTTTGGCGACCAGGCCTTTTGTGGCTCTGCCTTTTGTCTTTGGTGGCCTGTCTCATGCCCCTGTGTGCGTTTACAGGGACGGAGGATTCTTATACAGTGACCTGTGGAATGCCTCTGCCCTGCTTGGCTGGAGCACAAAGGAATGGAAGTGGCTCATATTGCTTGGGCAAGTACACACCATCACAGGTCTGCATCAGCCTCTGTCACTCCAGCCTGACCTAAACAACCAGAAACACAACATATAAAGACAAAACAACGTCATACCAAATCAAGTCTTCAGTATTCGCATTTTCATTTATAGACATATGGAAGTCAAGGGATTTTTCTTTTTTATCAAAGGTTAACAATGTGCTATTATTTCCTTTGTACCGTAGGACCAGAAATGTCAAGTGTCCTTCGAATTAAGACCACAGCCACTTTTAAGTCTGGCACAGGAAAGTGCAACTTGAAACGTAGTCAAGAGAGACTGAAGGAGAGCCTGAACGCAGCTCACTCAGGTACAGAGGCTTCTAACATGTCCAACAGCTCCTCATTCATTAAAACAATGCAGATTAACCTGGCACTGCCTACATATCATGCAACAAACTTGATAACAGGAACCAAACCCCGAGGCTGCTTAGATTGTAGTAAACTGGGAGTGAGCTAAATATGAAAGAAATACGTGGGGGGAAGTAGTGCGGTCTGAAATGTTTTGAATGTCTCAGCACTGCACATTGGATGGCATTGACAGGGGAAAACGTAATTAGCCATAGCATTCCTTTCACTTGGCCCTTACCCAGCTATCAATCAAACAGACTTCCGATTGTTGGATAAAATATTTTCTACAATGAGTTCCGGCATTGGTGTTCAAATAAAAAGGGAACTTTTCCCATTCGCCTCTCGTTACCCCCCTGTCCAAAGGCAACAAAAAGGGCAGGAGGAAAAGAGTGCATGTTTAACAGGATACACACACTGCTTTTTAAAGAATGATTAGAAACATCAGTACTTGAACAGTGCTAGAGGCATCACTACAGACCCTGGTTCGATCCCGGACTGTATCACAACCAGCCGTGATCGGGAGTCCAATAGGGCGGTGCACAATTGGCCCAGCGTTGTCCGGGTTAGGGGAGGGTTTGGCCGGTGTAGGCCGTCATTGTAAAATAAGAATTTGTTCTTAACTGACTTGCCTAGTTAAATAAAGGTTAAATAAAAAATAAAACCACACAAAGGATATAATCTCCTTAGATTTAAGTGTTATGACATTCCAATTAAGTTTTATCCTCACTCTACCTGCTACAGTTAACCAGTTATACACCATATAGTTATTCAGTAACGTGTGTGTGTGTGTTTGTCTCTATGCATGCATGTGTGTGTGTGTGTGTTTGTCTCCGTGCATGCATGTGTGTGTGTTTGTCTCCGTGCATGCATGTGTGTGTGTGTTTGTCTCCGTGCATGCATGTGTGTGTGTGTTTGTCTCCGTGCATGCATGTGTGTGTGTGTGTTTGTCTCCGTGCATGCATGTGTGTGTGTGTGTGTTTGTCTCCGTGCATGCATGTGTGTGTGTGTGTGTGTGTGTGTGTGTTTGTCTCCGTGCATGCATGTGTGTGTGTGTGTTTGTCTCCGTGCATGCATGTGTGTGTGTGTGTGTTTGTCTCCGTGCATGCATGTGTGTGTGTGTGTTTGTCTCCGTGCATGCATGTGTGTGTGTGTGTGTTTGTCTCCATGCGTGCATGTGTGTGTGTGTGTGTTTGTCTCCGTGCATGCGTGTGTGTGTGTTTGTCTCCGTGCATGCATGTGTTTGTGCGTGTCCATGTCCTGTGTGGCTGGTCGTGTTCACAGACAGCAGGTCCCCCTTCACGGAGAACGTCCAGTTCAGCTATGTGCGCTTGCGCTGCAGCTCGTCTGGCCCCCGGATGCGGAGCCGCCACGGCAGGAAGGCGGGTTACGAGGAGGAGGGCTCTTCCATCACGGCTGAGTTTGAGTTGGATGTGAACCTAGAGGAGGTAACAGGTTGGTCTCTCTGCCCTGCCCTGCTGTGACCCCAGTCCTCTGGCTGACACTCTGCTTCCTGATTCTCTCTCTGCTCTTGCTTTTCGTCACTTAACAAGCCAAACATGTTAAAGTATCTCCTGTTTTGACGTGGTGTTTTGAGGTGGTGGGATCTTTGGGGAAGGTGTAGGTTTGGAGGTTTCTCTTGTATTCTGAGGGAGCAAGTGGTTGATCAAATGTTCTGGTGTCTGTGTGTTGGAATGGATATGTACACAAGTGTGTGTGTCTATTTTAGTACCGGTATGTGTGTGTGTCTGTCTATTTTAGTACTGGTATGTGTGTGTGTGTCTATTTTAGTACCGGTATGTGTGTGTGTCTGTCTATTTTAGTACTGGTATGTGTGTGTGTCTGTCTATTTTAGTACTGGTATGTGTGTGTGTCTGTCTATTTTAGTACTGGTATGTGTGTGTGTCTGTATATTTTAGTACCGGTATGTGTGTGTGTCTGTCTATTTTAGTACTGGTATGTGTGTGTCTATTTTAGTACTGGTATGTGTGTGTGTCTGTCTATTTTAGTACTGGTATGTGTGTGTCTATTTTAGTACTGGTATGTGTGTGTGTCTGTCTATTTTAGTACTGGTATGTGTGTGTCTATTTTAGTACTGGTATGTGTGTGTGTGTCTGTCTATATTAGTACTGGTATGTGTGTGTGTCTGTCTATTTTAGTACCGGTATGTGTGTGTCTGTCTATTTTAGTACCGGTATGTGTGTGTGTGTCGATTTTAGTACTGGTATGTGTGTGTGTCTGTCTATTTTAGTACCGGTATGTGTGTGTGTCTGTCTATTTTAGTACCGGTATGTGTGTGTGTCTGTCTATTTTAGTACCGGTATGTGTGTGTGTGTCTATTTTAGTACTGGTATGTGTGTGTGTCTGTCTATTTTAGTACTGGTATGTGTGTGTGTCTGTCTATTTTAGTACCGGTATGTGTGTGTGTCTGTCTATTTTAGTACCGGTATGTGTGTGTGTCTGTCTATTTTAGTACCGGTATGTGTGTGTCTGTCTATTTTAGTACTGGTATGTGTGTGTGTCTGTCTATTTTAGTACCGGTATGTGTGTGTGTCTGTCTATTTTAGTACCGGTATGTGTGTGTCTGTCTATTTTAGTACCGGTATGTGTGTGTCTGTCTATTTTAGTATCGGTATGTGTGTGTGTCTGTCTATTTTAGTACCGGTATGTGTGTGTCTGTCTATTTTAGTACCGGTATGTGTGTGTCTGTCTATTTTAGTATCGGTATGTGTGTGTGTCTGTCTATTTTAGTACCGGTATGTGTGTGTCTGTCTATTTTAGTACCGGTATGTGTGTGTCTGTCTATTTTAGTACCGGTATGTGTGTGTCTGTCTATTTTAGTACCGGTATGTGTGTGTCTGTCTATTTTAGTACCGGTATGTGTGTGTCTGTCTATTTTAGTACCGGTATGTGTGTGTCTGTCTATTTTAGTACCGGTATGTGTGTGTCTGTCTATTTTAGTACCGGTATGTGTGTGTCTGTCTATTTTAGTACCGGTATGTGTGTGTCTGTCTATTTTAGTACCGGTATGTGTGTGTCTGTCTATTTTAGTACCGGTATGTGTGTGTCTGTCTATTTTAGTACCGGTATGTGTGTGTCTGTCTATTTTAGTACCGGTATGTGTGTGTCTGTCTATTTTAGTACCGGTATGTGTGTGTCTGTCTATTTTAGTACCGGTATGTGTGTGTCTGTCTATTTTAGTACCGGTATGTGTGTGTGTCTGTCTATTTTAGTACCGGTATGTGTGTGTCTGTCTATTTTAGTACCGGTATGTGTGTGTGTCTGTCTATTTTAGTACCGGTATGTGTGTGTCTGTCTATTTTAGTACCGGTATGTGTGTGTGTCTGTCTATTTTAGTACCGGTATGTGTGTGTCTGTCTATTTTAGTACCGGTATGTGTGTGTCTGTCTATTTTAGTACCGGTATGTGTGTGTCTGTCTATTTTAGTACCGGTATGTGTGTGTCTGTCTATTTTAGTACCGGTATGTGTGTGTCTGTCTATTTTAGTACCGGTATGTGTGTGTCTGTCTATTTTAGTACCGGTATGTGTGTGTCTGTCTATTTTAGTACCGGTATGTGTGTGTCTGTCTATTTTAGTACCGGTATGTGTGTGTCTGTCTATTTTAGTACCGGTATGTGTGTGTCTGTCTATTTTAGTACCGGTATGTGTGTGTCTGTCTATTTTAGTACCGGTATGTGTGTGTGGTTTTGTTTGAGTGTTTATTGTTGTCTCATTGCGTTGCAAGGACAGTTTTGGTATCTGGTGTTTCTCTCAGCAGAGAGCTGTGACCTGGGCTGTGTGCGCCGGCGCTCAGAGAAGAGGCTGAGGAAGACTATCCGTACCCTGAGGAAGTCCATCCACCGGGAGCAGTTCCACCTCCACTTCGCTGGCTCTAACTACGAGCTGGCCAAGAGGCTGGCGCGGCCGGTGGACCTGCCGGAACACTGTGGGAAAGGGCAGGTACTGGTGGACAGGAAGTGTGGTGAGTGAGCATCTTGAGTGTTCTGAGTATAATAAGATTTAGGTATAAATGTATGTATAAAATTAGTAGCATCTTGAGTGTTCTGAGTATCATAGGATTTAGGTATAAATGTATGTATAAAATGAGTAGCATCTTGAGCATCTACCTGTATCTGTTTCTGCCTGTATCTGAGCCACCCCTGGAGTCTAGTCCTGGCTCCCACACAGAGCAGCTCATAGTCATTGCCATGCCAGCAAGATATATTTAGACAGGTTGGTTTAATGATTGGATTTGGAGCAGGTGTCGGCCAGATTACTGCCATATTTGGCTGCCGACATGCTGTAATGAGCTAATATGGGGAGTGCTCGCACGGAGAAAAGAGAGCCCGTTGTTGACTGGCTCGCAAAGCTAGGAGATCTTCCAGCATCTCCGTGGGATAAAGTGCAACAGAAGGTGTGATGGCAGCCGCTAACTTTTGCTGTTGATTCCGCTGGTCCTATTTAGTTTTACAGCCATAATGGAGGAAAAGTCTATTAGCTTTAATGGCACCTTGTCAACATCAGCAGTGGAAAGGAGTTGGCATGTGTTTTCTCTGGCGGAGGGGAGGGGAGCAGAGAGCTGCGTGGCCCCAGTTCAGGGCCTCACAGTAAGCATAGTAAGCCTACTGCCTGCTGCTGCATTCTGCCTCGCTGTCTCAGTGTGGTCAGTAGAAGAGAGTCCACCGTTAACTCTGTAATGATTGAATCTGATCCAAGCCACCATATTTAAGGGGTCTGAAGACTATTGTAGACCGACCTCTCAAAGTTGTTCTAGCCTGCCTCTGTCTTGATCCAGAGCTCTCCTCTCTTTCCCCCATCCTTATTGAGGTTGAGTGGGTGAGGATGGAGGAAGTTGAGGGGGTGAGGATGGAGGGGGTTGAGTGGGTGAGGATGGAGGGGGTTGAGGGGGTGAGGATGGAGGGGGTTGAGGGGGTGAGGATGGAGGGGTTGAGGGGGTGAGGATGGAGGGGGTTGAGGGGGTGAGGGTGGAGAGGGTTGAGTGTGTGAGGGTGGAGGGGTTTGAGTGGGGGAAGGGTGGTGTTTGATCCATTCTGGTTCATAGAGCTTTTTAGGAATAAAGACTGCCCATAGCTGGTTAAATGTATTGATTTGCACACAAGAGGGAAATAGTCTAACAGTTTTACAAACCAAGCATCCCTTAATCCAAGGTATAAGTGAACTCTCGCTGGTGTCCGTTTCTTTCTACCTCCAAATAACAGGAGACTAACATTTTGTGCTGGATTCAAATGACCCTTAGCTGTTGATTTTGCTTTGTAGCTTTGTTGCTTGTTGTTTTTGTGTTTCATATGACTTACCTCATAAGTAAATCTTAAGTCGTAAAACAAAAAATAACTCAGAAGAGTAAAGTTACCCGTGTGTAGGATTCCCACACTGCAGTTAGTTTCAGATGATCATTAAGCAGACCAGTGGACAGGCAGGGGTGTAGACATGTCATTTGGAAGTGGGGCTGAAAGGGAGCCGTAACCCCCAGCTCTATACAGGAGCAACATTTTCCCCTCCACCCCTGGTTTAGCTCACTAAGTGCAGTTTAACCCTTTCAGTTTGCCCACTCCATTGTAAATCCCATTGGGGCTTGTTCTCACTGCTTCAGTTGGGAGAGAAATCCTCCAAACAACATGGCCTCAGCCTCACTAGTACTGAGAGAAAGCAATGCCTTCTTATTCCTCACTCATAAAATATCTAGCGCTCTTTCTCTCTAACCAAATTGTGAACGTTATGAATCTCATTATATAGTACCCGGCAGTATTCCAATAAACCAACTGGTGAAATATCTCCTATGTTTAATCAGAGTTTTTTTTCATTCTAAACTCAGCAAAAAAATAAACGTCCTCTCACTGTCAACTGCATTTATTTTCAGCAAACTTAACATGTGGAAATATTTGTATGAACATAACAAGATTCAACAACTGAGACATAAACTGAACAAGGTCCACAGACATGTGACTAACAAAAATGGAATAATGTGCCCCTGAACAAAGGGGGTGTCAAAATCAAAAGTAACAGTCAGTATCTGCTGTGGCCACCTATGCATTAAGTACTGCAGTGCATCTCCTCCTCAAGGACTGCACCAGATTTGCCAGTTCTTGCTGTGAGATGTTACCCTACTCTTCAACCAAGGCATTTCTGGGGGAATGGCCCTAGCCCTCACCCTCCGATCCAACAGATCCCAGACATTTCTGGGGGGAATGGCCCTCACCCTAACCCTCTGATCCAACAGATCCAACAGATCCCAGACATTTCTGGGGGAATGGCCCTAACCCTCTGATCCAACAGATCCCAGACATTTCTGGGGGGAATGGCCCTAGCCCTAACCCTCTGATCCAACAGATCCAACAGATTCCAGACATTTCTGGGGGAATGGCCCTAACCCTCTGATCCAACAGATCCCAGACATTTCTGGGGGAATGGCCCTAACCCTCTGATCCAACAGATCCCAGACATTTCTGGGGGAATGGCCCTAACCCTCTGATCCAACAGATCCCAGACATTTCTGGGGAATGGCCCTCACCCTCTGATCCAACAGATCCCAGACATTTCTGGGGGAATGGCCCTAACCCTCTGATCCAACAGATCCCAGACATTTCTGGGGGAATGGCCCTAACCCTCTGATCCAACAGATCCCAGACATTTCTGGGGGAATGGCCCTAACCCTCTGATCCAACAGATCCCAGACATTTCTGGGGGAATGGCCCTAACCCTCTGATCCAACAGATCCCAGACATTTCTGGGGGAATGGCCCTCACCCTCTGATCCAACAGATCCCAGACATTTCTGGGGGAATGGCCCTCACCCTCTGATCCAACAGATCCCAGACGTGTCCCTAGCCCTCACCCTCCGATCCAACAGATCCCAGACGTGTCCCTAGCCCTCACCCTCTGATCCAACAGATCCCAGACGTGTCCCTAGCCCTCACCCTCCGATCCAACAGATCCCAGACATTTCTGGGGGAATGGCCCTCACCCTCCGATCCAACCGATCCCAGATATTTCTGGGGGAATGGCCCTAACCCTCTGATCCAACAGATCCCAGACGTGTCCCTAGCCCTCACCCTCCGATCCAACAGATCCCAGACATTTCTGGGGGAATGGCCCTAACCCTCTGATCCAACAGATCCCAGACGTGTCCCTAGCCCTCACCCTCCGATCCAACAGATCCCAGACATTTCTGGGGGAATGGCCCTCACCCTCCGATCCAACAGATCCCAGACATTTCTGGGGGAATGGCCCTCACCCTCTGATCCAACAGATCCCAGACGTGTCCCTAGCCCTCACCCTCTGATCCAACAGATCCCAGACATTTCTGGGGGAATGGCCCTCACCCTCTGATCCAACAGATCCCAGACGTGTCCCTAGCCCTCACCCTCCGATCCAACAGATCCCAGACGTGTCCCTAGCCCTCACCCTCTGATCCAACAGATCCCAGACGTGTCCCTAGCCCTCACCCTCTGATCCAACAGATCCCAGACGTGTCCCTAGCCCTCACCCTCTGATCCAACAGATCCCAGACGTGTCCCTATCCCTCACCCTCTGATCCAACAGATCCCAGACGTGCTCAACGGGATTGAGATCCAGGCTCTTCGCTGGCCATGGCAGAATACTGACATTCCTGTCTAGCAGGAAATCACGCACAGAACGAGCAGTATGGCTGGTGGCATTGTGATGCTGGAGGGTCATGTCAGGATGAGCCTGCAGGAAGGGTACCACATGAGGGAGGAGGTTGTCTTCCCTGTTACGCACAGCATTGAGATTGCCTGCAATGACAACAAGCTCAGTCCGATGATGATGTGACACACCACCCCAGACCATGACGGACCCTTCACCTCCAAATCGATCCCGCTCCAGAGTACAGGCCTCGGTGTTACGCTCATTCCTTCGACGATAAACGCGAATCCGACCATCAGCTCTGGTAAGACAAAACCGCGACTCGTCAGTGAAGAGCACTTTTTGCCAGTCCTGTCTGGTCCAGCGACAGTGGGTTTGTGCTCATAGGCAACGTTGTTGCCGGTGATGTCTGGTGAGCACCTGCCTTACAACAGGCCTACAAGCCCTCAGTCCAGCCTCTCCCAGCCTATTGCAGACAGTCTGAGCACTGATGGAGGGATTGTGCGTTCCTGGTGTAACTCAGACAGTTGTTGTTGCCATCCTAGGTGTCTCACAGTACGGACATTGCAGTTTATTGCCCTGGCCACATCTGCAGTCCTCATGCCTCCTTGCATGTTCACGCAGATGAGCAGGGACCCTGGCCATCTTTCTTTTGGTGTTTTTCAGTCAGTAGAAAGGCCTCTTTAGTGTCTTAATGACTGTTCCACAGGTGCATGTTCATTAATTGTTTATGGTTCATTGAACAAGCATGGGAAACAGTGTTTAAACCCTTTACAATGAAAATATGTGAAGTTATTTGGATTGTTACGAATTATCTTTGAAAGACAGGGTCCTGAAAAAGGGACGTTTCTTTTTTTGCTGCATTTAAATCATTCATGACTGATCAACAACAACATTTGCATTTCCGTATGCCTCAACCCAGTATAAGAATCAGCTGTATGTTGGACTTTAGTTTCAGACCACTTAATGGGGCAGAATAACTGTATTACTATGAAAAAAAACAATAGCCAACAGCAAAACTTGCCAGTGTGTCTGAAACCCTGTGTACAAGTATTCTCCTGATCTCTGTTACGTAAAATAGTGCATGTTCATTTTAACATTGGAGATGATTAGGAAGTGCTGTTGATTCAAGCTGGGAGTTTGAGTGCTTATATCCCCCCCTCAGTCAGGGCCACTCTGCATGACCCCAGCCACTAAACTGCTGCAGAGAATTGACTTCAGCAACACCATGGGAATTAATTAGCATCAGCTGTTTGGGCCTCTGCTTGATAGGCGCAAGAAGTGATTGGGGCAGGCAGAATGGGTGGATTCAGAACTCTGACCCCTTTTATTGGGTTCAGCTCCTTACCATTGTGATACCATAGTGTTTGCCTATGTCATCAAATACTTGAATAGAGGTGAAAGGTCTTTTAAACCTCTTTGGGGCCATCAATTCGAGGACTCTATAGAAGTGCCTCTGCATTTGAAAGGCTTCAAGGTTTTTTCTCTCTCTCACTCTTCTCTTCTCTTCTCTCGCTCTCTCCATCAAATAAAAGCTGGCGGAGACAATGCGACGGTGGCTCCTCATGGTCATTCAGGATAAACAAAAGGCAGAAAAAATTAACTGCTCTTGAGAGAATTACATTTTCTTTCTCAAAGAAAATCAAGTTGCTGAGGCACATATAATGGATGTGCATTAAAGGCTTTGTGTGTTCCTCATTAACTCATTATGTTTGGTTCTCTCCTGAAAAGCTCTTCTTACTTAGATTTCCCTGAAGGATATTTTTTTATGAAAACACAAAATGGTTTCACTTCACTGCTCTCTGTTCAGTGAGATGATTAGATGTCATTTCCCCCTTTAAGAAGTTCTTGACATCACCAGACACACAATAATTCAAACATAAATTAGAGACGTTGTTCTACAAAGTAAAACATGAAAAGGGGAAATGAAAGCTGATGGTGTGCATCCCTGTAATCAGGCTTTGCACGCTCTTGTGAGATAACAGACAAACACTCATTTTGACTGGCTCTGTGTGTGCTTTGGTAGAGGTGAGGGTGCTTAGGATGGTATGTAGAGTTCTTTCCCCAATGCACACCGGTGTTATGTGAAGTGTAAGAACTTGTTTGATGTGGGACACAAAAGCATCTGGAGAGCAGCTCAGCGCTCTTATGTCTTTATTTGTGCATAACTGCAGCAGGTCGATTTGCAATGCCTTTTTAGCAGCTTAACACTGGGCCTCTTGTGGTGGGCTTGAATGCCAGTGTGTGTGTGTGTGTGTGTGTGTGTGTGTGTGTGTGTGTGTGTGTGTGTGTGTGTGTGTGTGTGTGTGTGTGTGTGTGTGTGTGTGTGTGTGTGTGTGTGTGTGTGTGTGTGTGTGTGTGTGTGTGTGTGTGTGTGTGTGTGTGTGTGTGTGTGGCATCCCTATTATCTAGCCAATCTGCCTCATTCTTCTACTTTTTGCTAGTGAGCTGCACTGTTGGAACGTACTATGACAGGGATCAGGGAAGGTGTGTTCTGTGTCCAGCTGGAATGTACCAAGATGAAGAGGGGAAGAATTCTTGCGAGGTCTGCCCAGGGCCAGAGGTGAGAGGAAGCACCAGGTCGGTTGGGGCGCGGAATATCTCTGAGTGTGGAGGTAAGGCTCAAGAGTTGAGGATATGAGTAATCATGTATTTCCTAACTGTGTACAAGACATGAGACATGAGTCACCTTGGACACTTACTTAATCAACCATAATAATCATAAAGATAACTGCAGCAAAATACACTGAGCTCCTTCAAAGACCTTGGCTTAGTTTTCCCTCATGGTTGGATCTTTTAAAAAAGTGATCTTAAAACTAGTCTCCCAGTCAGAATCACATCCTGTTATGAGTATATATGAAATACACAGGAAGGAGTGATACCCTGATCAAAATCTCCCCACAGGCAGATGTTCTGCTTTGTATAAAGTTGTGTAAGCCTCGGAACTTTCAAGCCCTGTTTGAATTCAACTGCCACACCCGGCCCCTGCCCACTCCTGAATAAAGAGAAGAAGGGGCCACCATGTTTTCACCCCCCCCAAACACTGTTATCACAGCCTATTTGTGGCTAAGCCACAGATCCCATCTCCTGCTTTCCCCACCAATAGACTAAACAAAAAAGAGCTATGGGGAGAGACAGTTTGTTCAAGTCAGTCAGGAGATATGAGAGAGGTTGTTCCATGGTAGATAATGTCCTTGCGTTACATCACTCCACTGACATCTGCTCTCCTGGCCTTAGTCTTATTGTGGTAGAGTGCTCGTCTTTAAGTCACTCTGGATAAGAGTGTCTGTCTGCTAAATGACCACATGTACGATGGGAATGATGCTTTGAGCAGACTGAGTAAAACAAGTTTCCCTCTGACCAATCCTCTGTTGTTTTCCCAGGTCAATGTCCCCCTGGTCAGTTCTCCCATGATGGCTTCATCCTTTGCCTGCCCTGTCCCCTGGGTACCTACCAGCCAGAGGTGGGCCGCACTTCCTGTTTCCACTGTGGAGGAAACCTGGTCACCAAACACAATGGTGCCGTGTCCTTCCAGGAGTGTGAGACCAAAGGTGAGGGGTCAGCTTATCCATCCCATGTAGTTATGCCTATAAAGTCTGGATGTGAGTCCCAAATGCCACCCTATTCCCTACACAATGTATAACTTTGACCAGAGCTCTAAGGACCCTGGTCAAAAGTAGTGCACTATATAGGGAATAGGGTGGCATTTGGAAGACACTCTGGATTTTTAAGGGAACGCTCCTGCAGTTTCTGTTTTATGTAAATATACTACATTGGTTTATGTTGGTGTATGTTGGTGTTTGAGAGGTGCTAAACCGTGGTACACTCCATTCTGCTCCCTTAGTCCAGTGTTCACCAGGACATTACTACAACACCAGCACACACCGCTGTATCCGTTGTCCCATGGGAACGTATCAGATGGAGTTTGGTCAGAATTACTGCATCTCCTGCCCAGGAAATACCACCACCGACTTTGATGGCTCCACCAATATCATGCAGTGCAAAAGTATGTATGTTCACACAAGAGTTGTCTGTGTATGCGTACGTTTGTGTGTGCATGTGTATGTATTTGTGTGTTCATGGCTTCACACTTTAGATGTACTTAATGACTACACATAGAGTAAACTAAAACTACATGCAGGTTTCTCTACTGTGCTCAAATAAATATTGTTCCTGTCCTGCTTTGGGATGCTACTGTAGATAATTAGCGTCGCAGCACCAAGGCAACATAAACTATTTGACACTATCTTGTCACCTCACAGACAGACACTGTGGTGGAGAGATGGGAGATTTCACTGGCTACATCGAGTCTCCCAACTACCCAGGGAACTACCCAGCCAACATCGAGTGCACCTGGACCATCAACCCACCGCCCAAGCGCAGAATCCTCATCGTGGTTCCAGAGATCTTCCTCCCCATCGAGGATGAGTGTGGAGACTACCTGGTCATGAGAAAGAGCTGTGAGTGTTTGTTTTTCTGTGTGTGCGTGCATGCATGCATCTGTCTTTTCTGTGTGTTGTGTTGGAGGTTAGAGCTTGTTAGGTGACTGGGTGTTATCATGGTGCTACAGTATTAATGTGATTTCCCTGCAGGTGACCAGATGTTGGTGATGAATGTCTTTAGCATTATAAGATGGTGGCAGTGTTGGTAGGAGGTTCTGCATAATAGGATAGCACCTCTCAGAGATCATGGGGGTTACTATGGGCTTCTAATAGACCATTAGATCTGGCTACCTTCAGAGTAATTTTACATTTACATTTAAGTCATTTAGCAGACGCTCTTATCCAGAGTAATGAATGGTGCTAGTGTTTGATTTGTCATAATGTGACCATATCCTCAATTCACAGCTCTCTCCAACTCTGTGACGACCTATGAGACCTGCCAGACCTATGAACGGCCTATTGCCTTCACCTCCCGCTCCAAGAGGCTGTGGATACAGTTTAAATCGAATGAAGGGAACAGTGGGAAGGGCTTCCAAGTCCCTTATGTGACCTATGATGGTAAGAGACATCCTTAATGGTGGAAATATTGACATTTAAAAATTTTTAAAACAATGGATCAAGTGTCTGTGAATTATTATTTAATTTGGAATTTTAAGTCTGGATAGGTCTACATAATACCACAAATTTGTCACCTACTTCCAATTGCACAAATAATATAGAAATATACTCTTGGGTATGTTTATATATGATATATGTTTCAGAGGACTACCAGGAACTCATTGAAGATATAGTCAGAGATGGAAGATTATATGCCTCTGAAAATCACCAAGAAATTCTCAAGGTAAAGATTTCATGTATTTCCTGTGGAAAAAGCTTTTGTCTGCCATATACTACCCTCTTGTGGACACAATAAGAAATTCAGGATGCAAACTTCACTTGAGCACCAACGTAAAAATGTCAGATGATTGTTGGCTCTGTCTGAGATTGAACTCCAACCTGTACTAATTTTTGGTTGACATTTTCTTCTCAGGACAAGAAGCTTATGAAGGCACTGTTTGATGTATTGGCCCACCCACAGAACTTCTTCAACTACACAGCACAGGAGTCAAGAGAAATGTTCCCCAAATCCTTCATCCGATTTCTACGTTCTAAAGTCTTGAGATTCCTTCGCCCTTAAGAAGGCACTATCATCAAGTTGCTTTGTGGATATCTCGGATACTCCTGAGAAAAGAGTCCTTTACTTCTCCTGTCTGCACAGAGACTGACTGAGTCTAGAGTTGACTAAGAGTGATGGCCTCAGACACTTTCCTCAAATGGACTTCAATTGGACCTTCTGGGAATAGGTGGGCAGTGGACTGTCATGGTGCAGACAAGTGTCAGCTCCCGCTATCACATCTGGTCTACACTCTAGAGCTAAGTTTTTTGTACTTCGATACCACATCTATCTCTGATACTTCCATACACCCCTGTGCGTGAGCATTGCAACATTTAGACAGACTTTGTCTTTTCCTTTTGATTTTAAACTTTCAGTCTCAGGAATAAAGCTTGAAGTGGTAAGCTGATTTGATTGTTAGCATTTAAATTCATGAAAGCTTCGATTTGCATACGGGAGTAACAACAACATATTGAAAATAATTATGGTAAATGGAACTTTCACCAATAGCATAGAAAGCGGATGAGAAAAGACTCTTGATTATGTATAACAAGTGAACTGAGGTTTATGCTAAATGTCAACCACATAGATAGTGTATACTTATAACATACATTATTAAAGTCATGTTTCACATTTAGATTAGAATTGTTGACAGAAATATGCCTGAATATGAGAAAAGAATATAGCACAAATGTGACCTGATGGTGGGAACTTTAAAGCATTGTGATACCACAAAATAAATTATCCTTATGAATGTATTGTATATTGTGTAAAAAGTATTAGATTAAAATGTTAACGTATTGTAGTTAACTGCATTCCTGACATGTGTGCAGTATCGACACATCCCTTCACAACCTGTATTTTTGCTGTCCTGAAAACATAGTTGTACTTTAAAAATGACTGGACAATGAATACTCCATGCCACTGGGCTTTGAGTGAACAACAGATGCCCATGGATCAAGACTAGCTCTTCACTATGATCATTCAAACAGCTACCAAAGACTACTTTTCACTACTCATAGAAGTGAGATTATTGAGGGTGTGACTAGAAATGTAGAGCAATATGAGGGGGATCAGGTGAGATTATACATTCCAGATATGGAACGAGAGGTTTGTGAAATAGCATTGCTCTATTCACTTATGATTTAGCAGATAAATGTATGTCTATATTTTTATGTTTGTACATATAATATGTTGTAAATAAAGTGAATAAACATAATTGTTCTTTTGCTTGACTTCTTTTACTTTCTGATATGCTATTTTCAATATAAGCAACAATGTCCAAATCCAAATAATACATTAATTATGTCGTTTTTTATATAGGCTCTATAACATAAGTTATTGTGTTACATTAGTTATAATTGTTTTTGCTCTTGAATTAAACAACAAATTGCCTGCCACACTGTCATCTATTGTAATTACTTAAAATTCACATTGATTATATTTTCAGCACTGTATCAGAGGCATTGGGAAATCAGAGACAGTAAGAAAACAGAAGTGTTAATGCTATCAGGCGTCCTTGGGATGACCCTACTCTAAATTTACCATAGTCTCGCGTTGCCATACCTCCAAAATCACGTCTTTAAAAAATATATTTTTTATATTTTTTATTTATTAACAACAAATCAATACATAAAGCACACGAGGGAACACAAGCATACATAGATTACAAACAATGGACAATCGAGCTAGGGGGTACAATATCACATTACAATTACACAAGGACCTTAAGGGACATGCATATACTTACAATTCTAACAGCTTTTTTGTTAGTAGAGCATTTAACCATCTTAAAATACAGTTCAATTTATTTTTGTAGGATACGAAAATGTGGTTTTCTGTTTGTAAATTTACATTTGTGTATATGAAATTTGGCCAAAAGAATAATGAAATTAATTACATAAAAATGATTCCGCTTATTTCTATTGTATGTAAAGAATCCAAACAGTACATCTCTCCACAATAGTGTAAAATCTTCATAAATGTGTTCAATTATAAACCTACTGATGTCTTGCCACAGTTTTCTTACATGCATACAATGCCAAAAAAGATGCACAACTGTTTCTGGGTGGTCATTACAAAAGGAGCAATTTGAGTTGATGTTTTCCTTAAACTTCTTCATATAGTGGTTGGCAGGATAATATTTATGAATAATTTCAAAGGAAACTTCCTTAATTTTGTTAACAAGTAGGTATGTTTGTAGCAACATCCAAACTTTTTTCCAACAGATATTATCAATAAATCCATTCCAATAAGGCATGACATAAGGTATAGATACAACATCCTGCTGAAATAAGGATCGTATCGCTCTGTTGTTGAATGGACCAAAAGAGAAACAAATCTTTCCTACTGATGAGTCAACAGGGTCAATAGAAGGTAGGCTCTGAGGGTCAGGTCTTGACATGTTCCTGAATAACATAGCAACACCTGAGGGAATGGCATCTAAAACAATTGCAAAATCTTTAGGTGTTACATGGACCTTGTAAAGTGATAAGAATTCTTTATAACTGAGCAAAAGACCCTCTGCATTTACCAGTTGGCTGATCGATAGGATATTATTTCTGAACCAATATTCTAAAAACAGATAGGTATTTTTATACAATATATCCCGATTATTCCATATATAATATCTGTGTGGAGAAAATTTGTGTTTATAAATTAAGGACCATGACAAGAAAACCTGCCGATGAAAAGCAGAAAGTTTCACTGGAACTTTGTCAATATTATAATTGCAAAACAACATGAAGTTAAGGCCAACAAAAGTAGAGAAGATATGATGAGGAATAAAATTCCAGATAGAAGTGGGTCTTCTTAGGAATTGTTTTATCCAATTGATCTTGAAAGTATTATTTAAAGTAGTAAAATCCAGAAAATTCAGTCCACCATTCTCATAAGTGTTCATTACAACAGTTTTCCTAGTGTAATGGGTACGGTTTCTCCAAAGAAAGTTGAAAAGCATCTGGTCTATCTCCTTGCTTATTTTACGGTCAAGATATAAAGATAGAGCACCATATGTTAGTCTAGAGATACCTTCAGCCTTGGTTATTAGGACTCTACCTTTTAACGATAAGTCCCTCTGTAGCCATTGAGTTAGTTTCTTCTGGGTTTTTTTAATAAGAGGGTTAAAATGTAGTAAGCCTCTAGACTTCTGATCCTCCAAAATCACGTCGTTGTCACGGGAAGCCTGGTTCGCGACGAGGCTACCCTAGCCCGTACCAAAGATTTGCATAACTAAACCAATGCCACAGCCTGTCGTTTCCAATCTGAACAAATAAGTAATAGTGGGGAGAACAAGCAAGGAGTTGGGCATAGCTAAACACGAGTTAGGGAGATCCTATTGGCCTCTGCATATTTCCGTTAGGGAACGTACGTGTGCAATAACTCAATTCGACTTTGCACTCCTAAACGCGGTTTCTTACAACTTTGGCAATGGGTAAAGTCTGCATAACATATTTTTAGTTTGGGAACACAAATCCATATTTTCCCACTGCCGGCCAGAGGGCTTCCATATTTGGTAGTGAGTGGAAACGCCAAGCGGATGTTTCACGTTTATACATCCGGTCAAATCTGACCTTTATATAACTAGACAAGTCAGTAAAGAACAAATTCTTATTTTCAATGACGGCCTAGGAACAGTGGGTTAACTGCCTTGTATTTTTCGGCGTTTATCCAAAATCACACGACGAACCATGACGGAGTTAGAGCCTACAAAAATATGCCATTACATGTATCTTTATAAAGTTAAAATTTTAAAAGGTCAGTTCGGATATTCGATCTTGCTATCTTTCGGTTGCTAGTCCAGCACTCTAACCACTAGGCTACCTGACATAACATTTTAAAATTTTAACTTTGTAAAGATAAATAGTAATGACGTCTTTTTGTAGGCTCTAACTTCGCCATGGTTCGTCGTATGGTTTTTGGATAAACGCCAAAAAAATAAGGTCTGTTGTAAACGCAGGTTTAGGAGATTTTATACGCTTTGTTCTATGAGATAATCTAAGAGGGGTATGTACATCCCAAGGATTCCGGATAGCAAGGACCCTCAAAGAAAGGCCATCATTGCTATAGGTTTTTGTTCCGACAAGCTGTTGACCTGGGGAATGCTATTTACGCGCACAGGAAGAGATGTCAGCTGATCAGTCGAAGGAAATGTTTGATGCTAGCAGAATAATTGTTGTCAGTTATAAAAAAACGTGTATCTGATTTCAGTATATCGTTTCTCCAGTTTCTTAATAGCTTGTATTCTGGTACTTCAACATAGAAAAATGATGTCGAGCGTTGCCTTCAAACTGCTCTCTCTTGTTGGTTTGTTATTGATGTCAATACAGACGACGGATGCGAAGGTAGGCTCTGTTGTTGTTCACTTGACTATCATCTGCTTTAAATGCATAAAAGCAATTTATATTGACATTGTTTAATGCTAGGTGTTGAGGCAGCAGCTGGCTAGATACTGTAGTTAGCTAGCTAGCCAAATATGGATCAGGCTAGTATGTCCTTTCTTGTGACGACAGTCAATGGATAAGTTAGCTAACTAGCTAGCTGGTAACCTGCTCTGTACAGTTACAGTAAATATGATTATTCCACTGGCTGTGTAAGCTTATTTTAGGAGGCAGGCAGCTAGTTATATCACCATATATGGCATTACATGTTTTCTGATATCACAGCCTGAACATTTTCCCCTCCTTTTCCCATAGAATTCAGAGGATATCCGGTGTAAATGTACCTGCCCACCATACAGAGACATCGATGGACAGATCTACAAACAAAATGTATCTCTAAAGGATTGGTATGTTATGTTGTCATGATGTCATTTAAAGATGATTACATACCGGTCATGTTCCACTGGTTCCACGTTGCCAGAGCTTACATTGCCTGGATGGGTATTTTACCTATCTGCTAACCACACTATATCTTATAACAATCTGTCAATCGATGACAGTCTATGATGTGGCATGCAACCATTTGGTTGATGCATGCAGTGGAACGTGACCACTGTCTGAGGTGTGGTGAACGTATGGGTAGGCTAACTGTAATTTTACAATGTCATGAATGATCTCAAATCATATTTGGAGAACTGTTACAGACTTCAACCTTTCAAAGACATATTTTGATTTAATTGTATATTTGTTTTCAGTAACTGCCTTCATGTTGTGGAGCCAATGCCAGTTGATGGAAAGGATGTAGAGGCGTACTGTCTGCGTTGTGAATGCAAATATGAGGAGAGGAGTTCTGGAACTATCAAGGTAAGTCTGGGAAATCTAAATCTATCCAATCTACTATCCTGCCATGTCATGTGGTAAAGCAGAGAGGAAATGATTCTTCATACTTGCATGTGGATATTTTTGCTTAAATTGCCAACGGCAGAAGGACAACAGGCAAAGTAGGTTCAAATATAATTTTATTCAATGTTCCTGACACACAGGAGACATTACGATTTAGGCGATGGGATATCGCAACAATGTTGCCCACGTGGGATAGCATCTGCACATGTTCTCTGCTACTAACCAGTCAACTCTTGTCTATTATTGTGGAGCTGAAATGGAGTCAATGGGTTGCAGGCAGCCAAGGCCTAATGGGTTAATGAGTTTGACTGTTGAACAACTAATCAAATGGCCATCCGGACTATTTACATTGACCCCACCCTTTGTTTTTCCACTGCTGCTACTGACTGTTTATTATCTATGCATAGTCATTTTACAAATTACCTCGACTAACCTGTCCCCCTGCACATTGACTCGGTACCCCCTGTATATAGCCTCGTTATTGTCTTCTACATGTAACTTTTTGATTTGATTTAGTAAATATTTTATTAACTCCATTTCTTGAACTGCATTGTTGGTTAAGTGCTCGTAAGTAAGCATTTCACGGTGAGGTCTACCTGTTGTATTTGGCACATGACAAATAAAATATTAATTTGATTTGTGTCCACTGTGTTCCAGGTGACTATCATAATCTACCTGTCCATCCTGGGCCTGCTGTTCCTCTACATGGTGTACCTGACCCTGCTGGAGCCCATGCTGAAGAGGAGGCTCTTTGGACACTCACAGCTTCAGAATGATGATGATGTTGGGGTATGTGTGCATGTTGCCCATCCCAACTATAGTGGTGGCCTTTAAGTCAAAGCAGTTGTTGTAGCCATGACATTTTTGTTGTTTGATTGTGGATCTTGTATTGTGTGACTTGTTGGGGCAATGTATGTGGTGGTGATTTCAGATTTCTTTCATGCTATAAATTTGATGAATAGCTCATAGAGAATTATGTTTGGAAATGTTTCTAAAAAAAAAGGTCAACTCTAGCTTGTCACAATTTCACTGTCCTCCTCACGAATGTCTGTTTCTCTTTGGGTTCAGGACCAGCAGCCTTTCGCCAACGCCCACAACGTATTGTCTCATTCGGCCTCTCGCCCCAACATGCTGAACAAAGTGGAGCACGCTCAGCAGCGCTGGCGGAGGCAGGTCCAGGAACAGAGGAAGTCTGTGTTTGACCGCCACGTGGTGCTCAGCTAAACCCATCCCCAGGAAACAAAAACCCGGGGTGAAGCAAACAATGTTACTGTGACTGGGTGTTCCCTCTTCTTATTTTGTCTGATTCTTTCCCGAACTTCCGAGCTTCATCCTTACTGGTGTTTTGATCCTCAACTGGACCTGTATTTCATGAAATGTGATCATATAGCTCTATGTATTCAGGAGGTGATCGTAAAGGGTCTCTGCATCAGTAGGTTGAAGTAGGGCGTTGCATTTGAGACCTTTGGCTTAAGATAATGCTAGTGTCTGTATGGCTTTGTATACTTTCTGATTTAATAATACTAATAGAAAGTTAGATGTTAGTTTGTTGCCCCCCCCCCCAAATGGATGATACGTGCCATTTTGCACAAGCTGATGATGATATTTGGCTTCTGATAAAGTAGAAACAATGGGTGACAGTGCACTCTTTTACAGTAATATTGGTAGCTTCTGATAACAGTAATGTTGGCCATGTCACCAATGAAATTAGGTGAGACATGTAAGGGTAGAGTAAATAACAAACAAAAATATCATACCAAAATTAATCACTCAAACTAATGAAAACATCTACAATAAATGTAACATCTGCTACCTAAACAACAGAAGATGGGAATGAGTTGGAAACAGTAAAAATGTGTAACATCATTCTCTTGTCCAAAAGCATGTTTTTAAGAAGTGATGTATAAATTTATTTACAACCTTTTACCCTAAACAACAGTTGATGTACAGATGTATGCATTTCGTGGTGTGAACACTCCTGTATCATGTTCTCCTGTAAGGCTTAGTATAATGTAGCATTTGGGAGACATTTTGACAGTTAATGACAGTTATCATCTGATGGTACATTTAATGTAAACATTAGTCCTCTCCTTTGAATATATGTGTGTTACTGTAGTCAGAGCCCTCAGCTGTCACTGTCTAGAGTAGATGTACACCATCTCTGCACCTTGCTTGTTTTGTTTTCAGCTATCTACTCCTCTCCATTTAGATACATTTGACATGAATCATACATGAATGAGATCCTCCTTTATTCAAAATTTAAATAACTCTCATTGTCTTTTGTTAGACAGTAATGATGCTACCATCTGTCTTTGATGTAAAACATTTTTTAATGATCATTTGGGATAGCTAGGGTGGTTGTAAAGTGGGTAGAAAATGCTACTATTGGGTGACCTAATGAAAGTGTTAAGTCTTATCTGTGATAACATCACATTTGAAATACATTTCTGTAATATTTATAATGCATTTGTTTAATGCTGACCATGTCAAATTCATAGACCATCCTCCAGGAGTCGTGCTTCAATATAAAGGGTCAAATACATTAGCCAAAATTGATGATCGCATTGATAGGCGCAAAAAAACATATTGCACTAATGCAGACATTGATAGGTGCACAAAATGGCAGGTACTCTATACCTTCGGAGTTCTATCAATATGATCATAGTACAGGGCTTGTACAGGGCTTTGCTATGCATAGGGCGATAAACATCAATGCTACAACTGATGAGAAATTTCAATAACCAATGGATTTAAATTGTATCAATGCATTAAAAATCCATCATTCATAATATAGCCCAGAGGACACGAAATCTGAACGAAAATAATCCGTCTATTTCGCAAGTTCAACATTGAACAATAGAACACGGAGTAAAATGACAGGATACATTTGCAAATAAAATTGATCTCTAATGACAGTATGTTGATATCATACAAGACAATAGTGATCATTTATTTACTTTTCAATTACTTTTGCAAAGCTGCCGTCATCGTTTCCTGTTCTCCCCTTTTATTTTTTTGTATGCATGCAGTCCGTTATCCAGAAAAAAGTAGGCTACACTCGGGGCAGAAAATTCAGATTTAAGGATACTCGGCAAGAGAGCTACATTTGTGTTGTCAAAGAATGGATTGTTGAAAAATACTCCAATAAGTGTATAAAGGATAAGGTAAGGATCGTTTTCCTTTTAATTGATTCATAAAGTAAACCCATATATTGTAGTTTTTAACTTAATATAATACATTAACTGTTTTATGGAACTTATTCATGCATTTTCTGTTTTATGAAACTTGCGTGGGCAGTAATGCAGAAAATCATAAAAAATTGCCACAAAAAGGTTGAGATTTTTTATGTGAGTGACTTGCTGGTTTGAATTAATAACCTACGACCATCAACAGTTTCCTCAAAATGGTTTTATTCAATACAGTAACCTCAAAATCAAGTGCTGTACTCTGAACATAAACTAGGGGGCGCCTTAGGCCTTTTATAGGAACTACCCTAAGTACCCAATCTGGCATCTTAACTGAAATAATAATATATGAATCTTTTGTACCATTCTTACCATTTGAATATCAGTCAATTTGGGTGAATTCTTTTTCTTTCTTTGCAGTATGCTTTTATTGAAGTATTAAAATGTTGCTTCATGTCTGAGGGAATGCAGGCTTCTGGACGAAAGTAAAAGTATTAGAACTACTCTTTTACCTGAAACTCTTTCAAACTGAATTATTGCATGTCCAAACAAAAACAATACTCCAAGGTACTTCCTTTTAATAGGACCCATCCTGTGTTTTAAGGGCCAGGCTCTTATCTGTCCCTCTTTGGTTAATGACAGACGGAGAGGGTCTGTCTCCTCAATCCCCCCTTCAGTGCCTCAGTGTCAGACAGTGGGAATCGTTTCAAGGCTCATAGAGGCTGCATCCCTCCAGGAGAAGATTCAGTCAGAACCTTCCCAAGGTTAGTCTGACAATGGTCAGACTAACATTATGGCTGCTGTCTGGAAAAACCTTTCAATGCCACTGAAATGCAAGATAATAAAGTGTATAGGTAGGTCCCTGCAGAGCAGTTACTCCCTGTGCTTGAAATTGATGATGGGGTATTTGGTATGATTTATTCCTGTCTATAACAGTACAATGCTTTCCGATGTTTAGAATATGAATTATTAGACATCTCTTGAGTAAATACTGTGGTTGAGGGGCCCATTCTCAGAATAGAAATCTCTTTCATAAGGGAGAATAAATACTTCCATGCATGTGTTTATCCTGTAATTCTTAAAGGCCCAATGGAGCTGTTTTTATATCAATATCAAATCATTTCTGAGTAACAATTAGGGACAGCGGAGTCAATCACCACCTTCCGGAGACACCTGAAACCCCACCTCTTTAAGGAATACCTAGGATAGGATAAGTAATCCTTCTCACCCCCCCCCCCCCTTTAAGATTTAGATGCACTATTGTAAAGTGACTGTTCTACTGGATGTCATAAGGTGAATGCACCAATTTGTAAGTCGCTCTGGATAAGAGCGTCTGCTAAATGACTTAAATGTAAATGTAAATGCAATTAAGTAACTTACTGTAATATTTTTTTATTAAAATGGGAAAAAATACTTTTTAGACAAAAAATGATCGAGCTAGTTTTTGCTTGGACTGTCTGGGAGTGGTCTGAGTGGGGAGGGTAAAACTTAAAACTAGTTATTGGCAGAGAGGTTTGGAACTCTCTTTGTCATTGGTCAATTATTAAGCAATTTACCGCCTGGTGATGACACATGTAAGCCAAAACTCTCGCCCATGCAAACAGGCTGATTAGAAAGTCCTGTGTAGATTGTATTTTCAACCACCAATTATCAGGAAATAACACTGATCAAATGTTTTTTACAATTTTGCAGTATTAGTTTAATCAGTTGTTATACAATATGATACAAAACACAGATTTAACTAAATGTTGACTGCACTGGGCCTTTAAGAAAGCATCTGGAGCAAGAATTAAGACAATGTGCAGGACATTCCTCTACTTTCAGTATGTGAGGCTGACAGCTATAATACCATTAACACATTGAACTAATCAGGATGAAGGCTAATGTGATTGGAGGCTGCCAATTTCCTCCCTGATAACAAATACGGCACAGGATCATGTCCTAAAGTGTTTGCCCAATTCCAACAGTGCTGCAAAACATCGGCGGGTGTTTATTAAAAATAAAAAATAAATCCCATGTGCGGTAGTAACTTTAGATCTGTGGAGATGTGTATTATTTGTATATGGGGACAGCAGTGGCAGATCTTTTAAAAGTCTCATGGCAGCCTTTGATAACAGCGTTCTCCATGGGTCACAGATTCCAAATGGACTCCATATGGAGAGAACAGTCAAAAGGGGCCATAGTGATGCCTGAGGCTGTAGCACCTATTACAAGTATGCATAACAAACACTCACACACACAGAATAGTTTATATGCCTCTAGTAGCTTTCCTTGTGACGACAAAAAGTTCAGCTTTTTGTCAATTTTGAGATATTTCTCAGCAACAGAATGAGATCGAATCATATTATTGCCCTATGCCAAGGGGTAAAATAAGATGGATACGATTACCTTATGATGCTAGATGAACCTAGATGAACCACTGAAAAGTCTACAGGCCCTGAAGCTTATTTTAATGCAAATTGGTACTTTAGGTGGAGAGGAAGTATTTATAGTGTGAGACTTGTCATCTCTCTTCATTGCTGTAGGCCTTAGGGCAGTAGTATTGGATAGACATCATGAACATGAGAGGACTCGACTGCTGGTGCCTCATGACCTGTCTTGAAATTGAATATGTTGTTCCTAAAAAAAACATCTTTATGTTAAAACAAGCAGTTTAGACTTGCGATTCAATCAGACCCTATGCTGTTAGGCTGCTTGGAGGCTTTTGTATGCGACTGGCCCATCCTCATTTCCATAGCTCCCTTGACCCGCTGGCCCTCGGCTATTTAAAATCTCCAGATGCCGGAGGAGAGGCTCTCACAGGAATATTTTGTGGTAAGGGTGTGGTGAAAGCTCAACAGTGTACTGGAGAGGGTTACTGTCAAATTTCTGAGGCTTTTGTGGATTCACTGAACATGACCGATGGATCCTACGCAAGGTACATTGGACCTGTAACGGGTCCAAAAAACACTGGCCTGGTCGTATGTTTTTTCCCTTTGCCTGAATGGCTTTAGCAGGTGTAAAAGGTGGAGAGTTGTAGACCTCAGGGAGATGATTTTAAAACAGATTTATGCCATCAAAACTGTGTGGACAAATTCCTGAGCCCGAGCATTGAAAAGGGTTGCATTCTTTTGTGAAAGTAGCCCTATACAAACAATAACAGTCTCTCTTTAAAGTAGTGCATATTTAGGATTGGACTGTATTTGATTTTCTCATGTTACACTGACAGAGAAGCAGCATAATGTATTGCTTACATTGTACAGAAGAAACCCTGAAGACAAGACTTCTCGACACCACAGCAGATTCCAGGAGGTTGTTCTTTGTTGTGCATCCATTCTACTGGAGCCAGCCTTTCCCAGTATGAAACAGCACTAGTACCTCTGCTAATTTGAAGCACAAAGCTGTCAGAGTCCACTCAGTAATCTTTATACTTTATGAGGCTTTGACATGTCTGAGAGACAACTACACTGAACAAAAATATAAATGCAACGTGTAACGAGTTGGTCCCATGTTTCATGAGCTGAAATAAATATCCCAGAAATGTTCCATACACACAAAAAGCTTTTTTCTCTCAATTTTGTGCACAAATTTCTTAAATCCCTGTTAGTGAGCATTTCTCCTTTTGCCAAGATAATCCATCCATCTGACAGGTGTGGCATATCAAGAATATGATTAAACAGCATGATCATTACACAGGTGCACCTTGTGCTAGGGACAATAAAAGACCACTCAAAAATGTGCAGTTTTGTCACACAAAGTCAATGTCATAGATGTCTTGTTTTGAGGGAGCATGCAATTGGAAGGCTGACTGCAGGAATGTCTACACGAGCTGTTGCCAAATAATTGAATGTTAATTTCTTTATCATAAGCCACCTTCAACATCATTTAAGATAATTTGGCAGTACATCCAACTGGCCTCACAACCACAGACCACGTGTATGACGTTGTGTGAGCGAGCGGTTTGATGATGTCAACGTTATGAACAGAGTGCCCAGTGGTGGTGGTGGGGTTATGGTATGGGCATAAGCCACGGACAACGAACACAATTGCATTTTATTGATGGCAACTTGAATGCACATAGATACCGTGACGAGATCCTGAGGCCCATTTGTTTTTAAAGGTATATGTGACCAACAGATGCATATCTGTATTCACAGTCATGTGAAATCCATAGATTAGGGCCTAATGAATGTATTTCAATTGACTGATTTCTTTATATGAACTGTAACTCAGTAAAATCGTATACATTTTTACATGTTGCGTTTATATTTTTGTGCAGTATAGTTAGATCTCAGAGTAAAACGACATACTGACAAAGCTGTGGACTTCCTGGAGACATGTTATGGGACATGAGTCGGATGTCTGCATCTTACGACTTCCTCCGTTCCTCAGTCAATAGAATGAAAGGATGCTCCGGGGGAAGGGGGGGACGGGACTGTATGAAATAGTGCAAACTGTGAGTAAAATATATGATACATACTGTAGTTGGAGACTTGGTAGAAATATGGTGTGGATTCTATTCATGACAGGTAGATCGACTCCACATTTTGAATCAACGTTGTTTCCACATAATTTCAACAAAATTTGGATATTAAGAAAATAAATCAGTGTAAGGGAATTCCGTCTATTTTTCACCCAACTTTTCACCTAAATCTAATGACATGGCACCATTTTTTGTTGATTTCACGCAGAATTCACATGAGTTGACAACTCAACCAAATGGAAATCAGAACTAGGTATTGAGCTGATGTCTGGGCCCAGTGGAATGGCTTTAGATCTGATCCCCATCTATGTTTCTACTGCTGATGCTCAGAGGGTTTGATGAGAGAATGGGTTTATGGGTAAGCTGTAAACTGACATTTGTTTGTGATGATTAGGCATTTCATTATAAAGTAGATATGAAAGACAGGCTTTATAATGACCATTTTCAGTCTTCTGCATCCTTTTCTGTGAAAGGGGACATTGATTCTTGATTGTAGACTTCGTGCCAATTGTTTTGGATAGAAATGTTCAGTTCTTTTTCAAATTCTGCTGTGGCCCAATAGCTGTTCCCTTAACCAGAGCAAGGTTGAGTGGACTCGAGTGTTGACTCATGCATGTTTCCAATACTTTGAATTCATGTGGCTTGTTTGTATTTTTTCCTGTTTTTCTTAAGTGCATCGAAAATGTTCCAGAAATCAGTAGCGTAAAGGTAGGGCACATACTGTTTACGGACCATACACATATTGTTTACCGACCAAATTTTTATTTGATAACAAAGAACGAAAATCTCAACAATTACAACAATGATTGTTAAAAAGGCTGTTTTGCTTGGAGGTAACCTACACTTAAGAAAGCGAAAAACAGACACAACTTTGGGTATGGTGATCTTCATAGCAGGCATCCTCCCCCTTGGGTATTGTTTAGTCTGGACTCAGGCTGCAGTGTTGTTTCTCAACATGCATGTGTGCTCTGGGAGGCTTAATGTTGGGAAAGCAGAGCATGAGGTTTAAGCCTGTCTAGAGCCCTCTTATATAAAACTAACCACAGAGTGACAGGATCCACACTGCAGTCCAACAACAAGGAATCACATCTGCTAATATGTTCATGGATTCTGGTAACTGTCCTCAGTGAACATGTGTTCACTGTTTTGAATATCTGAATTATTACTTTGAGATATGTCTCCAACCAGTATAATGTCCTAGTATAATTACATATAATGTCAAAAAACATTTAATGGATCTTGTTAATAGTTTTGTAAAATAAGTGTTTTCTTAACTTGTTTTTTTGTCAAATATTATTGTCATGTTTTGTCATTTATTATCTTGTCTTGTCCCTGTGCTTCCCATTCTATTCGTTTCCCTCTGCTGGTCTTATTAGGTTCTTTCCCTCTTTCTATCCCTCTCTCTCCCCCTCCCTCTCTCACTCTCTCGCTCTCTCTTCTCTCTATCGTTCCGTTCCTGCTCCCAGCTGTTCCTATTCCCCTAATCAATCATTTAGTCTTCCCACACCTGTTCCCGATCCTTTCCCCTGATTAGAGTCCCTATTTCTTCCTTTGTGTTCCGTTCCTGTCCTGTCGGTTCCTTGTCTAGAATTCACCGTGCTGTGTTTGTGTATCGCCCTGTCGTGTCGTGTTTTCCTCAGATGCTGCGTGGTGAGCAGGTGTCTGAGTCTGTCTGGTTCAAGTGCCTTCCCGAGGCAACCTGCTGTTCACCTGCTGTTCAAGATCGAGTCTCCAGTTTGTCCTCGTCATTTCGAGTGAAAGTTGTGTTTTTTGTTTGTATTTACTTTACTGGATTAAAGACTCTGTTTTCGCCAAGTCGCTTTTGGGTCCTCTTTCACCTGCATGACAGAAGGAACCGACCAAGGAATGGACCCAGCGACTTCAGACGCTCGTTACACTGCCGTCGAGATCCAAGGAGCCATGCTCGGCAGACACGAGCAGGAATTGTCTGCTGCTCGCCATGCCGTGGAGAACCTGGCCGCTCAGGTTTCCGACCTCTCTGGACAGTTCCAGAGTCTACGTCTCGTGCCACCTGTTACTTCCTGGCCTGCCGAGCCTCCAGAACCTAGGGTTAATAACCCACCTTGCTACTCCGGGCAGCCCACTGAGTGCCGCTCCTTTCTCACGCAGTGTGAGATTGTGTTCTCTCTCCAACCCAACACATACTCTAGAGAGAGAGCTCGGGTTGCTTACGTCATTTCACTCCTTACTGGCCGGGCTCGAGAATGGGGCACAGCTATCTGGGAGGCAAGGGCTGATTGCTCTAACAAGTTCCAGAACTTTAAAGAGGAGATGATTCGGGTTTTTGACCGTTCAGTTTTTGGTAGGGAGGCTTCTAGGGCCCTGGCTTCCTTATGCCAAGGTGAACGGTCCATAACGGATTATTCTATTGAGTTTCGCACTCTTGCTGCCTCTAGTGAGTGGAACGAGCCGGCGCTGCTCGCTCGTTTTCTGGAGGGACTCCACGCAGTGGTTAAGGATGAGATTCTCTCCCGGGAGGTTCCTTCAGATGTGGACTCTTTGATTGCTCTCGCCATCCGCATAGAACGACGGGTAGATCTTCGTCACCGGGCTCGTGGAAGAGAGCTCGCATCAACGGTGTTTCCCTGCTCCGCATCGCAACCATCTCCCTCCTCTGGCTCAGAGTCTGAGCCCATGCAGCTGGGAGGGATTCGCATCTCGACTAAGGAGAGGGAACGGAGGATCACCAACCGCCTGTGCCTCTATTGCGGAGTTGCTGGACATTTTGTTAATTCATGTCCAGTAAAGCCAGAGCTCATCTGTAAGCGGAGGGCTACAGGTGAGCGCAACTACTCAAGTCTCTCCATCAAAATCCTGTACTACTTTGTCGGTCCATCTACGCTGGACCGGTTCGGGTGCTACATGTAGTGCCTTGATAGACTCTGGGGCTGAGGGTTGTTTCATGGACGAAGCATGGGTTCGGAAACATGACATTCCTTTCAGAGAGTTAGAGAAGCCTACGCCCATGTTCGCCTTAGATGGTAGTCATCTTCCCAGTATCAGATTTGAGACACTACCTTTAACCCTCACAGTATCTGGTAACCACAGTGAGACTATTTCTTTTTTGATTTTTCGTTCACCGTTTACACCTGTTGTTTTGGGTCATCCCTGGCTAGTATGTCATAATCCTTCTATTAATTGGTCTAGTAATTCTATCCTATCCTGGAACGTTTCTTGCCATGTGAAGTGTTTAATGTCTGCCATCCCTCCCGTTTCTTCTGTCCCTACTTCTCAGGAGGAACCTGGCGATTTGACAGGAGTGCCGGAGGAATATCATGATCTGCGCACGGTCTTCAGTCGGTCCCGAGCCAACTCCCTTCCTCCTCACCGGTCGTATGATTGTAGTATTGATCTCCTTCCGGGGACCACTCCTCCTCGGGGTAGACTATACTCTCTGTCGGCTCCCGAACGTAAGGCTCTCGAGGATTATTTGTCTGTGTCTCTTGACGCCGGTACCATAGTGCCTTCTTCCTCTCCGGCCGGGGCGGGGTTCTTTTTGTTAAGAAGAAGGACGGTACTCTGCGCCCCTGCGTGGATTATCGAGGGCTGAATGACATAACGGTTAAGAATCGTTATCCGCTTCCCCCTTATGTCATCAGCCTTCGAGATTCTGCAGGGAGCCAGGTGCTTTACTAAGTTGGACCTTCGTAACGCTTACCATCTCGTGCGCATCAGAGAGGGGGACGAGTGGAAAACGGCGTTTAACACTCCGTTAGGGCATTTTGAGTACCGGGTTCTGCCGTTTGGTCTCGCCAATGCGCCAGCTGTTTTTCAGGCATTAGTTAATGATGTTCTGAGAGACATGCTGAACATCTTTGTTTTTGTCTATCTTGACGATATCCTGATTTTTTCTCCGTCACTCGAGATTCATGTTCAGCACGTTCGACGTGTTCTACAGCGCCTTTTAGAGAATTGTCTCTACGTAAAGTCTGAGAAGTGCTCTTTTCATGTCTCCTCCGTTACTTTTCTCGGTTCCGTTATTTCCGCTGAAGGCATTCAGATGGATTCCGCTAAGGTCCAAGCTGTCAGTGATTGGCCCGTTCCAAGGTCACGTGTCGAGTTGCAGCGCTTTTTAGGTTTCGCTAATTTCTATCGGCGTTTCATTCGTAATTTCGGTCAAGTTGCTGCCCCTCTCACAGCTCTTACTTCTGTCAAGACGTGTTTTAAGTGGTCCGGTTCCGCCCAGGGAGCTTTTGATCTTCTAAAAGAACGTTTTACGTCCGCTCCTATCCTCGTTACTCCTGACGTCACTAGACAATTCATTGTCGAGGTTGACGCTTCAGAGGTAGGCGTGGGAGCCATTCTATCCCAGCGCTTCCAGTCTGACGATAAGGTTCATCCTTGCGCTTATTTTTCTCATCGCCTGTCGCCATCTGAGCGCAACTATGATGTGGGTAACCGTGAACTGCTCGCCATCCGCTTAGCCCTAGGCGAATGGCGACAGTGGTTGGAGGGGGCGACCGTTCCTTTTGTCGTTTGGACAGACCATAAGAACCTTGAGTACATCCGTTCTGCCAAACGACTTAATGCCCGTCAAGCTCGTTGGGCGTTGTTTTTCGCTCGTTTCGAGTTTGTGATTTCTTACCGTCCGGGTAGCAAGAACACCAAGCCTGATGCCTTATCCCGTCTGTTTAGTTCTTCTGTGGCTTCTACTGATCCCGAGGGGATTCTTCCTTATGGGCGTGTTGTCGGGTTAACAGTCTGGGGAATTGAAAGACAGGTTAAGCAAGCACTCACGCACACTGCGTCGCCGCGCGCTTGTCCTAGTAACCTCCTTTTCGTTCCTGTTTCCACTCGTCTGGCTGTTCTTCAGTGGGCTCACTCTGCCAAGTTAGCTGGTCATCCCGGTGTTCGAGGCACTCTTGCGTCTATTCGCCAGCGCTTTTGGTGGCCGACTCAGGAGCGTGACACGCGCCGTTTCGTGGCTGCTTGTTCGGACTGCGCGCAGACTAAGTCGGGTAACTCTCCTCCTGCCGGTCGTCTCAGACCGCTCCCCATTCCTTCTCGACCATGGTCTCACATCGCCCTAGACTTCATTACCGGTCTGCCTTTGTCTGCGGGGAAGACCGTGATTCTTACGGTTGTCGATAGGTTCTCTAAGGCGGCACATTTCATTCCCCTCGCTAAACTTCCTTCCGCTAAGGAGACGGCACAAATCATT
Organism: Oncorhynchus gorbuscha; assembly: GCF_021184085.1. NCBI lineage: Eukaryota > Metazoa > Chordata > Actinopteri > Salmoniformes > Salmonidae > Oncorhynchus > Oncorhynchus gorbuscha. The sequence continues at coordinate 9,420,937 of NC_060176.1, forward strand.
ATCGAGAATGTATTCAGAATTCATGGCCTCCCGTTAGACGCCGTTTCAGACAGAGGCCCGCAATTCACGTCACAGTTTTGGAGGGAGTTCTGTCGTTTGATTGGTGCGTCCGTCAGTCTCTCTTCCGGGTTTCATCCCCAGTCTAACGGTCAAGCAGAGAGGGCCAATCAGACGATTGGTCGCATACTACGCAGCCTTTCTTTCAGAAACCCTGCGTCTTGGGCAGAACAGCTCCCTGGGCAGAATACGCTCACAATTCGCTTCCTTCGTCTGCTACCGGGTTATCTCCGTTTCAGAGTAGTCTGGGTTACCAGCCTCCTCTGTTCTCATCCCAGCTTGCCGAGTCCAGCGTTCCCTCCGCTCAAGCGTTTGTCCAACGTTGTGAGCGCACCTGGAGGAGGGTGAGGTCTGCACTTTGCCGTTACAGGGCACAGACTGTGAGAGCCGCCAATAAACGCAGGATTAAGAGTCCAAGGTATTGTTGCGGCCAGCGAGTGTGGCTTTCCACTCGCAACCTTCCTCTTACGACAGCTTCTCGTAAGTTGACTCCGCGGTTCATTGGTCCGTTCCGTGTCTCCCAGGTCGTCAATCCTGTCGCTGTGCGACTGCTTCTTCCGCGACATCTTCGTCGCGTCCATCCTGTCTTCCATGTCTCCTGTGTCAAGCCCTTTCTTCGCACCCCCGTTCGTCTTCCCTCCCCCCCCTCCCGTCCTTGTCGAGAGCGCACCTATTTACAAGGTACATAAGATCATGGACATGCGTTCTCGGGGACGGGGTCACCAATACTTAGTGGATTGGGAGGGTTACGGTCCTGAGGAGAGGAGTTGGGTTCCGTCTCGGGACGTGCTGGACCGTTCACTCATTGATGATTTCCTCCGTTGCCGCCAGGATTCCTCCTCGAGTGCGCCAGGAGGCGCTCGGTGAGTGGGGGGGTACTGTCATGTTTTGTCATTTATTATCTTGTCTTGTCCCTGTGCTTCCCATTCTATTCGTTTCCCTCTGCTGGTCTTATTAGGTTCTTTCCCTCTTTCTATCCCTCTCTCTCCCCCTCCCTCTCTCACTCTCTCGCTCTCTCTTCTCTCTATCGTTCCGTTCCTGCTCCCAGCTGTTCCTATTCCCCTAATCAATCATTTAGTCTTCCCACACCTGTTCCCGATCCTTTCCCCTGATTAGAGTCCCTATTTCTTCCTTTGTGTTCCGTTCCTGTCCTGTCGGTTCCTTGTCTAGAATTCACCGTGCTGTGTTTGTGTATCGCCCTGTCGTGTCGTGTTTTCCTCAGATGCTGCGTGGTGAGCAGGTGTCTGAGTCTGTCTGGTTCAAGTGCCTTCCCGAGGCAACCTGCTGTTCACCTGCTGTTCAAGATCGAGTCTCCAGTTTGTCCTCGTCATTTCGAGTGAAAGTTGTGTTTTTTGTTTGTATTTACTTTACTGGATTAAAGACTCTGTTTTCGCCAAGTCGCTTTTGGGTCCTCTTTCACCTGCATGACAATTATGTTAATTGGTTTGGACTAATCATGGCATCTGTCTTCCAAATCATTAACTGTGTGTTCGTCATTCAGTTTGACCTGAAATTATGTCTTTGACAAACCCTTCCCTCTGGAGATAGCCTCATCATCATGCCCTTGAGGCTGTTCAAAATTACATGATTTCACTAATTGACACAGGTCTTTAAAGGTTCAACCTTGACTTTATCTTCTGAGATGTGTTTTGACATTTTATCTATCTCCTGGATGAATAGCGGATTCATTCTGCATCTCTGAGTACCATTCTGTAGTTGAAACCGCTACAAGACCATGGTGCTTGCCTACGGAGCTGTGAGGGGAACGGCACCTCAGTACCTCCAGGCTCTGATCAGGCCCTACACCCAAACAAGGGCACTGCGTTCATCCACCTCTGGCCTGCTCGCCTCCCTACCACTGAGGAAGTACAGTTCCCGCTCAGCCCAGTCAAAACTGTTCGCTGCTCTGGCCCCCCAATGGTGGAACAAACTCCCTCACGACGCCAGGACAGCGGAGTCAATCACCACCTTCCGGAGACACCTGAAACCCCACCACTTTAAGGAATACCTAGGATAGGATAAAGTAATCCTTCTCACCCCCCCTTAAAAGATTTAGATGCACTATTGTAAAGTGGCTGTTCCACTGGATGTCATAAGGTGAATGCACCAATTTGTAAGTCGCTCTGGATAAGAGCGTCTGCTAAATTACTTAAATGTAAATGTTGAAACGTGTGTGTAGGCCTATTAATTATGTTCTTGTTACATTGTGATTTTGCTAGTTTGTGTTATAAGTAGTTGGATACAGCAAAACCATACAATTACACAGAAATCTTCTCTAATTGTTTCCCTGAGAGAATATCCACGCTGAGTTGAGTAGTTATTAATTCCAGAACTAAACATAGTGTTATCTCGTAGCTGTTATTGATGAATAAATCTCTCTCTCCAAATGTGGAAATATACTATACTGGCTCATCATGCTGTCCACTTTATATGTTGTAATAGTCACTTGTTGACTTTAGTTTTCAACTCGAAGACTTTCTTACCCCTCTGGCATGTGTGTATTTGAGACCACTCTAGCGTTGTCTTGTGCACTCCCAACTGTCACTCTCTTTATATGCTGTTAGAAGGCTAGGAAGAGAGTGTCAAAAAACATACAAAGGGAATGTGGACCACATGTGATAATGATGTCCTGAGGATAATTCCAGAGCCTATCTGACTCTCTTGGTCATTCCTATGAAATATTCTGTTTAATAGACAAAGAACTGATGCAAGCTTGTGTGTGGGATAGAGGAAAGGGGCCAGATCCATTGAAGTGGGGGGCAAACAACCCATCTCCATGGAAACAAGTCCAGCCCTCGCCTCTCCAGAGGTCTCAAGGAGGGAGGGATTTGGTTGGAAAGAGATGACTCTCAGTTCAGTGGGAAAGCTGCAGCTATCCGGCAAAACGAACTTTTTATTTTTTTGCTACAATTTATCTAACGGGATTGATATTTGCTGGCATTTTTTGGGGGTAAAAATGGCTGTGGAAATGAGGCGCTACTCTGAGGTAAAGCCGGTCGCCATTTGAATTTTTATTTTTTTACATGATTGGGGATAGTTTATAAAGGGTTAACGAACATATAGCTAGTTGCAGCAAAAGTATCCGAATGCTGTACAGACAGATTTCGGAAAGCGCAAATTCATCTCGTGGTTATATGCGACTGTATCAATTGACAAACCTAAAGTATAGCCTACAATACATTTTTCGCTGAAGTGATTTTAGTGATTTTACCGTATTTGGTAACAACAGTTTTGGGGATGTAACGCTATCCTGGTTGTTAGCGTTACATCCCCACTTGAGCTCTTTCAATTAGATAAGGTGAATGACAAAACAATTTCATTAAATCGGACTGAGTGAGCTGAGGCTAAATAAATTATGCCAAACTAAAGTTTACATTGTGGAGCACGATATAATTTATTCAATTCAAAAGAGGGTCAACTGTAAACTCACTTGGGCCTCCTTGGGGTCTTGAGAGCTACGGATAATAAACGTTCTGAGATTGCATCCGCCTCAGATTTACTAATGCTGTTGAGTGAGAATATCCATAATCATAGCCTATTATGTTCTCTAATGTGGATTATATTTTTTCTCTGTTAGATGAAGTTTATTCCAGAGCTTTTCTTTCCAAGGGTACCTCCTGCTATCACTATCACTGCAACTAGGCAGACGCTGCAGCTGCAAGCTCTTTTTCTTGAACATTTCCCGAACAGACTGTCTATTGTGCATATCTAACAATGACCTTTCCTTCTCACTGGACCGGATTGTCAGCAGCAAGATTGGGAGGCCCCTCTGTTCTCTGGCCAGGGCTTGCATAACAGGGGCGAGGGTGGGATGTCACCAGATGCTTTTTAGGCCGGCATTATCAGACAATGTGTATGATATCATACACACACCCCGTTATTGGGTAAGACTGGTAGACTATATGTATGCTGTTATGCCCAGTGCCCACACATCACCCATAATAGAAACTCAATGTCTAGTGGAGCCACACAGCTTTAGGGTGCCTTTTTCCATTTTATTTACTGCCATCTAAATAGCATGCTTGGCATACTATTAATCTATAAACCATATAATGATCACTATCCTGTTGAAGCTGTTGGAATTCAATGTCAGTTTGCCAACTTTGATGATGAGTTGTAGATCTGTGTTGTTCCCTCAATGGTTTAAGATTCATGGGGAAACCATGTGATAGACTGTGAATAGGATCTGAGTGGAATATAGCCCACAGAGAATGACTGTATTGGATGTCACAGTTAAGCGATAATCTGACTGGGTTTAGGCTATACATGCAGCAATGGATAATCCAGCCACAAGTCTGCCCCACAAGTGTCAAAAGTTGTGTCAGTTCTTTTTTCTTAGCCTTGTTAAAGGTTAATGGTGCATCACTTTTATGCAGTGCCTTCAATGTGCCGCATCTTCCTCCCGGTCCTCCCTTTTCTACTCCATTTCATCTCAGCCATTTGCCTTTTAGGCCCATAGCAGGAATAAAGATGTCAAGACATAGGGCCATCTATGGTTCTGGAATGGAAGCGTGGTAGTTCAACCAGTGTATGGATCCTAGGTAATCATGTAGCTAAGCTTAGCTCGTAACTTGGCATAAATTGTCACACAATACACATTATGGAGTGATTCAAGTTTAACATTTTTATTGTCAAGTGCACAAGTACAGTGAAAAGCCTTTTATTGCAAGCTCTTTCCCAACAATGCAGTAATTAATATCAGTAGTACTATAAAAATGCCTAGTATTGACACTGATTCACAGGTATTCTGTGTTATCCTTTCTGCTCACCACCCAGCCTTTGTAACTAAGATCCTGTACAGTAGGCTGTCACTTCCTTTTAATTCTTGTTTTTGTTTTGAATGACGGAGACCTTTGATTTACTTTTGGGTGTAGTGCAATCTACTCCCTCTGTTTAAGCAGATGGGGAATGCTATCCTTTTCAAATATCACCAGTCCCATTCTCTCTTTGGAGTTTGGCATTACAATTATTGAGTGTTTGCACAACCTTTCATAGACATTCTTAAACCTGTCCAAGGCATATTCAAAATGGTTTGGGCATGGCATTCTTTCAGGCTCACTTGCCATGTAAAGGCTATTGGTAAGTTAAACTGCCTGTGACCAGAATTAAGTGCTGGGAGGCTGGCACTCAGGCTCCACCTTGATGTGTCGTCACTATCTCACCCTGGATTACATACCATTTGCCTTACTATACATTATATCTTCCTGTTTTGATCTTGCAAAGGTGCCTTAAAAGGAATGATATTCAGATGTATTTTCTCTGCTTCTCCTTTGATAGCTCACTTTACACATTTCTGTAATCCATCTATCTTTTACATAGGATATACACTCCGTGGCCAGTTTATTAGGTATCTAGTACTGGGTCGGACCCCCTTTGCCTCCAGAACAGCCTGAATTCATCAGGGCATGGAAACATTGCTCAATTGGTATCAAGGGACCTAACGTGTCCTATGAAAACATTTCCCACACAATTACACCACCACCAACAGCCTGTACTGTTGACACCAGGCAGGATGGGGCCATGGACTCATGCTGCTTACGCCAAATCCTGACTCTGCCATCAGCATGACACAACTGGAATCCGGATTCATCGTACCAGGCAATGTTTTTCCACTCTTTAATTGTTCATTGTTGGTGATTGTGTGCCCATTAGAGCCGCTTCTTCTTGTTTTTAGCTGATAGGAGTGGAACCTGGACTGGTCGTCTGCTGCAATAGCCTATCTGTGACAAGGACTGACGAGTTGTTCATTCCGAGATGCCGTTCTGCACACCGCTGTTGTACTGCACCGTTATTTGCCTGCTTGTAGCGTGCCTGTTAGTGTGCACGATTCTTGCCATGCCCCTTCGACCTCTCTAATCAACAAGTTGTTATCGCCCACAGGAGTGCCGCTGACTGGATGTTTTTGGTAAACCCTAGACATTGTCGTGCGTGAAAAGCCCAGGAGGCCGGCCATTTCTGAGATACTGGAGCCGACGCACCTGGCACCGATGATCATACCACGCACAAAGTTGCTTAGGTCATCCATTTTTGTTATGCAGGTGAATGAGGACCCAAAAGCGACTTAGCGAAAACAGAGTCTTTATTCCAGTAAATGGCAAAAGTAATAATCCAGGAAAACTCAAGAAGAAAACAAAACAGGAAAAAAATTAAATCCACTCGTAGTAACGAGGACAGACTGGAGACTCGACCATTGACTGCAGGTTGCTTCGGGAAGGCACCGACCGTAGCAGACTAAGACACCTGCTCACACGCAGCATCTGAAGGAGACAAGACACGACAGGGCGAGACAAGGACACAGCACAGCGAACATCATACAAGGATCCGACAAGGACAGAAGCGGAAAACAAGGGGAGAAATAGGGACTCTAATCAGAAGGCAAAATAGGGGACAGGTGTGAAAAGACTAAATGAGTGAGTTAGGAGAATGAGGAACAGCTGGGAGCAGGAACGGAACGATAGAGAGAAGAGAGAGAGGGAGGGGGAGAGAGAGGGATAGAAAAAGGGAACGAACCTAATAAGACCAGCAGGGGGGAAACAAACAGAAGGGAAAGCACAAGGACAAGACAATATTAGACAAAACATGACAATTTTTCCCAATCTAACGTTAAATCGAACAGTAACTGAATGCCTCGATTCCTGTCTGCCTGCTTTGTATAGCAAGCCATGGCCACGTGACTCACTGTCAGTAGGAGTGAACTGTTTTCGTGAATGGGGTGGTGTACTTAATAAACTGACCACGGAGTGTAGGCAGTTATAAGGGTTCAGTCAGATCCCCTCTCATCCCTCAGATTCATGATCCATAAATGAACCCTCTTCCATATCAGAGTAAGGGAGAACAGTGAGTCAGTTGTAAGGCAGTGGAGGCACACAAAATGTTTTGTCCTCCTTTCCTTCTTTCATTGGAAGTTAAAGCCTGTGTGTCAAAAGTCAGCCCATTGACATATATCCTACATCTCAGCTCCCTGCAGCGGCTCAAATGGACATAAGCCTGTTTTCCACATGCCAGCTCCGACAGCTGTGCATGCTCATATCCAGGTTGCCCAGAACACTTTTCCCCAGCTTTCCAAAAAGGGCATATCTGCCATTAGTATTGCCTTGAAGATAAAAGAGAACTGTAAACAGCTGAAAGAATTGGTTCCATCTGGCACATTGAGTCAGAGAGCTACGGTGGCAGGGACTTGTGGTTATTGTGTAGGGAGTGTGCAGCTGCCATGAACAGTGTCAACCTGGGGTGCCCCTGCCCATAAAGAGGCGAATGGAGCTCTGTGGGATGGATATTTAAGGGGCCCGACAGTGCTCAGCAAACAGCCGCCCACTCTACGAAAAGATGTCCACTGGACCATTCTTTAGAAAATCTGGCACTGAAAGTTAAAAGGAGACAAAAGCCAGCCTCTTGCGGCCTATGTGTTAGAGCGAGGCAGAGAGGACATTTGTATGGACTGTTAATTAGGAACGGAGGTCCAGGTGGAAGGCCTTTTATAATGCTTTCATGTTAACGGAGACGTTATTCATAGTTGTTCTCCTCAACCTAAACACATGCTTGGTTCATGACGACAGGCTGTATGCACATACACCACATGAACAGTTCCAATGCGTCTCCTCCATGTAAAAGGTTTATGAGGACCATATGATGTTATGTTAGGGACTGAGTGTCTGGAGTAGCTCCTCCTTCCCCTCTACCATATTTACCCAGTAATTCAACCTCCAGACTCACGTCTGATGTCGGATTTCCAACAGCAGTCCCAAAACCTCTTTCCTCGCTGAGAACGCACGGAAGAAAAATTAAATGGTCTTTTGAAGACGATAAAGAATGCCTGTGGATACATGGGCCCATACACTCCTCATGTCCTCTGGTGAGTTGTGACGTCTGGAAAGAGTTTTCAGAGGTTTTACTCTGCTTTCCCTGGCTGGCTCATGGCTGTAAGTGAGCTCAGTTCAACAGTAGTTTGAAAACCTTGGAGTATGCTGATCAGCAGAAATGGTCGGGAGGACATGTCTGCCAGAGAGGCCGAGACAGAGGTGTAGTAGCAGACTGGAGAACAAAATGAGAACAATGCTTCTATTTCTGGAAGCCATTGTGTCTGTTGTTATTACTTGATTTCCACCAGAGATGTGGTGGTGCTGGATGGAAATTACATCAAGCCAAGGCTACTCCTCAGGAGGTTCATTTAAGTTCATCCATTGTGATGACAAACACTAAATAACAACTTACTGTTATCATCACAGCCCAAACCATGAAAAGTGTTGTGTTTAAAAAAATAAAAATAAAAGTTTTATTTGACCTTTATTTAACCAGGCAAGTCAGTTAAGAACAAATTCTTATTTTCAATGACGGCCTAGGAACAGTGGGTTAACTGCCTGTTCAGGGGCAGAACGACAGCTCGGGATTTGAACTTGTAACCTTCCGATTACTAGTCCGCCCCTGTGTTCACCAAATCACATTGACATCTCATATTCGGTATGTAACTGCCAGGTGTTGATGAACAAAGATGCATAGTTGAGTGTCTGAGAATCTTTGTTGGATGATAAAGAAGCTCTTATCATTGAAGCCAGGTGCTCCGAGCTCCCGCCCCTCTCCTGTTCATCCACCCTTTAAAACATAGTCTAATGTGTTGAATACCAGGCCTGATGGACAGGACAAATATTAGCACATTCTTCTATGTGATGGGCTGGCCTGTGGGCCTGTTGACCTGTCAAGGCTGACAAGGCCATGGACCTAATGGCTTCACTATGAGATGAAACATTCCACAGCCCATGCACGTCACACACACGCACACCCACATACACACAAACTAGCGGGAGTAGCTTTGTATAGTATTTGTGTGTTTCGGTCACCCGATAAAGGACTTACTTTTTAACCATGAGTTTCCCCATTCAAGGACATGTTGAAAACAAAGAGCTCTTCTGTTCCACCCCAAACAGTCTCAGGAACACACACAGACTTGCCTCCTCAACAAGCAAGCATAGTTTGTGATCTAATGGTATAGTAAGGACATAGTAACTGGACATGTAGTAACTGATATTATCTAGCCTCATGATTTCCCCCCATAATGGATATGCCTTTTGCTGTAGAATATGGTATGGCTAAGACACAATAGGACAGTTATGAGTTAGTGGTTCGGATGGCAGGTACTGTAAGTCATGTAGACAGTTCGGGAAAGAGTAAATGTCTTAGAAAAAATGTTGCCTTCTGTCTGGGGATCTAACTGTAACTGGTTCTGAGGAACCTGACGAGAATAAACATATACCTTGAACATTGTTGTTGATAGATAGGCCTGTTTATTTTTTACTCATGATTCAGAGAGATCATATCACAGGATAGTTATTTGTATTCCTTGTAACTACTGTGGAACAACATTACTTGCTCAATCAGTGTTTATCCAGTGCGCATCCCAAATGTAGGTAAGACAAGGAACTAATCACCTTTGATGTGGAGTGTTTTCCATCAATCCATCCGTTTTTCCACCTTGTGTCCTGTAGTTCAATAGAATACTGTATGCGTTATGTATGAGCCTCAGTCATGCAGGGTCACAGTTAACCTGCAGTTCACTTCTGGTTGTCTGTGGACCCCTGGATGAGGTCAGAGTGGGTGTAAATCTGCCTGCTGTCATCCTGCCTGCTGTCATTCCCCATATGGCACCCTATTTCCTATAGTGAACTACTATTAGACCAGGACCCATAAGGCTCTGGTCAAAAGTAGTGCACTATGTAGGGAATAGGGTGCTATTTGGGAATTAGACCATGTGAATGCAGCATGGCTCGACTAGAATGCAGAGGTGGGAGGACAGAGAGCCTGTTGAAAGGACAGTTGTTAGCTCCCTTTTGTCATAATTCCAGGCTGTGTCTTGTTCATAATGTTCGCTGAATGTTAAGTCAATACTCAAATTACATGTCAATATCTGACAGGGCGGTGCATCCCTGCATAGGTAGTGATGCAGTGGTGAGAAAATAGGTGGATAAACTCTGATTGCCGGTCTCTTAAAAAAAGTAATGCCTACTTTCAATGCATTTTTCTGCAAAAGGTGGGTAAACTGTCAAGCAAAAATAAAGTGTGTTTACTTGTGTTTACCCTCCACTACACTACTTGTCTCATCTGAGCATCTCTTCCTTGACATTTATAAATTACTGAAAATATAAGTTTAATATGCAGTGTTCTTAAATCTCATATACCAAGTGCCAGCAGTCAGTATTTTCATAATATGTGTGCAATGCTTGATAATTTGTGTGATATTAACAGAGAGGTCTATTTTTTGGGTGACCTGAACATTGACTGGTTAGCATCTAGCTGTCCTCTCAAGAGGAATCTTCTAACTGTGACTAATACTTATAATACTTGCAATATGAACCAGGTTATCACTCAACCATCTAGAGTGCATACCAAAAGTGTTGGATCTGTGACATCCACTTATATTGATCATATCTTTACTAACGCTGCAGTGCTTTCCTCCAAAGCAATATCAGATTCCATTTTCTGTAGTGACCATAACATTGTGGTAATAACAAGGAAATACAAAGTGCCAAAGGTTGGGCCTAAAGTAATTAATAAGAGATCATACAAAATGTTTTCTCAGGTCTCTTGCTGAAGATGTTAAAAATGTATGTTGGTCTGATGTTTTGAACAGAGGCCCATTGACCTCTTTTCAAAAGTAGTGCACTATATAGGGGATAGGGTGCCATTTAAGACATTGCCATACTCTAGCCCTAGACACGAACCATGACCACCTCTTACTGAACATGGTTTTACAGTTTGCTGCTGCTTTGACATCCCAGGAAAGAAACTGTATTTTACCCAATTTTTCTCCCCAAATTTTGTGATATCCAATTACGATCTTGTCTCATCACTGCAACTCCCCAACGGACTCAGGAGAGGAGAAGGGCGAGTCATGCATCCGCCAAACCAAGCTCCTTAACACCCGCCCACTTAATCCGGAAGCCAGCTGCATTAATGTGTCAGAGGAAACACTATTAAACAGACGACCGAAGTCAGCCTGCAGGTGCCCGGCCCACCACAAGGAGTCGCTAGAGCGCGACGAGCCAAGTATAGCCCCCCCTGCCAAACCCTCCAATAACCCCGTCGAAGCTGGGCCAATTGTACACCGCCCACGGCCGGTTGTGACACAGCCTGGGATCGAAACAGGAGGCCTATAGCTTTGTTTTTAATGTGAAGAGATGGTATCAGTCTCCACGAAGTCAGCTGGTTAACACCTTGCTGTTTACACCCCAAAGCTCCATCTTAGACTTCTCTGACCCAAATCTCTCCATTGTTGTGAACTTGTGAAGTAGGTTGTGCATATAACCTATATCACTACACTTTTAGAAAAAAGGGTTACAAAAGGGTTATTTTATTCTTTTGGGTTCCATGTAGAACCCTCTGTGGAAAGGGTCCTTCATAAAGGGTTATTCAAAGGGTTCTTATGGGGACAGCTGGAAAAAATGTGAGTTCTAGATAGGACCTTTTTCTCTAAAAGTGTAGACATGGGTGCCACATGGTAAATATTGGCTGATTGCACATAGAGTATGAGAAAGGTGCCGAGACATTGCTACAGTGAAAGTTGAGACACAACACTCAAAACTATGAATCACCAATTCACTTGTTGCCCTCAACTTGGCTTCTTTGTAATTACATGCTGAAACCTGCCTACTTGCATTGCACAAGTTGCCTGTTAAAGGGAATTTATTTAACAATCACTGCCATTTCCTTGTCATTACAAAGTGTTCCAGATACACTGAGTGTACAAAACATTAGGAAAACCTTCCTAATATTGACTTGCACCCCTTTTTGTCCTCAGAACAGCCTCAATTCAAAGGGGCATGGACTCTACAAGGTGTTGAAAGTGTTCCACAGGGATGCTGGCCCGTTTTGACTCCAATGCTTCCCATTGTTGTGTCAAGTTGGCTGGATGTCCTTTGGGTAGTGGACCATTCTTGATACACACGGGAAACAGTTGAGCGTTAAAAACCCAGCAGCGTTGCAGTTCTTGACACACTCAGACCACCTACTACCGTACCCCGTTCAATGGCACTTAAATCTTTTGTTTTACCCATTCACCCTCTGAATGGCACAGATATACAATCCATGTAAACATTGTCTCAAGGCTTAAAAATCCTTCTTTAACCTGTCTCCTCCCCTTCATCGACACTGATTGAAGTGGATTTAACAGGTGACACCAATAAGGGATAATAGCTTTCACCTGGATTCACCTGGTCAGTCTATGTCATGGAGAGAACAGGTGTTACTAATGTGTTGTACACTCAATGTAGGTATAGGCAGTAAGCCTCATATTTGGAACTACTGATCTGAAATACTTCCAAAATTGACACCTAGGCCTATAAAGAATCCTGGGGTACTCTACATTTGTTTTGATAGAACCATTAAGATTAACTGAGACACTTTTCAAATGTGTTTTTAATTGCTGCGGTTTATCAGTATGCCTGTCTCGTTAAGTTCTCCTTTTTTCTTTTTTGAATATTTTATTTTTGCATTTTCCAATTAAGAACATTCAAAACAAAAGTGAAAAGATATTAGACAACAATAGGACAAAGTGACAGTAACAGACGAGCGTAACAATAAAAAAAAAATATATATAATTATATATACACATACAATAAGACAAAAATAATAACGAGACACTGGATCACCTGCCGTAGGCTACATATTATACATTACGTGTGAAACATTATGTGAGGATTATATATAGATTCAATCAATGAGATGTGGGGGGGGAGATTCTCCATATAGTCAATAAAAGGTTGCCAAATTCTGTAAAATTCTGTAAAAAAATAAAAAACTTATTCCTCAAGCAGTAAGTGATTTTTTCCAAAGAGATACAACTATTAACTTCCGATAGCCACATTGCAACTGGCAGGGAGGAATCCAATTTCCATTTCAAGGCTATTTCAAGGCAATCGCTAGCAATATTTCTGTTAACTTTATAGTATGGCTTCGCCTAAAATTGGTGTTAGTAAAGTTACCCAGTAGACAGACCTCCGGGGCTAAAGGGAATGCAACCCCGTGAATTGAGGATATGGTATCACATACCCCCTGCCAGAAACCGTGTCGTTTTGAACACTGCCAAGTGGAATGGAGGAATGTTCCTTCATCTGAGCCACATCTAAAACATAGGGAGGAGATATCTGGGTTGAACTTGTGCAGTCTAGATGGGGTGATATAGAGCTGATGGAGGAAATTAAACTGGATCGGTCTGTATCTGGAGTTCAATGTGGATGTAACACCATCCCTGCATAGGTCACTCCATAGCTCCTCATCAAGATCAATACCCAGATATGTTTCCCATCTAAGTCGGGGTTTATCTAGCCCAGGCAGTGTTAGTCCTGACATAAGAGCATCGTATACATGGGAAATGGTCTTGAACAGTGGTTGGTCTGCGTGGCATTGTTCAATAAGGGACATCTTAGGTAGGTTCCATTGTCCCTTGAGAGTCACCCTAATAAAGTTTCGTAGTTGTAGGTAGCTAAAGAAGTCTCTGTTAGGCAAGTGGTATTTCTGTTTCAGCTGATCAAAAGACAGAAGAACTCCCTCCTCGTAACAATGTTCCAGAAGAGTGGTCTAAAGTTACTATTCTGGAAAAACATAGGGATCAATCTATTGTTCCATAAAGGGGTTTTAGGGGAAAGGAATCCCCCTCGTCCGAACAGCTCATGCAGTTTGCACCATGCCAGGACAGAACGTATGATTAAAGGGTTTGTCTGTGATGGTTTTTATAGATTTTCTGTCCCATTTGTAAAACAATTCTGCCCCAGAGTCAACATTTACCTCAAGCTTTTCAATGTTCAACCATGAGGGAGAGGGACCATTGTCAAACCTCTGAGCCAGAAACCTAGACTGTGCAGCCCAGTAGTACATTCTAAAATTGGGGAGGTTTAAGCCCCCTTGACTGTAATCAAGGGTCAGTTTATCCAGGCCAACCCTAGGGGTTTTGCCGTGCCAGATAAACCGTCTGGTCAGCTTGTCGAGAGAGGAAAAAAATGCTGCGGGATCAGGGATAGGGAGAGATTGAAACAGATATAGAAATCTGGGCAGGACATTCGTTTTAATTACATTGATTCTACCCAGTAGAGTGAGAGGTAAGTCCATCCATTTACAAAGGTCAACCTCCACCTTTTGCAACAAACTGGCCAGATTGAGTTTATAGAGGTTGTTCAGATTACCATCCACCATTATGCCCAAATATGTGTAGCCCATAGGCGACCATCTAAAAGCAAACTTGTGCTTGATGGTAAGATGGTCAAAGACAGACAAATTTCGCTTTTATCAAAATTGACCTTATATCCAGAGAAAGAACTATAACACTGTAGTAGGATCTGCAAGTGGGAGAGGGAGTATTCTGGGTTTGTTAGCAATAAGATAAGGTCGTCCGCAAATAGTGATAATTTATGGGTATGGGGGCCCACCTCAAAGCCATGTATGTCAGGGCATGTTCTAATAGCCTCAGCCAACGGTTCGATGGCGAGGGCAAAGAGGTGGGGGCTAATTGGGCAACCTTGTCTGTTCCCCCTATAAAGAGGGAAAGAGGAGGAAGTCATCCCATTGGTAGCAATCCTAGCTTTAGGAGATTTGTAGAGTGATTTTATCAAATTTACAAACACGGTACCTAAACCGAACTTTTCCAAGACGCGAAAGAGGTATGGCCATTCAACCCTATCAAAGGGCTTTTCAGCGTCGAGGGAGACTGCGACACTAGGTATTTTGTTTTTGTTAGCAAGGTGAATTATATCAGACTGGACATGACTCCAGTCTCTTAGATAGCATCTTGGTGACCAGTTTACAATCTGTGTTAAGGAGAGAGATTGGTCTATAGGAGGCGCACTTTAGCGGGTTTTTCCCTTGTGGATTACAGTAATCACTGATTGAGAGAAGGACTGGAAAGCAGTTGTCTTCTCTGGCTTTTTTAAGTACCTCCATAAGGTAGGGGACCAACAGCTCCCCAAATTCTTTATAGAACTCTGGATTTTATTAGAAGGTAAGGATTTAATGGCCTCCAATAATTCAGGAACTGAGAAGTGTTCACTCAGGCGCTCGATGTCTTCCCCTGACAGGCATGGGAGGTTGAGAGAGGAGAGAAAGGAGTTGATCTCTGATAGATCATCACTTGATTGGGAAGTGTAGAGGTCTTCATAGTATTTCATAAAAGTATTATTCATTTCAGTAGGGTCGAAAGATATCTCATTAGTTAGAGTTTCTATGGCATTAATTGTCCTCTTACTTTCCTCTGCTTTCAGTTGCCATGCCAATACTTTGTGAGCTTTCTCTCCAAGCTCGTAATAATGCTGTTTTGATTTAGTGATGGCCCTTTCAGCTTGATATGTGTTCAGAATATTATATGTAAGTTTTTTAGTTAGCAAAAGCCTGTATAGATCTTTAGTCGGGCCTCTTTGGTAGGTTCTCTCTAGCTCGGAGATTTCAGATTCAAGGGCACTCAGTTCCGCACCGTGTTTTCTCTTCAGCCCTTTAGTATAGGAAATAATCTGTCCCCTCAGATAGGCCTTCAATGTGTCCCAAAGAATGAAGCTGTCAGGAGCAGAGG
The DNA here is from genome assembly GCF_021184085.1 of Oncorhynchus gorbuscha. Taxonomy (NCBI): domain Eukaryota; kingdom Metazoa; phylum Chordata; class Actinopteri; order Salmoniformes; family Salmonidae; genus Oncorhynchus; species Oncorhynchus gorbuscha. Next base: position 9,436,538 of record NC_060176.1, read on the forward strand.
GTTTGTTTCTCAAAGTAAAAATATTGATCTGCTCTTTGATGAATGCACAAAATTCAGGTTGCTTTAGGAGTGTAGAATTTAGTCTCCATCTATATGCTCCATTTACCTTGGTAGGAATGGAGATTGATAATACCAGAGGAGAATGGTCACTAAGCAATCTGGGGAGATACTTGACATCTAACACTATATGAAACAGTTGTGTGGAAAGTAAAAAGTTATCTATGCGTGTGTGTGTCTTGTGTGGGTGTGAATAATAAGAGTAGTCCCTATCATGTGGGTGCAACTGTCTCCAGATGTCTAGTAAATTGAGATCTTTCATGAATGACATGGTGAGCTTGCCGGCTTTGGTAAGAAGTGAGGGTTTATCAGAAGACCTATCAAGAACTGTATCTAAGCAAAAATTAAAATCTCCTCCAACCTGTAGCCATCCTGGTGGTGCTTGAGCGACGTGAAGGAAGACATTCTGAATAAACATATGGTCATCGAAGTTAGGAGCATAAATATTCAATAGGGTCCAAGTGTCAGGACCCGGTTACGAACCCGGGTCTCCGGAGTGAGAAACAGTCACTTAACCAACTGAGCCACGAATAGTCAGCAGCACCCAGAAGATGAGGCAGACACAGCAGTACTTGAGACGGTGTATTTAATGAAGTAAAAAGTGAAGTTCTTCAGGAAAACATGTAACTCCACAACCTCAAAAGGAATTCCACAAGAACAAAGGTAATCCTCCAAGACAAAAAAGGTAAATCCACAAGGTGGAAGGTAAAGCACAAAAAGCCTCAAAAGATACTCAAAAACAAACAAGCAAGAACAAAAAACAGAATTCCACAAGAGAGTCCACCGGGATCAACAAGAGTTCACAGAGTACTAGGGCTGGGTGCTAACATACAAACACAGAGCAAAGAACTGAGGAAAACAAATGGTTTAAATACAATCAGGGGAAACGAGGCACAGGTGCAAATAATAATGGGGATCAAGGGAAAACAAAAGGTCAAAAGGCACAATGGGGGCATCTAGTGACCAAAAACCGGAACAACCCTGGCCAAATCCTGACACCAAGGCTCTAAAAACATATGCCCCTGCACCAAAACAAATGTGCCAGAGGGATCAGAGATGGTGTTGTTGACGCAGAAGGGGATGTGTCTACTTATCAAAATTGCAGTTCTTCTTGCTTTGGAGTTAAAAGAGGATGCAAAAACTTGTCCTACTCTTTCCCTCTTCAATTTCATGTGTTCGCTGGCTGTAAGATGTGTTTCTTGTAAAAACACAATGTCAGCCTTTAATTTCTTAAGGTATGTATAGGACTCTTTTCCTTTTAATCGGGCTGTTAAGACCTTTCACATTGAATGTGACATATTTTAGTGGAATAAGCATAGGTTGGGTTTCAAATATGTAACTGGATAGAATCCGGATCTATCATATCATATGCAGATAATTAGGAAATGTTTCAACTTTGGTTTGAGCACAAAAGTGACCTATGTGTCTCTTTAGGAAGGAAACAATAAACATAGAAAAAATGAAGATAAAAATAATAAAAATCCCACCCACCCCGATTGTCAGACTAAAACAATAATCCTAACAATCAAACATGAATACACTTGTAGAGATACGTTGCTGCTCGCTTTCCATCTTGCTCTTCCTAGCTAAACCTTGGCGTAAACTAAAACCTGCGAGCTCTCTAAGTTGAAAACAAACGCTGTGAATAGATATTTATGGCTGAATATTAACTGCCCACGGCAAGGGCTGCTTGAGTCTCTTTACGAAAGATGAACATAAATGAGGGGGAAAGCAGTGGGCCTAAACCCACTTATTGCTTTGTCCAGTGGATATGGACTAAACCAAAATATACTCTCCTGTAAATGTAATAGAACTCACCCCGGAAAGATACGGTTCGTTGAAAATGTACAAATCAATTATAGTGACCGGAAGATACCAGCAGAAAACAAACAAACTGCATTTTATCCCCCAGAGAGACCGTCCTGGCTCAGACGTTGCTCAGTTCTTTGAGAAAAGTGTGCACTTCTCCCGGTGTGTTGAAGAGATGGCTTCGGCCTTTGTACTGAACTTTCATCCGCGCAGGGTGGATGAGGTAGCCGGTGATGTTCTTCTCCTTCAGTGCTTTGGCGGCAGGTCTGAACTGCTTGCGACGTCTGACGAGATCCGCGCTCATATCTGGGAAAGGCTGAACCTCTTTCCATCGATGGTGATGTCCCCTTTGGCTCTTGCGAGTTGCAGTATCTTCTCTCTGTCTTGGAAACGGAGGAACCTGATCAGGACGGCTCGTGGGGGCTCATCAGGCCGGGGTTTCGGCGCTGATGTTCTGTGGGCGCATTCGATTTCCAGCGGCTTGGTGAAGTTGATTATGCCTTGGACCTCCGGGATCCATTGAGTGAAGAAATGGACCGGGTCACGGCCCTCGCTGTCCTCTTTCAATCCCACCACACAGATATTACTACGTCTACTCTGGTTCTCCATCTGATCTACCTTGTTTTTGAGGTAGGCATTGTCCTTTTGCAGTTGTATCAACACCTGGTCATGTCTAGCGATGGTATCTTCAACTGTGCTAATGCGCAACTCTGCCTCAGTTGTTCTCAAAAGGAGATCATTCATGGAGGATTTCAGGTCGTCAATGGAAGAATGGAGTTCAGCCGATTTCTTATCAATTTTCAGAGAAAGACCTCTGTTACCATCCTGAATTTCCCGGAGGAGAGTAGCCAGCATGTCGGCATGCTCGCAAGAGGCTGCTGAGAGCAACAGTCTGGAACTGTCGTCAGTTATGAGGGCTAATGTTAATCTTGCTAGCTGTAGCGTTATCGTTATATTGGGAATCAACTACGTTTTGGTCGTCCTTCTTGCCTCTCGGTCGGAGGTCCATGGCTCTTTGGGAAGGTAAGTACTTGACAATTTATCAGCCGATGTTAGAATATTGTTTCAACGTTGTTATTTAGGTAAAAATAGAATAACTTTGAAGAGCTCGGTTTGTCAACGTCTGCTCAGCTCCGCGGCATCACGTGCTCCCAAGTTCTCCTTTTTTTCTAAGCATACTGTATTTGCTTTCCAGATGTTACAATTAAAAGTGTTTTTACGTGCAGCCAACAGTATTTTTATAGCTGTGCATCTTTCAATAAGTCAATGAAAAAAACGTATTTCATCAAGCTGTAGCAGGTATCTAAAAGAAATGGCATAATTTTCAGACAACTGATATTCTGTACATCTAAAATTTAATGTGCTTCAGTGGTGGTTGGTGAAGTTTAAAATGAGTGAGGAGGATTATAATTTTTTATTTCTATTACAGCGTATTGGATAACTGTCATTCATATTCCATTCACCCAGCTCAATGTACCATTGATAGGTTTAGGCTACTACATGATACTCAAATGCTCTCTATTCCCATCATGAGGTTGCTACAACCTAGCCTATGAATTAAAGTTTACAACATAGGTCACAGGTTGAGAGAAAAATGTGAGTAATCAAGGTGACAGTGACACATTCAATAACGCCTTGCACACTCTTGCTAGCATCTCACTGATCTAGGGTGTAATCATTAGTCCAACAGTTGCAAACGAGAGTTTCTATTGGACAAATACATGTACGTTTATCCCCATTTCACATTTTTTCTACAGAATCAGCTGTCTGTGACCACGCAAAAAAACTTCATATCATAAGCGCTAACTGCTACACACAGCCTATACCATTGTCACCATATTAGTTAACATCTCATAGTCAACATAGCTACTAAAACTAAGGTGTTTAGTAAACCTGCTACAATCATGCAGTACAGTGTACAGTCAGCAAGCAGTTTAGCAGTTACACCGGTGGGCCCAGGTGGCAATAAGTTAATAAAAACAAAAGCTTATCTTGTCTTGGAAGAGTTCCAGTGTTGGATAGCCATAGCCAGCTAGCTAACATAGCATCCCTGTATGTTTGAGCCGGGTGTTTGAGTAGACTAATCTAGCTAGCTGCATTCACTAGCTAAGTGAAAGTGAAAAAAAATACAACTAAATTTCTCTCTTTCTCTTGCTTCTCCTTCATTTTTAAAGAATTGATTTGTTAAAAACTGTTTAACTATTGTTTTCCTCTCTCTTTGTGTCAACTACCTACCAGGTTTTATGCACTGCAGTGCTAGCTAGCTGTAGCTTATGCTTTCAGTACTACATATATTCTCTGATCCTTTGATTGGGTGAACAACATGTCAGTTCATGCTTCAAGAGTTCTGATAGGTTGGACGACATCTTCCGGAAGTTGTCATAATTACTGTGTCAGTCTATGGAAGGGGGTGAGAACCATGAACCTCCTAGGTTTTGTGTTGAAGTCAATGTACCCAGAGGAGGTCGGAAACTTGGTTGTCCTTCGGCTACATAATGGTGCTACTCTACAGAGTGCTGTTGAGGCTACTGTGGACCTTTATTGCAATTCAGTGTGTTTTAATCAATTATTTGGTGATGTGAATATGTTTAGTATAGTTTTATCTAAAAAGGAGAACTTTTTTAAATGGTCCACTATTTTTATTTGTATGAAATTCACTGGAGATGATGGTTCTCCTCTGAGGAGCCTCCACGGATGTGCTTTCATGTTCTGTTTTTCTCACATGCCTTTTAATGTTGGTGACATTAATGACTGTAGTAAGGGAAAGCATGTACAGGTGAAACCCAAAGTACCTTTGGGTACTTATGGTTGTGTGCACAGAAATAAATACAGACCAGAGCCTATGGCTGTGTTTGAGTGTAGCCTAATCACCATCACCGTACTCCAAGGCTCACATTTTGAATATCTTGGCTTTCCCTGCCTGCAGAAGATCTGAATGAACCAAAACAACTGCAGTTGTTAGGATCTGTCAGGATATTCTGGCAATTCCCTGTGCTGCTGGATCAAAATGAAGATGTATGCTCTGTCCTCTCAGTCCACTAAAACAGGAAATAGATGACAGCAGGAATGCCTTCTCTCTCCTCATCTGTCTCTATAGGGCTCAGTGCCGTCTCTCTCCTCATCCGTCTCTATAGGGCTCAGTGCCGTCTCTCTCCTTATCTGTCTCTATAGGGCTCAGTGCTGTCTCTCTCCTCTGTCTCTATAGGACTCAGTGCCGATTCCTCATCTGTCTCTATAGGGCTCAGTGCCGACTCCTCATCTGTCTCTATAGGGCTCAGTGCCGTCTCTCTCCTCATCTGTCTCTATAGGACTCAGTGCCGATTCCTCATCTGTCTCTATAGGGCTCAGTGCCGACTCCTCATCTGTCTCTATAGGGCTCAGTGCCGTCTCTCTCCTCATCTGTCTCTATAGGGCTCAGTGCCGACTCCTCATCTGTCTCTATAGGGCTCAGTGCCGTCTCTCTCCTCATCTGTCTCTATAGGACTCAGTGCCGACTCCTCATCTGTCTCTAAAGGGCTCAGTGCCGTCTCTCTCCTCATCTGTCTCTATAGGACTCAGTGCCGACTCCTCATCTGTCTCTATAGGACTCAGTGCCGACTCCTCATCTGTCTCTATAGGACTCAGTGCCGTCTCTCTCCTCATCTGTCTCTATAGGGCTCAGTGCCGTCTCTCTCCTCATCTGTCTCTATAGGGCTCAGTGCCGTCTCTCTCCTCATCTGTCTCTATAGGGCTCAGTGCCGTCTCTCTCCTCATCTGTCTCTATAGGGCTCAGTGCCGTCCCTCTCCTCATCTGTCTCTATAGGGCTCAGTGCCGTCTCTCTCCTCATCTGTCTCTATAGGGCTCAGTGCCGTCTCTCTCCTCATCTGTCTCTAAAGGGCTCAGTGCCGTCTCTCTCCTCATCTGTCTCTATAGGACTCAGTGCCGACTCCTCATCTGTCTCTAAAGGGCTCAGTGCCGTCTCTCTCCTCATCTGTCTCTATAGGACTCAGTGCCTACTCCTTATCTGTCTCTATAGGACTCAGTGCCGACTCATCATCTGTCTCTATAGGACTCAGTGCCGACTCCTCATCTGTCTCTAAAGGGCTCAGTGCCGTCTCTCTCCTCATCTGTCTCTATAGGACTCAGTGCCGACTCCTTATCTGTCTCTATAGGACTCAGTGCCGACTCATCATCTGTCTCTATAGGGCTCAGTGCCGTCCCTCTCCTCATCTGTCTCTATAGGGCTCAGTGCCGTCTCTCTCCTCATCTGTCTCTATAGGGCTCAGTGCCGTCTCTCTCCTCATCTGTCTCTAAAGGGCTCAGTGCCGTCTCTCTCCTCATCTGTCTCTATAGGACTCAGTGCCGACTCCTCATCTGTCTCTAAAGGGCTCAGTGCCGTCTCTCTCCTCATCTGTCTCTATAGGACTCAGTGCCGACTCCTTATCTGTCTCTATAGGACTCAGTGCCGACTCATCATCTGTCTCTATAGGACTCAGTGCCGACTCCTCATCTGTCTCTATAGGACTCAGTGCCGTCTCTCTCCTCATCTGTCTCTATAGGACTCAGTGCCGTCTCTCTCCTCATCTGTCTCTATAGGGTTCAGTGCCGTCTCTCTCCTCATCTGTCTCTATAGGGCTCAGTGCCGTCTCTCTCCTCATCTGTCTCTATAGGGCTCAGTGCCGTCTCTCTCCTCATCTGTCTCTAAAGGGCTCAGTGCCGTCTCTCTCCTCATCTGTCTCTATAGGACTCAGTGCCGACTCCTCATCTGTCTCTATAGGGCTCAGTGCCGACTCCTCATCTGTCTCTATAGGACTCAGTGCCGACTCCTCATCTGTCTCTAAAGGGCTCAGTGCCGTCTCTCTCCTCATCTGTCTCTATAGGGCTCAGTGCCGACTCCTCATCTGTCTCTATAGGGCTCAGTGCCGTCTCTCTCCTCATCTGTCTCTATAGGACTCAGTGCCGTCTCTCTCCTCATCTGTCTCTATAGGACTCAGTGCCGTCTCTCTCCTCATCTGTCTCTATAGGACTCAGTGCCGATTCCTCATCTGTCTCTATAGGGCTCAGTGCCGACTCTCTCCTCATCTGTCTCTATAGGACTCAGTGCCGATTCCTCATCTGTCTCTATAGGGCTCAGTGCCGTCTCTCTCCTCATCTGTCTCTATAGGGCTCAGTGCCGTCTCTCTCCTCATCTGTCTCTATAGGGCTCAGTGCCGTCTCTCTCCTCATCTGTCTCTAAAGGGCTCAGTGCCGTCTCTCTCCTCATCTGTCTCTAAAGGGCTCAGTGCTGTCTCTCTCCTCATCTGTCTCTATAGGGCTCAGTGCCGTCTCCCTCCTTATCTGTCTCTATAGGGCTCAGTGCCGTCTCTCTCCTCATCTGTCTCTATAGGGCTCAGTGCCGTCTCTCTCCTCATCTGTCTCTAAAGGGCTCAGTGCCATCTCTCTCCTCATCTGTCTCTAAAGGGCTCAGTGCTGTCTCTCTCCTTATCTGTCTCTATAGGGCTCAGTGCCGTCTCTCTCCTCATCTGTCTCTATAGGGCTCAGTGCCGTCTCTCTCCTCATCTGTCTCTATAGGGCTCAGTGCCGTCTCTCTCCTTATCTGTCTCTATAGGGCTCAGTGCCGTCTCTCTCCTTATCTGTCTCTATAGGGCTCAGTGCCGTCTCTCTCCTTATCTGTCTCTATAGGGCTCAGTGCCGTCTCTCTCCTTATCTGTCTCTATAGGGCTCAGTGCCGTCTCTCTCCTTATCTGTCTCTATAGGGCTCAGTGCCGTCTCTCTCCTCATCTGTCTCTATAGGGCTCAGTGCCGTCTCTCTCATCATCTGTCTCTATAGGGCTCAGTGCCGTCTCTCTCCTCATCTGTCTCTATAGGGCTCAGTGCCGTCTCTCTCCTCATCTGTCTCTATAGGGCTCAGTGCCGTCCCTCTCCTCATCTGTCTCTATAGGGCTCAGTGCCGTCTCTCTCCTCATCTGTCTCTATAGGGCTCAGTGCCGTCTCTCCTCATCTGTCTCTAAAGGGCTCAGTGCCGTCTCTCTCCTCATCTGTCTCTATAGGGCTCAGTGCCGTCTCTCTCCTCATCTGTCTCTATAGGGCTCAGTGCCGTCTCTCTCCTCATCTGTCTCTATAGGGCTCAGTGCCGTCTCTCTCCTCATATGTCTCTATAGGACTCAGTGCGGTCTCTCTCCTCATCTGTCTCTAAAGGGCTCAGTGCCGTCTCTCTCCTCATCTGTCTCTATAGGGCTCAGTGCCGTCTCTCTCCTTATCTGTCTCTATAGGGCTCAGTGCCGTCTCTCTCCTCATCTGTCTCTATAGGGCTCAGTGCCGTCTCTCTCCTCATCTGTCTCTATAGGGCTCAGTGCCGTCTCTCTCCTCATCTGTCTCTATAGGGCTCAGTGCCGTCTCTCTCCTCATCTGTCTCTATAGGGCTCAGTGCCGTCTCTCTCCTTATCTGTCTCTATAGGGCTCAGTGCCGTCTCTCTCCTTATCTGTCTCTATAGGGCTCAGTGCCGTCTCTCTCCTCATCTGTCTCTATAGGGCTCAGTGCCGTCTCTCTCCTCATCTGTCTCTATAGGGCTCAGTGCCGTCTCTCTCCTCATCTGTCTCTAAAGGGCTCAGTGCCGTCTCTCTCCTCATCTGTCTCTAAAGGGCTCAGTGCTGTCTCTCTCCTTATCTGTCTCTATAGGGCTCAGTGCCGTCTCTCTCCTCATCTGTCTCTATAGGACTCAGTGCCGTCTCTCTCCTCATCTGTCTCTATAGGGCTCAGTGCCGTCTCTCTCCTCATCTGTCTCTATAGGACTCAGTGCCGACTCCTCATCTGTCTCTATAGGACTCAGTGCCGTCTCTCTCCTCATCTGTCTCTATAGGGCTCAGTGCCGTCTCTCTCCTCATCTGTCTCTATAGGACTCAGTGCCGTCTCTCTCCTCATCTGTCTCTAAAGGGCTCAGTGCCGTCTCTCTCCTCATCTGTCTCTATAGGGCTCAGTGCCGTCTCTCTCCTCATCTGTCTCTATAGGGCTCAGTGCCGTCTCTCTCCTCATCTGTCTCTATAGGACTCAGTGCCGTCTCTCTCCTCATCTGTCTCTATAGGACTCAGTGCCGTCTCTCTCCTCATCTGTCTCTAAAGGGCTCAGTGCCGTCTCTCTCCTCATCTGTCTCTAAAGGGCTCAGTGCTGTCTCTCTCCTCATCTGTCTCTATAGGGCTCAGTGCCGTCTCTCTCCTTATCTGTCTCTATAGGGCTCAGTGCTGTCTCTCTCCTCTGTCTCTATAGGGCTCAGTGCCGTCTCTCTCCTCTGTCTCTATAGGGCTCAGTGCCGTCTCTTTCCTCATCTGTCTCTATACGGCTCAGTGCCGTCTCTCTCCTCATCTGTCTCTATAGGACTCAGTGCCGTCTCTCTCCTCATCTGTCTCTATAGGACTCAGTGCCGACTCTCTCCTCATCTGTCTCTATAGGACTCAGTGCCGTCTCTCTCCTCATCTGTCTCTATAGGACTCAGTGCCGTCTCTCTCCTCATCTGTCTCTATAGGACTCAGTGCCGACTCTCTCCTCATCTGTCTCTATAGGACTCAGTGCCGATTCCTCATCTGTCTCTATAGGGCTCAGTGCCGACTCCTCATTTGTCTCTATAGGGCTCAGTGCCGTCTCTCTCCTCATCTGTCTCTATAGGGCTCAGTGCCGACTCCTCATCTGTCTCTATAGGGCTCAGTGCCGTCTCTCTCCCCATCTGTCTCTATAGGACTCAGTGCCGACTCCTCATCTGTCTCTAAAGGGTTCAGTGCCGTCTCTCTCCTCATCTGTCTCTATAGGACTCAGTGCCGACTCCTCATCTGTCTCTATAGGACTCAGTGCCGACTCCTCATCTGTCTCTATAGGACTCAGTGCCGTCTCTCTCCTCATCTGTCTCTATAGGGCTCAGTGCCGTCTCTCTCCTCATTTGTCTCTATAGGGCTCAGTGCCGTCCCTCTCCTCATCTGTCTCTATAGGGCTCAGTGCCGTCCCTCTCCTCATCTGTCTCTAAAGGGCTCAGCTCAGCTCCACTAGGGCTACTGCTGCTTCATATAACTACTTCCTTTAAACAAACAGCTTCTGACCAGAATCAAACTCCCAACCCCGGCGTTACAAGTACCATGCTCTACTAACTGAGCCACACGTGATCACGGGTTACTAACACGGGTTCCTCTGGGTGCTGATGTCTGCCATGTCATGGACACCACAGCATGTGTGGCGTAATAGAGAGAAGCGTTGAAGAAACAACACATTTGACCTGAACATCCATTTCAACACAATAATACATGAATATATAATAAAATATGTTTTGGTGAAATGATAATGGAAATGATATGAACTACATTATCAGGCAGAGAAATATGCAAGACTGGAAGCCATTACCCTTTGATTGAATATAATGTTGATGAGAGTTGTGTAAATGTGATGGCCCGTTTGGCTCACATGCCGACTATACCAAGCATGCGCGTGCGTCTGTCCGTCCGCCATCCGAATATCAGGTTGAAATATCAACATGAACTCTGAACCAGCTATATTAATTTGGGGACAGGTCGAAACACATGAAACATTCATGGACATTTAGCTCGCTAGCTTGATGTTGCTAGTTAATTTGTCCTCGGATACAAACATTGGGTTTTATTTTACCTGAAATGCACAAGGTACTTTTTTTCTGGATCTTTGTAGAATTTTGACCCATTTTGAGTCTACTCCAACAGTTAATCCACAGATGAAATGGGAAACATGGTTAGTTTCTAGTAATCTCTCCTCTCTTCTTCTTTTTCTGTGGACTTTATATGGTGGTGGGCAACCACCTTTAAGGTGCATTTAACACCACCAACTGGAATGGAGTGTGGACCTCAGTTCATCTTTCAATCACCGACGTGGGTATATGCTTCTGAAAACAACAATGAGGAGATGGGAGTTCTATTTTAGCGACTGGCTACGCAGATGCTCGTTGAAGCATGCGAGCAGTTTGAACGAAATGATCAAATAACATGCATATGTGAATGTATTTTGCAAAGCTTGCGCCCGTAACGCGGGCGATGTGGTCATCATGTCAGTCAGATCAGAGAAACGTGTCTCTCTCCCTGTGTAGCTTGTGCCCTCAGAGCCTTCAGCAGCACACAAACTACAAGCCCCTAAAAGTAAAATCTGCAGTAAAACACAGCCAGGCTTTTTTTTTTTTTGCCCTCTTGGTGAACACGTTCATGGGAAGAGAGCAAGTCTGTTAATCTTGGCTGCTCTAGTCAAGCAAAGACTGATACAAGCACACATTCCAATCAGAAGGGGATGGAGTGTGTCCTCTCTTTAGTTGGCTCTGTGCTTTGTTTGCAATTACTGGCTATTCTTGCCCACTTCAATCTCAAACAGCGATTTTAAGGGTGCACCGTAATTACAATCTAGAGACCGTGCTCTGTAATTTCTTTAATTCTACCTTTTAAAGTTTTGTGCTCTCTAAATTGATGGGAAAACAATGGAGTGAGATTGAAGGTTTCTTTTAAACAAGCCAAGATCTTCTGTCCAACTAGCCTGAATGATTCAGAAATATTTCTGCCGTTTCTGTGGCAACCAAAGACATTTGTCTTCTGTTGTGAGACTTCAGGGACCATTCTCGTTTGGAGCTGTGACCTCATGATTACTGTATTTCCATTCATTTGTATGAAAAGAGAGAGGTGCTGGATTAACAGAGCAGAGCACAGATGAGTCCCTCACACAGCACAGCCCTTTCTCTCCTTGGTTGTTGTACTTTATGCTCTGGTGTTTACTCACACGGTTAGGAATCCAGTGAAGTCATCCATCTGATATCTGATATGGCACTCCCATGGCTGAGATTAAGCTCCATATTTGTCATGGTTTTGGCCAAATATGCACAGAGGACATTGACCCACTTACATTCTCAAGGTCTCAAATTCAAGCGTGAGTGTTTTGGGTAAAGCTATATTTCACATAACTAATTTTCTTATTACTGCAATATATTAACAGTAAGTAATGAATTGTTGTGATTTATAAACAACATGTACACGGCTACAAGTATACCCTCACCCAAACAATCACAAAGACTTCAATCTGTTGGATGCTGATGTATTGTCCATGTTACGGCTGGGGAGTTTCATGTGTTGTATCCTGTCTGTCTATCAGGCGTGTGGGCGGTCCGAGGGTGACGATGACTGCCAACAAAAGTTCCAAGGCTGCACCCCGAGCAAGAGGGGCTAATGTGCCCCGGGACATCCCCGACAGGTCAGTGACATCCCCACCAGCCTCTAGGCCAGGGGGAGGGCGAGGGAGAGGGTGGATGGACCGTGTTGAGGGAGAGGGTGGATGGACCGTGTTGAGGGAGAGGGTGGATGGACCGTGTTGAGGGAGAGGGTGGATGGACCGTGTTGAGGGAGGGGGTGGATGGACCGTGTTGAGGGAGAGGGTGGATGGACAGTGTTGAGGGAGGGGGTGGATGGACCGTGTTGAGGGAGAGGGTGGATGGACCGTGTTGAGGGAGGGGGTGGATGGACCGTGTTGAGGGAGGGGTGGATGGACAGTGTTGAGGGAGAGGGTGGATGGACAGTGTTGAGGGAGAGGGTGGATGGACCGTGTTGAGGGAGAGGGTGGATGGACCGTGTTGAGGGAGAGGGTGGATGGACCGTGTTGAGGGAGGGGGTGGATGGACCGTGTTGAGGGAGAGGGTGGATGGACAGTGTTGAGGGAGAGGGTGGATGGACCGTGTTGAGGGAGGGGTGGATGGACCGTGTTGAGGGAGAGGGTGGATGGACAGTGTTGAGGGAGGGGTGGATGGACCGTGTTGAGGGAGAGGGTGGATGGACCGTGTTGAGGGAGGGGTGGATGGACCGTGTTGAGGGAGAGGGTGGATGGACCGTGTTGAGGGAGAGGGTGGATGGACCGTGTTGAGGGAGGGGGTGGATGGACCGTGTTGAGGGAGAGGGTGGATGGACAGTGTTGAGGGAGGGGTGGATGGACCGTGTTGAGGGAGAGGGTGGATGGACCGTGTTGAGGGAGGGGGTGGATGGACCGTGTTGAGGGAGAGGGTGGATGGACAGTGTTGAGGGAGGGGGTGGATGGACCGTGTTGAGGGAGAGGGTGGATGGACCGTGTTGAGGGAGGGGGTGGATGGACCGTGTTGAGGGAGAGGGTGGATGGACCGTGTTGAGGGAGGGGGTGGATGGACCGTGTTGAGGGAGAGGGTGGATGGACCGTGTTGAGGGAGAGGGTGGATGGACCGTGTTGAGGCAGAGGGTGGATGGACCGTGTTGAGGGAGGGGGTGGATGGACCGTGTTGAGGGAGAGGGTGGATGGACAGTGTTGAGGGAGGGGTGGATGGACCGTGTTGAGGGAGAGGGTGGATGGACCGTGTTGAGGGAGGGGGTGGATGGACCGTGTTGAGGGAGGGGGTGGATGGGCAGTGTTGAGGGAGAGGGTGAATGGACCGTGTTGAGGGAGGGGTGGATGGACCGTGTTGAGGGAGAGGGTGGATGGACCGTGTTGAGGGAGAGGGTGGATGGACCGTGTTGAGGGAGAGGGTGGATGGACCGTGTTGAGGAAGAGGGTGGATGGACAGTGTTGAGGGAGAGGGTGGATGGACCGTGTTGATGGAGGGGTGGATGGAAAGTGTTGAGGGAGAGGGTGGATGGACAGTGTTGAGGGAGAGGGTGGATGGACCGTGTTGAGGGAGAGGGTGGATGGACAGTGTTGAGGGAAAGGGTGGATGGACCGTGTTGAGGGAGGGGGTGGATGGACCGTGTTGAGGGAGGGGTGGATGGACCGTGTTGAGGGAGAGGGTGGATGGACCGTGTTGAGGGAGGGGGTGGATGGACCGTGTTGAGGGAGGGGGTGGATGGACAGTGTTGAGGGAGAGGGTGAATGGACCGTGTTGATGGAGGGGTGGATGGAAAGTGTTGAGGGAGAGGGTGGATGGACAGTGTTGAGGGAGAGGGTGGATGGACCGTGTTGAGGGAGAGGGTGGATGGACCGTGTTGAGGGAGAGGGTGGATGGACAGTGTTGAGGGAGAGGGTGGATGGAACGTGTTGATGGAGGGGTGGATGGAAAGTGTTGAGGGAGAGGGTGGATGGACAGTGTTGAGGGAGAGGGTGGATGGACCGTGTTGAGGGAGAGGGTGGATGGACCGTGTTGAGGGAGAGGGTGGATGGACCGTGTTGAGGGAGGGGGTGGATGGACCGTGTTGAGGGAGGGGTGGATGGACCGTGTTGAGGGAGAGGGTGGATGGACCGTGTTGAGGGAGGGGTGGATGGACCGTGTTGAGGGAGGGGTGGATGGACAGTGTTGAGGGAGAGGGTGAATGGACCGTGTTGATGGAGGGGTGGATGGAAAGTGTTGAGGGAGGGGTGGATGGACCGTGTTGAGGGAGAGGGTGGATGGACCGTGTTGAGGGAGGGGGTGGATGGACAGTGTTGAGGGAGAGGGTGGATGGACAGTGTTGAGGGAGAGGGTGGATGGACAGTGTTGAGGGAGAGGGTGGATGGACCGTGTTGAGGGAGAGGGTGGATGGACAGTGTTGAGGGAGAGGGTGGATGGACCGTGTTAAGGGAGGGGGTGGATGGACCATGTTGAGGGAGAGGGTGGATGGACAGTGTTGAGGGAGAGGGTGGATGGACAGTGTTGAGGGAGAGGGTGGATGGACCGTGTTGAGGGAGAGGGTGGATGGACAGTGTTGAGGGAGGGTGGATGGACCGTGTTGAGGGAGGGGGTGGATGGACCGTGTTGAGGGAGGGGGTGGATGGACCGTGTTGAGGGAGAGGGTGGATGGACCGTGTTGAGGGAGGGGGTGGATGGACCGTGTTGAGGGAGAGGGTGGATGGACTGTGTTGAGGGAGGGGGTGGATGGAAAGGAGATGGCTCTCAACATGCACTATGATGTCAGTAATAACCAGTGCAGGTGCTCTTATCCTTTATTGTTTCAGAGGACATTTTCCTCAGGTAGTAAATATATTTTTTAAAATCTGTACCGTGGGATCCCACTATGTGTCTGTGTTGAGTGACACACTGCATACAGTAGGTGACAGGGCTCATCATCCCACAGTTGTTAGTGTTATTCAATTATTAATAAGGAAGTACTGATTGTATTCTGCAGTATTCTGTCTGCCTTTTCTCTAGAGCTACAGGGATAGGACTAGTAGTATCTGCTTTTGTAAGCCATCCTCTACATTCTGGAATAGGGCCCCATTCAACAATAAACTCTTTGTGGTCTGGGCAGAGGCTTGTTTGAGTTACCATGTTGAGAGATGACATCTTCCTCCTGGAACAGAGAAACAAACAGGGCTCGTAATGAAAGTGCTGGCTATAGACTGTTCTGTTTTGTGATCAGTCTTTCCCTTCAACACTATATATACCCACACTGTATCCACTGAAACTAGGCTTAGAGTGAAGATTTAAAGTCTACAGGAACTGGCATCAACTGTCATGGAGTGCTTACATCGGACTCACAGGGGTAAAACTGCAAGCCTTCACCATCTGCTACTTGGTGTGTAGTCTGTCAGGATGTTAGTTTACCTAGTGCTACATGTCCTTCTATAACACAGCAGTCAGTGGCTATGGCTCTGACATGTTTTAGTTGGATCTCTTATGTGAATAACCTTGAGAAAGGCTGCCAGTTGGAAGCTAGCTACAGCCCTGGCTGGTACATTGAGTCAGTGTGAAAACACCATCGCCTGTGAGGAGTTTAAACATGACTACCACTGACAGATATATTTTTTAAGAGAAATATATTTTGTGCCGAGTAGTTGTTTTTCTGTTACCTCACCATTTCTCCTGAGTTAGATACACTCTTAGAAAGAAAAGGTGCTATCTAGAACCTAAAAAGGTTATTCTGCTGTCGCTATAGGATAACCCTTTGAAGAACCCTTTTTGGTTCCAGGTAGAACCCTTTTGGTTTCCATGTAGGACCCTTTCCACAGTGTTCTACATGAAACCCAAAAGGGTTCTACTTGGAACCAAAAAGTGTTCTCCCTGGAACCAGAAAGTGTTCTCCTATGGGGACACCCGAAGAACTCCTTTGGAACCCTTTATTTTAAGAGTGCAGTTAGCCCTGGTCTCCTTATGATAATCTACTCAGGTTACACCAAGTGTTTGAATCTAATAATTGTACCCCAATGCTCATCTAACGACCCCAGTCGAGATGAAGACAGTTCTCTAGAAACAATAACACTCCCACTATCTCTGTTACCATCAACACTCTACACAGTTCATTATGTTTGATAATTTTTACTGATTAAAAATTGCACAAAGTTAAGATGATTTAAGAGAAGAAACTGTCATTTATACACAGAGAGAGCACCATTATATACTTGCCCCCAACTTCCCACAAGTTGCTAACCCCCCCCCCCCCAAAAGAAAGAACGATTCTGCCGGTAAATCACTTGACAGGAAATAATTCTGAGAAGACAACTTCTCATAAGATCAGGGAGGGGTGCAGCAGGGCTTTGATGGGCACTTCTTTTAATAGAAAAGATTATTGCTGAGAAAATAAATGAAGTCACTGGAAAGCTGGATATAAATCTATAAAAAGGTAAAAGGAAATGAAATAAAACACATTAATGAGAGGAAGAGGGAGTGTGTCTTGAGGGTGAAGCTCAAAGTGAAATGGAGCAGATGTTAATGTCTTCTCTCTCTTTTCTTTTTGAAAATCTATCTATTTATTTGGGTTACTGGAAGCCAACCTGTTGTGGCCCGGTCTATCAACAGAACAGGAAGTGACCTGTGGTTGATATGATGTGCCCTGGCTGGAGGACAGTGGGTCCAGGACCCATAAGCCAGTCCCTAATTGGCACCCAGCTCAGTACATGTGTGGCCGCCACAGTTGAAGCTGCCCAGCGCCAGAGCCAGGCTTGTTTTAACTGGCCCAGTCCTGACCACCAGAACACCCTCACAGACCCCAACCACAACGCAGCTATCCGTACTGGAGAATTCTGCACTTGATGTTTTCCTTTTGTGTGAAAAGGAACTTACAGGGGCTTAATAATGCAGTCAAACCAGCTTTTTATGACTCTTGGAGTAATCTTGGCCAGGGCGTGCCTAAGGGGGTATTTTTGAATGTGTGCTGTTATTCTACCGGCTGATTGAACTTAAATTTGGGTATAATGGTCTGATGGCTGGATATGGGGTGTTTGAATCGATATATTACACAGGGTCTGTTGCTATTTGAAATACATCTACAGTGATTTTACACTGAGGCATTTTTGACTATCACAATGTTATGGCTGCTGCTAGGTCAAACAAGAACCAGACTGAATTTAGACTAAACTCAAATATAAATGCAACATTTTCAATGATTTTACTGAGTCACAGTTCATATAAGGAAATCAGTCAATTGAAATATTTTTTTTAGGTCCTAATCTATGGATTTCATCTATGGGCAAGAACCAGACTGAATTTAGACTAAACTCAAATATAGGAGGGCATAGGCCCGCCCACTTGGGAGCCAGGTGTAACGCAGGTCAACTAATGTTGAAGACTTGTTTTCATGTTTCAGGTAAGACCCAAATGCAGACTGTGTTGAAGTAACCATGTTTATTACAGCAACAAGGGCAGGCAAATGACAGGTCAAGGCAGGCAGGGGTCGATAATCCAGAGTAATGGCAAAGGCACAGGACAGCAGGCAGGCAGGCTCAGGGTCAGGTCAGGCAGGGGTCGATAATCCAGAGTAATGGCAAAGGCACAGGACAGCAGGCAGGCAGGCTCAGGGTCAGGTCAGGCAGGGGTCGATAATCCAGAGTAGTAGCAAAGGCACAGGACGGCAGGCAGGCTCAGGGTCAGGTCAGGCAGGTGTCGATAATCCAGAGTAGTAGCAAAGGCACAGGACGGCAGGCAGGCTCAGGGTCAGGTCAGGCAGGGGTCGATAATCCAGAGTAATGGCAAAGGCACAGGACAGCAGGCAGGCAGGCTCAGGGTCAGGTCAGGCAGGGGTCGATAATCCAGAGTAGTAGCAAAGGCACAGGACGGCAGGCAGGCTCAGGGTCAGGTCAGGCAGGGGTCGATAATCCAGAGTAGTAGCAAAGACAGAGGACGGAAGACAAGCTCAGGGTCAAGGGCAGGCAGCGTAGTCGGGCAGGCGGGCTCAGAGACAGGACAAGCAAGGGTCAGTCAAAACCAGGGTGCGAGAAAAAGCAAAACTGGGAAAAGCAGGAGCTGAGAAAACCGCTGGTTGACTTGACAAACAAGACGAACTGGCAACGGACAAACAGAGAACACAGGTATATATACACAGGGAATAATGGGGAAGATGGGCGACACCACAAGTGAAACAGATCAGGGCGTGACAATTGTTACTAGTGAGATTCCAGCAACCAATCATATTATATTGTGATATGTTTAAAAGCTTACAGCTATTACAAATCATCTGTCAAAAGCTGCATGACGAGCAGTTTATTTTGAGCCAATCAAAACTCAATATTCTCTCTTAGTCCCTCTCCTAACCACACGCTCTACACTAGTTGGCTCCAACATGTTGAAAAGGAGCTAGAATGGAACTTGAAGACCTACTGCCATTCTATGGAAGAAAAACTATGTTTCAAATCGAAGTGAGAAATTGTACAAAACTGAACTAAAAAGACAAAACCAGATACTTATCTATCTGAACGTACTGTGAAGGAGTTGGAGGAAAGATTGACCCTGGGATTTGGTTACGTTTAATAAGGAGAACAAGCCGCTAGCGATTAGACTAGCTAAGCTATTGCTAGCGTTGTGTGCGTGTTCATACTGAACCTATCATACGCACAAGCCGTTAACATTTAGGCTAGCTCAGCTATCGATCAATTTAAATAGCAAACATTAGTGATCATGCTAATCCTGCATGGCGAACTATTTTCGTTTTCATACTTTTATAAAATGTGATTAGCTATTATCATAATCCATGTTGGTACACAGTTATGTTTTAGATTATTTTATAAGAAATGGTGTATAGGTGTAAGCACTAGTACTTTCCATTTGCCCAGGCTAGTCTATTGTTCAGTCCACGTGAGCCTGGTGCTGTAGTTGTGTAAAATCCTTTGCATTGCCCAGGCTAGATTATTATTTAGTTCACTTGAGCCTGGTGCTGTAGTTAAAGTGTAAAGCATTTTGACTACGTTTTATTTTATTATTCCTGTAAGAGATTAAAGCTAAGAGCTATATTAATGTTTATATGAAAGGTACTCATGTTATATATATTGTGTGATCCTGTTTGTAAAACAGGTCAGATTTTTTGAGTATTCATTCAGTTCCACCAAGGATGGCGAGCCGCCCGAACTCAGGACATCCGTGAGAAAATGTGCATGCAAAGAGGTATTTTTCCTTTTCCTTGGAGGACACTGAATTTGCACTGCCATACAACGGTCTGGTAGGACTCTTTGTTGTAAGACATCATTGCACCATACACTGCAGTGGGACTGTCATAAGCATATGCCACACTTAAACACCTTAGTGGTTTTTGATATGCAGTCACTCACATTTGATTCCATCTCATGGTGGTTTATAAATCAGTATTTGTGAATTGGGTTGTGTTTTTCTGTGGATTCGGATGTGGAGGTCCTGGGCTGGCATGGTTGCACGTGGTATGCAGGGTTGAGGTTGGTTGGACCTACTACCAAATTCTTTAAAATGATGTTGGAGGTGGCTTATGGTAGAGAAATTAACATTACATTATGTGTCAACAGCTCTTGTGGACATTCCTACAGTCAGCATGCCAAATGCACACTCCCTCAAAACATCTGTGGCATTGTGTTGTGTGACAAAACTGCACATTTTAGAGTGGCCTTTTATTTCCCCCAGCACAGGGTGCACCTGTGTAATGATTATGCTGTTTAATCAGATTCTTGATATGCTACACCTGTCAGGTGGATGGATTAAATTGGCAAAGTAGAAATGCTCACTGGCAGGGATGTAAACACATATGTACACAACATGTGAGAGAAATAAGCTTTTTGTGCATATGGAACATTTCTGGGATCTTTTATTTCTGATCATGAAACATGGGACCAACACTTTACATTGCGTTTATATGTTTTGTTCAGTATATAATGTGCATTTGGAGCAATACTGTGGATATATACCGTACAGTTTGATTTAAAGGCCATTAGCAATAATGTTTCCCCAGCAGGAGCTTATTGTTGAACATTGATCCATTCAAAATGCTTTCTAGATATATTCTTATAAATTAATTTGGCAAATCAAAACTACATGTAAATTAATTACAGAGCTGATCAATGGGGTTCAACCTTGAGAATGTTGGTTACTAAAACTCATCCGTCCTCTTGCTATTTTCACCCTTGTTTGGTCTTTATCCATTTGCTTTCCCTTGAAACCATATTGCATATGTTTCCGTTTTAGACACACTGGATAATTGGACATAACTTTGGACTTTTACCACAGTCAACTGGAACATGATCTAGCTAGCACTATTCTGTAAAACGATGATGTATGAATAGCTTCATCCAGGACACAGCTCACCGTGTCCAGGAAACTGAACCTATGAGTCCAGCCTCTGGACTGGGTTTAATGAGAGTGAACCCTGAGTCCAACCCCCAGGTCCAAACCAGGCATGTGGGGCCAGTTTCACTCCTCTCTACCTCATTATGAGAAACCAAGCAGTTTCAACTGGAGAAGTTAGATACAGTAGACCCTCAGAGCTAATCTGTAGTGATCTGGTTCTCATACATACTGTACTGTCTATGGCATTGTTCCTACATGCTGATTGTTGGTATGTGTTAATCTGTCAAGTTCCACTGGTTAACTCACTTACCAGGAGCCATTTTAGTGGAGTATCATACACTGCCTTCAGAAAGTATTCACACCCTTTGACTTTTTCCACATTTTGATGTGTTACTGCCTGAATTTAAAATATATTCAATTTAGGTTGTTTTTGTCACTGGCCTACACACAGTACCCCATGATGTCAAAGTGGATTGATCTTTTCAGAAATGTTTACAAATTAATTAAAAATTAAAATCTGAAATGTCTTGAGTCAATAAGTATTCGACCCCTTTGTTATGGCAAGCTTACGGCAAGTAATACGTCCAGGAGTAAAAATGCACTTAATATGGACTCACTCTGTGTGCGATAATAGTGTTTAACATGATTTTTTAATGACTACCTCACCTCTGTACCCCACACATACAATTATTTGTAAGGTCCCTCAGTCGAGCAGTGAATTTCAAACACATTCAACCACAAAGACCAGGGAGGTTTTCCAATGCTTCGCAAAATAAGGGCACCTATTGGTACCTGGGGACAAATAAAAAAAGCAGACATTGAATATCCTTTTGCGCATGGTAAAGTTATTAATTAGACATTGGATGGTGTATCAATACACCCAGTCACTACAAAGATACAGGCGTCCATCCTAAACTCTATTACCGGAGAGGAAGGAAACCGCCCAGGGATTTCACCAACTTTAAAACAGTTACAGATTTCAATGGCTGTGATAGGAGAAAACTGAGGATGGATCAACAACATTGTAGTTACTCCACAAAACAAACCTAATTGACAGAGTGAAAAGAAGGAAGCCTGTACAGAATAAAAAATATTCCAAAACACACGTCCTGTTTGCAGCAAGGCACTAAAATAATACTGCAAAAAATGTGGCAAAGCAATTGCCTTTTTTTGCCCTGAATACTTATTATGTTTGGGTCAAATCCAACACAACACATTGCTGAGTACCACTCTCCAAATTTTCAAGCATAGTGGTGGCTGCATCATGTTATGGATATGCTTGTAATCGTTCCGGAATGCGAAGTTTTTCAGGATAAAAAATGTGGAGCTAAGTGGAGCTTAAGTGGAGCTTAAGTACAAGTAAAATCCTAGAGGAAAACCTGGTTAAGTCTGCTTTCAGTCAGACACTGGGAGATTAATTCATCTTTCAGCAGGACAACAACCTAAAACACAAGGCCAAATCTACGCTGGAATTGCTTACCAAGAAAACCATGAATGTTCCTGAGCGGCCAAGTTACAGTTTTGACTTACATTTTCTTGAAAATCTATGGTAACACCTGAAAATGGTTGTCTAGCAATGATCAACAACCAGTTTGACAGAGCTTGAAGAATTTTGTAAATAATAATGTGCAAATGTTGCATAATCCAAGTGTGGAAATCTCTTAGAGACTTACCCAGAAAGACTCACAGCTGTAATCGCTGCTAAAGGTGATTCTACAAAGTATTGACTCAGGGGTGTGAATACTTATGTAAATGAGATATTTCTGCATTTAATTTTCAATACATGCATAAATGTTTAAAAACATGTTTTTACTTTGTCATTATGGGGTATTGTGGATAGGAAAAAACATCTATGTAATCCATTTTGAATTCAGGCTGTAACACAACAAAATGTGGAATAAGTCAAGGGGTATGAATACTTCCTGAAGGCACTGTAATTGAAAGACTTATTGTCCCTCATATTGTTATTTGTTCTATAATAGGCCTACCCTACACTCTTAGAACCCTTTCCACAGAGAGTACTACATGGAACCCAAAAAGGTTTTACCTAGAACCAAAAAGGTTCTACCCGGCACCGAAAAGGGTTCTCCTATGGGACAGCTGAAGAACCCTGTTTTCTATGATGAGTGTATGATGAGTATGGGAAATTGAAATCTTTTGACCTTCATAGGTGTACAGTTCAGTAATGCTATTGAACTGGCTCCATTTCATTTATTATATTTACGTTATGGCTTAATCAAGCTTTAAAGGGCGTTCTTTAGTTAATACCTAACTTTTCCTATCTTGCTGCTTTCTTCACCTCTGGGCTGTTACTATAATGACAAAACCTTTCCTGCTGTATAGGTGTGTTGTACTGGATTTGAACCTGTAATGCTTGTTTAGAATTTAGAATGAACAATTTGAATTGTTTGAGAAGGAGGCAGGCCATTTGAACATAGCAGTTTGTCAGGAGGAGTTAGGTCACTGACACAGTGAGTCAGAGTCAGACAGTCGGTGATCAGGTGATCAGGTGCTGTACAGCTCTCTCCCCAGTAGTCCCCACCCTCGTGTGGAAGACCAAGCCTAGAGGTGTGAAGAGATCTGTCCCAACCTGCACCTCGGATCACAGCCCTCACTTCCTCCTCCCAGCCCAGCCCAGCTCAGCTCACACTTGTAATTCTAACCGTTGCTAGCTGTGACATCAGATCCCCACCACCGCCTTGGGTTTCGCAAGCCTCAGTCAGGAGCCAAGTCCAGAAAGTTCCCAAAGTCTTCTGAGTGGGGTAGAAACGGAAGAGTCAGAGATGGGTGAGAAAGAGTGTGTTTCTCTCTGTGAAAAGCCCAAATGAGGTCAGCAGCAGGGTGTTTTATCCACATTGCTCAGCATTGAGGATCAGTAGCATTGCGTGAGCGGCGGTGTGAGGTGAACAATGGACCAGTCTGTAATGAGCCAGGGGCCGGGCCGGTGTCCACTCTGTGATGCTGTTAGCTGTTAGCATCAGGAAACACAGACAACTCTCCCAGGACTAGTGTGGTAAGCTGCTGATGAAGGTAAGACCTAAGAGCAACTCATCTGTCTCTCAGCGTGCTGTATTCCCATGGCTTTGTGTGTGGCGTCTATATACATTCTACCCAAATCATTTTAATTATGTGGTAAAATCCACGCATGCATTTTTACTTTTGATATGTATTTGCTCTGGCGTCGAACAGGGATCCTGTACTGCCAAAGTTATGTTACATTACTGGGTATTTTCCATCGGTTATTTCACGAGTGGTCAAAGTTTTCATGTTGCCTATTATCTTAGAAATACATTCTGGCGTTGAAGGGTTTTCCTTTCTTTTCTTTCTTCTCTAAAGAGAGAGTCCCCCCCCCCCCCTGTTGCCCTGTAAACTTTAGCTGCTATGATTAATCTTCAACTGGTAAGCTGAACACACCTGAGGTAACCACTGGTATTCCATGCCTAGTTTCTCTCAATGTGCAGTCAGCAGTGTTGAGAGAAATTCACAGCAGCTCTCAGCGCCAGACTCTTCCGAGCTGTTTAGTGAGCTAAAGTATTTTGGTATTTGGGAGCAAATAAAGTAACGTTGTAAGGAATGGTATCATGATGTTTCTGATCCTCCCTCCCCCTTACTCTCATTCCAGGTGCCAGTCTGCGTCCCCACCCCCCATTCTCTCTGCCACACAGGGGCGGTGCCACGCCCCGCTCAGCGACAGCGAGGACAACAGGCAGCACGTCAGATACGTCAAAACAGACGGCAGACTCTTGGGCCGGGCCGGCTGGAGCAGCAAGACCGCTAGCCTCTGCAGTGGAGCCTCCCTCTCCTGTGACTTACCGTCCCAGAGCCGACTTACCAAGTCCAAGAGCATTAGCTGCCTGGACAACAAGCTCTCCATCTACAAGGCCTCTGGTGGGGCACAGGTGCGTCAGGAGGCCCAGGAGGAGCAGAAAGAGAACCAGAAACAGGAGGACATTCCAGGGGGAGGTGGACTGAGTGGTGGTCCCCTGAGCTGGAGCACCCTGTCCCTGGGACCTTCATCCAACCACGGCCACAAGCGCACCCTCTCTCTCAGCCGCCCCGTGTCAGGAGCATCCTCTGTGGCCATCCGTAAGAAGATCTCAGAATGGGAGTGCAGGAGGGTGGCTCTGCCTAGGATGAGCCTGTGTCTGGAGAAGAGGCCTGTAGGTGAGCGTGTGGGCGGCAGCGAGGGCTGCCCCAGCCTCCTCCCCTCACCTTGCAGTGAGAAGACCTTTGACTTCAAGAGTATCCGGAGGATGAGTACGGCTTTCTCAGAGTGCTCCTACCCAGAGACGGAGGAAGAGGAGGCAGCCTCAGACAGGGAGTGCCTGGGCCGCTTCCAGAAGAGGCCAGGAAAGACAGACTCCTCTTCCTTATTCCTGAGCTCCCTGTCTGCTCGGAAGGAAACGTCTGCTGTACTCAATCGGATACAAAAGATTGAGAAGGTGCTGAAGGAGAGCCCCAGCCAGCCACCGCGGTATCTTAGTAACTGCTATGCACCAGACAAAACGAGACAGAAGTGTTTTATGATAGGTGGGGTCGAGGACTTGGACAGTAGGGGCACCAGTAAACGCAGCAGTATATGTTCTGTGGCCACAGAACCAGACGCCCTGCCGGCCTCTGATAAACTCTCCAGACAGAGGTTCAGTGTGAGCTCAACCCGGTCAGAGACCGAGAGCCCAGAGCCCCCCTGTCAACAGACCCCGGAGGGCATGCCAGTCAACCCCCTGCCCAAACCTAAACGCACCTTTGAGTACGACGCCAACCGCAACCACAAGGGAATGTTGCCAATCAACGGACTACCTCCTGGCAGTGCCTCTGAGGAGTCACCACCCCTGCTGCCCATCACCCCCGCACCCAACATGACGCGAAATCTGACAAAGGACGGGAGCTCCCCCAAGAGACTCCAGGACAGGTGAGAATAGTCACATCACCTCTAGACGTGTACGCTCTTAGAAAAAAGGGTTCCTAATAGGTCATTCGGCTGTCCCCATAGGAGAACCCGTTTTGGTTCCAGTTAGAACCCTTTTAGGTTCCGCCTAGAACCCTCTGTTGAAAGGGTTCTTTCTACCTGGATCCAAAAGTGTTCTACCTGCAACCAAAAAGGGTTATTCAAAGTGTTCTCCTATGAACTCTTTAAGGTTCTAAATAGCACATTCTGTTCTAAGTGTACTCTTTTGTTGTTATGGCATGTGTCATTAAGTCCATGGTTCAGTGAACTGATGTTTTTGTATTGTGTTTAGTGCATTCTCAGACAGTAAAACATGTGTATCTCATCCCCCGGGCCCCCCCTCCCCCTTAGAATCAGCCATGCTGATCAAACAACACGGCGAACAGGAGATGCTGATTTATGGAGCTGCAAAACAAAGCATAGGTCCTGCAGGCTGCAGTAAAAACAGAGAGGCATTGAATTTGTTTAGTTCCTTTCTGAGAGTTGCACATGGACGGCTAGAACATTTATTTGTCTTGGATTTGTAAATGTCTTTAACATGTCCTGAGAATGTTTTTAGGGGGGTAAGGATCATAGACCAAGCGTGTACTTTGTTGGTGTTCAAGTGCATTAAATGATTGGCCTTTTGTCTGGCTCTGGTTGTAGTCAGATAGACAGTAGAGTGGCCTCGCTCACTTCGTAGTGATGCTGCTAACTGAATTGGTTCCACCAAGTCTGCCTCTGTTCAGCGTTTGATAATAAGCAGATAAACATTGAATCTGCTGTTCATTTTCTTAAGGCCTCAATGTTTTCCTGCGTTAGAAAGACAGTATTTTTGGCTTCATATGAAGAGGATCACATTGTTCTATTGATATTGTTCATGGCTTTTGTATTTTCTCATTTGATTTGTCCAGAATGTTGCCATTGAAATGGAATATGTTAAATTCAGTCTCTGCTGTTTTTCCAGTGTTATTTTGTAAGAATGCCAGGCTTTCATTGAAGAAACATCAAGTAGCCTAATTGCAATACAAACTTATTGCAAATGTCAACTACATTAGACAGGGCATTGTGCATCTTAGTATAAGGCCAGGTAACGAATGTCTGCTGTCCATGAGAAACAAAGTATTACTGTAAATGTCTATAACACAGTGTACTGTAATAATGGTTGAATTAGAACATCCTTAAATATCACTGCTCAGCTCCAGCCAAACTGTTCATGTCCAAGACCATCAATTGTTCTATCCTTGAAATCCTACAGCTTTTCAACAACGTTCCAAGTAACATCAAAACAGGACACAACAGTTTTCTTCTTATATCATGCCTGTTATTTAGCAAAAGGCCTACAGTATGTTGTCTTGCCAGTGGACATCCCAAGGTTCCCAGTGTGCCTCCTCATCCTTCTTCATTATGTTGCTATAGAGCTGTGCAGTACAGACAGCTATTAGCCTGTTATGTCTTTCTGGAACACTTGATATTGTTTATTACCCTCGTTATTTATCCCCCTTTAAATTGCCTTCAGAGCACAACTTGTTTAGGCCAATGACTGAGGACAGGGCCTTTCCAGATCCTCTTGATGAGCGGAGAAGAGGAAGAGATCCTTTAATGTCCCTGACTTGGAG
The DNA here is from genome assembly GCF_021184085.1 of Oncorhynchus gorbuscha. NCBI lineage: Eukaryota > Metazoa > Chordata > Actinopteri > Salmoniformes > Salmonidae > Oncorhynchus > Oncorhynchus gorbuscha. The sequence goes on from NC_060176.1 coordinate 9,463,361, forward strand.
TCAGTGTTTAACATTCCTGCGGCAGAGGCAATTTCAGAGCATGTTTAAAAGCCATGAGCCGTCAATGGAGCAGGACAGCAGGATAGCAGCCGTGATCTCACTGATCTAATGGCTGTCCTGAGCATTCACAGTCCAGACACACACAAGCTGTCATGCTGTGTACATACGTACAATACACGGAACTCCAGAAAATGTTTGGGTTGGTGGTAAATAAACAGGAAATGACTTTGTGATTGGGGCACATGATGCTGTCAGCATAATTAGATTAGAGGTGCTCTGAACCAGTGTTCCAGGTCTCTCTCTCTCTCTTTCTCTGTTTAATTGGCAGCTTCATAGAGGGCTGTTGAGGGATGAGGCATATTTGGGTCTCATTGGAACAGTGGCTTTCATCCACTCAGGTGGTCCTCGTTGATTGTAATCGGCCAGTAGAGGATGTCAGGATGGAATGAACCAGACCCTCTGGACTGCAGCTCTCCTCTCCACTGTTTCAGCACACAGCCATGCATGATTAAATGCAATATTATTTTCTGCTTTTTTCATCCTCCCTGCCTGTTTCTGGTTTCTTCCCATCTTTCCCTCCCTCCCGTTCGCTGTCCACCCACTTTTCCTCTCTGTGATTCTCCCTCCATCAATCCCCTCGCTTTCTCTTTCTGACTCTCTCTGACTCTCTCTCTTTCTGACTCTCTCTCTCTCTCTCTCTCTCTCTCTCTCTCTCTCTCTCTCTCTCTCTCTCTCTCTCTCTCTCTCTCTCTCTCTCTCTCTCTCTCTCACTCTCTCACTCTCTCTCTCTCTCTTTCTCTCTCTCTCTCTCTCTCTCTCTCTCTCTCTCTCTCTCTCTCTCTCTCTCTCTCTCTCTTTCTGACTCTCTCTCTCTCCAGGGAGTCATGTGAGTTGGAGGATGCTGCCAGCCTGGCCTCCTCGTACCCATCCTCTCACACAGAGAATGGCACTGTTTCCACAGAGACCCGCAGCAGCCGGCCCAGCTCCAAAAGCACTTTAGAGGAGAACGCCTATGAGGACATAGTGGGTAAGAATGCATCTGTGTCTGGATAACTCAGGATAACTCAGCCGACCTGCAACACTTACTGATGCATTGTAATTCAGTGATTAACCAGGATTGTTGAAAGCCAAACTCTGTTAGTGACTGCTGATGCAACCAGTAATTCCAAAATCCTTTCACACACTTGGTAGATTTCTAGAGAGTTCTGATTGTTGGTCACTCTCTCATATCCTCACACTCTCAGCTGCCAAGTAGACCGGATTGTCTTTATTCTGAAGGATGGCATGAAGATGTGTGCTGTTTTCTGGTTTCACCATCAACTCCTAATTGTTATGGACTGATAACAAGTATTTCTTTATATGCTGAAAGCTCTGTGTGTCTGTCTCCAGACAATGGTTATGTGGGAGCCAGCAACAACAGATGGGTTATATATTGCGAGCTGGCCTTCCCCTGGTTAAAAGGAATTTGACAGTCATGGTGTACATTTATACCCCATCTGCTTTCGATTGGACAATCCCAAATAGTTGACTGAAAAACTCTCAGGGCTTTTCAAAAATCAATGCTAGATTTATACTTAATATTCCTGCTTTATGTTTATTCAGCCCTGTATGGTTATGTAAAGAAAATATGATCATCACTCACTCTTCATTATCAGGCCATTCCTCGAGACAAAGAATGGCACTCCTCCGTTTACTGGATTAAATTGTAAGATTACTCTGTGGCTTGGGAAAATGTCAACTTGATATGCCTCAGCTAAAGCCCAGACCTAGCACTAAAGCTAATTTCACATAAATCAAGGGTTCGACAGTGTCACAAGGAATTGTTTTCACAAAATTGGGGGAATATCTATCCTCTAACAAGGACTTTTGGTAACATGGAAAACTACAATATCACGCTATAAGCAAGACCAACTCTAATTTCTCTGTATTGAGGGTGACAAAGTACAAATGTATGCCAAATTCCTTTCCAGTAGTAAACATCCTGAGGACTGTGGACAGTGAAAAGGCTGGTTCTCCTGAGGTGCTTCATGTGGCAGCGATGTCTGTCACGTCTCGCCCGGCCATTCTCGGCCCCTCCACTATAAATCTCCTTCCTGCTCATCAGGCTTGAATGTGAGACCCAGTAAAAGAATGGGGGCTGACATGTTTTTAGTTGGAAATTAGAGATTGAGTGTTGGTTGATATATGTTTGTAATATATAATAAATAATATATGCCATTTAGCAGACGCTTTTATCCAAAGCGACTTACAGTCATGTGTGCATAAATTCTACGTATGGGTGGTCCCGGGAATCGAACCCACTACCCTGGCGATACAAGCACCATGCTCTACCAACTGAGCTACAGAAGGACCCAGAAGGACCCAGAAGCCTTTGAGAATTTTTTTTACAAGCACATGGGTCAAATTAAGACTGTAATGGCCACATTTCTCCCTCATACATGGTTAACTCTCTTCCTCTATTCGTCCTCTATGGCGTTTTATTCAGTCTCTGAAGATGACCAATTGTTCGAGGCAGAGCATGAATTGGTGGCTGCGAGGGGACCCGGGGGACTTTCATGCGTACCCCAAAAAAGAGTCCATTGTTCGCCGGTCGAACACTTTGAGTATGGAATAGGCGATGCGGTCGAAGGCATTTTGGCTGAATGATGATTAGTTACAGAGAAATGCATTGCCTCTGTGAGCTGTTCCTCCCCAGTGATCCTGGCTGCTCCAGTCTGAAATAGGCCTAGCTGGCTCTGATCACAGCATGGAATGGCGGTCTCCACCACTGCTAAGAAGCGGTTTACAGGTCAGATGTGCCGTTGGAGGCAGCAGCCACAGCAGTGGGAGATAAGCCATGTTCTAGTCCCTCTCCGCTCGTATTTCAACGTGTAGCAGACCAGCAGCCCAGACACTTTGGACTTAGACACATTATGGTGGAAAATAAGTATTTGGTCACCTACAAACAAGCACGATTTCTGGCTCTCACAGACCTGTAACTTCTTCTTTAAGAGGCTCCTCTGTCCTCCACTCGTTACCTGTATTAATGGCACCTGTTTGAACTTGTTATCAGTATAAAAGACACCTGTCCACAACCTCAAATAGTCACACTCCAAACTCCACTATGGCCAAGACCAAAGAGCTGTCAAAGGACACTAGAAACAAAATTGTAGACCTACACCAGGCTGGGAAGACTGAATCTGCAATATGTAAGCAGCTTGGTTTAAAGAAATCAACTGTGGGAGCAATTATTAGGAAATGGAAGACATATAAGACCACTGATAATCTCCCTCGATCTGGGGCTCCACGCAAGATCTCACCTCGTGGGGTCAAAATGATCACAAGAACAGTGGGAAAAAAAATCCCAGGACCACGCGGGGGGACCTAGTGAATGACCTGCAGAGAGCTGGGACCAAAGTAACAAAGCCTACCATCAGTAACACACTACGCCGCCAGGGACTTAAGCCAGTATATGTCCAGGCCCGTCTGAAGTTTGCTAGAGAGCATTTGGATGATCCAGAAGAAGATTGGGAGAATGTCATATGGTCAGATGAAACCAAAATAGAACTCTTTGGTAAAAACTCAACTCGTTGTGTTTGGAGGACATAGAATGCTGAGTTGCATCCAATGAACACCATAACTACTGTGAAGCATGGGGGTGGAAACATCATGCTTTGGGGCTGTTTTTCTGCAAAGGGACCAGGACGACTGATCCGTGTAAAGGAAAGAATGGATGGGGCCATGTATCGTGAGATTTTGAGTGAAAACCTCCTTCCATCAGCAAGGGCATTGAAGATGAAACGTGGCTGGGTCTTTCAGCATGCCAATGATCCCAAACACACCGCCCGGGCAACGATGGAGTGGCTTCGTAAGAAGCATTTCAAGGTCCTGGAGTGGCCTAGCCAGTCTCCAGATCTCAACCCCATAGAAAATCTTTGGAGGGAGTTGAAAGTCTGTGTTCCCCAGCAACAGCCCCAAAACATCACTGCTCTAGAGGAGATCTGCATGGAGGAATGGGCCTAAATACCAGCAACAGTGTGTGAAAACCTTGTGAAGACTTACAGAAAACGTTTGACCTCTGTCTGTTATGCAGGTGAATGAGGACCCAAAAGCAACTTGGCGAAAACAGAGTCTTTAATCCAGTAAAGTAAATCTACAATCATAAAGCATAATTCCACTCGTAATGACGAGAACAGACTGGAGACTCGATCATGAACTGCAGGTTGCCTCGGGAAGGCACTTGAACGTAGCAGACTCAGACACCTGCTCACCACGCAGCATCTGAGGGAAACACGACACGACAGGGCGATACACAGACACAGCACGGTGAACAATAGACAAGGATCCGACAGGGCAGAAACGGAAAACAAGGGGAGAAATAGGGACTCTAATCAGGGGGAAAGATAGGGAACAGGTGTGGGAAGACTAAATGATTGATTAGGGGAATAGGAACAGCTGGGAGCAGGAACGGAGCGATAGAGAGAAGAGAGAGAGGGAGGAAGAGAGAAAGAGGGGAACGAACCTAAAAAGACCAGCAGGGGGAAAACGAACAGAGGGAAAAGCAAAATGACAAGACAAAATAAGACAAAACATGACACTGTCATTGCCAACAAAGGGTATATAACAAAGTATCAAGAGAAACTTTTGACCAAATACTTATTTTCCACCATAATTTGCAAATAAATTCATAAAAAATCCTACAATGTGATTTTCTGGATTCTTTTTCTCATTTTGTCTGTCATAGTTGAAGTGTACATATGATGAAAATTACAGGCCTCTCTCATCTTTTTAAGGGGGAGAACTTGCACAATTGGTGGCTGACTAAATACTTTTTTGCCCCACTGTATGTCTACAAACACCTTAGCCAAATACATTTAAACTCCGTTTTTCAGAATTCCTGACATTTAATCTTAGTAAAAATTCCCTGTTTTAGGTCAGTTAGGATCATCACTATTTTAAGAATGTGAAATGTCAGAATAATAGTAGAGAGAATGATTTTTTTCAGCTTTTATTTCTTTCATCACATTCCCAGTGGGTCAGAAGTTTACATACACTCAATTAGTATTTGGTAGCATTGCCTTTAAATTGGTATTTGGTAGTATTGCCTTTAAACTTGGGTAAAAAATTTCAGGTAGCCTTCCACAAGCTTCCCACAATAAGTTGGGTGAATTTTGGCACATTCCTCCTGACAGAGCTGGTGTAACTGAGTCAGGTTTGTAGGCCTCCTTGCCCACACATTTTCTATAGGATTGAGGTCACACAAACTTGAGGTCACTTTGTTGTCCTTATGCCATTTTGCACAACTTTGGAAGTATGCTTGGGGTCATTGTCCATTTGGAAGACCCATTTGCGAGCAAGCTTTAACTTCCTGACTGATGTCTTGAGATGTTGCTTCAATATATCAACATAATTTTCCTTTCCCATCTATTTTGTGAAATGCACCATTTTGCAGTCCCTCCTGCAGCAAAGCACCCCCACAACATGATGCTGCCAGCCCCGTGCTTCACGGTTGGGATGGTGTTCTTTGACTTGCAAGCCTCTCCCCTTTTCTTCCAAACATAACAATAATCATTATAGCCAAACAGTTCTAATTTTTTATTTTTTTATTTTTTACCCCTTCTTCTCCCCAATTTTGTGGTATCCAATTGTTAGCTACTATCTTGTCACTACAACTCCCGTACGGGCTCGGGAGAGACGAAGGTTGAAAGTCATGCGTCCTCAGATACACAACCCACTGCTTCTTAACACAGCGCGCATCCAACCCGGAAGCCAGCCGCACCAATGTGTCGGAGGAAACACCGTGCACCTGGCAACCCTGGTTACCTTGGTTAGCCACCTGGCAACCCCGGCCCGCCACAGGAGTCGCTGGTGCGCGATGAGACAAGGATATCCCTACCGGCCAAACCCTCCCTAACCCGGACAACGCTAGGCCAATTGTGCGTCGTCCCACGGACCTCCCGGTCGCGGCCGGTTACGACAGAGCCTGGGCGCGAACCCAGAGTCTCTGGTGGCACAGCAGGCGCTGCAGTACAGCACCCTTAACCACTGCGCCACCCGGGAGGCCCTCTAAACATTTCTATTTTTGTTTCATCGGACAAGAGAACATTTCTCCAAAAAGTACGATCTTTGTCCCCATGTGCAGTTGCAAACCGTAGTCTGGCTTTTTTTTATGGCGGTTTTGGAGCAGTGGCTTCTTCCTTGCTGAACAGCCTTTCAGGTTATGTCGATATAGGACTCGTTTTACTCTTGTACCGGTTTTCTCCAGCATCTTCACAAGGTCCTTTTCTGTTGTTCTGGGATTGATTTGCACTTGTCACACCAAAGTACGTTAATCTCTAGGAGACAGAACGCATCTCCTTCCTGAGCGGTATGATGGCTGCGTGGTCCCATGGTGTTTATACTTGCGTACTATTGTTTGTACAGATGAATGTGGTACCTTCAGGCGTTTGGAAATTGCTCCCAAGGATGAACCAGACTTGTGGAGGTCTACAAATTGTTTTCTGAGGTCTTGGCTGATTTCTTTTAATTTTCCCATGATGTCAAGCAAAGATGCACTGAGTTTGAAGGTAGGCCTTGAAATACATCCACAGGTACACCTGCAATTGACCCACAAACTTCTGACCCACTGGAATTGTGATATAGTGAATTATAAGTGAAATAATCTGTCTGTAAACAATTGTTCTTGTTCTTGTTACTTACAACCTCATGCTAATCGCATTAGCTTACGTTAGATCAACCGTCCCGTGGACGGGACACCGATCCATAAGAAGATTTATGGTATAAATGGTTATATTATGACAAGCTATAGTTTGATTAGCGTAGTGCCACTGGGAATAGGTTTCCCGTCTGGTGAATCAGGTTCTGTACACAACAGTGACTAAGCAGTAATGGATTATGTCTGCGTCATCAACCCCAAGCTGAACTGAGTCTGTCTAACATCATTGTCAACAGTGGTGGTGGTGAGGTAAAATGGCCTCCCTGGCCTGTCTGTCTGATCCAGATTATCTCTGCTCTAACACTGCATGGGAATCTGCTGACTGGAATAATGATGCTTTGTTTTGTCTATGTAATCATACATGTATACTGTAGTTTTTAGCATTTTTGAGGTATGAGTGTTAAACAACTTAGATTCCAAAAATACTACATATATCTCCCAACAAATTTGGCCCATGTGGTCCCAAGCCTTCTCTGAAGGATGTACACTGTACAGTTACAGCATGGTTTGTGGTGCCACCAAACATTTAGACAGATCTCAAGCCCGTTTTGGTCCTGTGAACATCTCTGTTTATTACATGAATGACTGGTGCCACTGTAGCAGCCACTCGATGGCGAGGGACATTCTGTCCATAGCCCTTTTATGGGGTAATCCTATCCTGACATTGTGTAGATAGTCTGTCCTCTGTCTCGCTCTAGAGAGAGCCTATTGTGTAAACAGATGCCGAGTCACAGTGTGGGTGCAGCCAGGTCAGGAGAGGTATGTGTGTGTGTGTGTGTGTGTGTGTGTGTGTGTGTGTGTGTGTGTGTGTGTGTGTGTGTGTGTGTGTGTGTGTGTGTGTGTGTGTGTGTGTGTGTGTGTGTGTGTGTGTGTGTGTGTTTGGATGTGAGTAACCACAGCAGTTGATTCGTAGCCTCCAGTGCGTCAGAAGCCATGGAGACATATCATCATCCCAGCAGGCTGTCATTACTCTGCTTCAGTGGAATGGGGTCGAGAGCACTGAGACGTCAGTCAGTCCAGCCCTAGAGCTGGACCATACAGGCAGACATCCATATCGCAATAAATTGCCTGAATTGATGTGATAATCATAAATATAACAATAGTTTATAACAATGTGCATGCATCACAGTATATATTTTTTATATTACCCTTAAAACTACTACTAGAAGTGTGATGGTTGTAGCCATCAATTGTCCCATTAACAATCACACATATTAGTAAACTTATTTAATTTCAAACTTCACATTTCTCTAGTATACGCTACTTATTTTAAAGAACAATATCAGCAAACTGCCTGAGATAAGTGATTGGTATGGTCAGTCTCAATTTTCAGTTTACGGTCCCAGCTATACCCAGGCTTGTTATTGAATTCATCAGCTCTGATAATACATAGGGAGGGAAGAGGGAAGAGCCCAGTCTGACTGGACTTTCATTTTTAGTATGACATGGCAGAATGCTCTGATGATCTCACTAAGATGGTTCATAAATAGGCAATAAATGATTAACCCCTTTTAACAAAACAGATACCTTTAACAGATACATTTATCACAGTTTAACATTGGCCTTCAAGGTGTTCCTCCAGTTTATAGGATTCTCTTCCATCATTGAGATGCTGAAGTGTAGATTTAGTGTAGTGCTCGTCTTTCACTGCAAGACTTTTCCCTCATGCCTTTCGACACCATCTGGCTCTGTTTTCCTTTTTAGTGCGGTTCTTTGGTTTTCTCACAACCTTTTCAGACCCAGCTGAAATGCTATTCTCAGAGCACGTCTGGATGGACATGGGCAGTGGTGTTATACAAGTTTTTATACACGCTGGCTGGCCCTTTTCCAAGTGACATCAGTGAAAGCAGTGCTGTGTGAGATTCCCGTCAGTGTGCAGTGGAAAAACCCAAAACTCTTTGTGCAACACCTCTGAAATGTTGAGTGAACATCTCTACATCAATAGTTTCATTCAATGAAGTTCAGTGATACCTGAGAGGAGGAGGATGTCCTGCTCCGCTCCTCCCCTTCGGCCTCCCGCAGCAGACATCCTGCATACTCCGGCCATGACTCACCACTAGCAGCCCAGTGTCCGGGAGTCTCGGCACAGTGCAGTCGGTCAGGGGCCAGCGGGGCCGCCGGGGCCCTGGGCCAACAGTAACTGTTTAAAGAGACAGTACATTTGGGCATTGTAGCAGCCAGCTGAGAGTGAGCTTTAACCTGCCCCCTGCATGATTTATTTGATCTGAGCACCACCACGGGGAGCCTCTCTCCTTCCCCCCAACTCCCTCTCCTGCCCCCCGTCATCTCACACAGACTCTGGCCTGAAGCCCCTCTGGCTTTATCTTGTCTAGTCAAATACCTTCCTTCTCCCTGAACCTTAACAGATCCTTCTGAACAGCTGCTGCTGTTATCTTAGACCTTAATCTGTTTTCTTAATGTCGTCACACAGAGAAGGAGAACCCGTACGAGGACGTGGACCTGAAGAGGAGGAGTTTGGGTCGGAAGAACCGCTTGGTACCGGAAAGCAGCCGGACCTGGACCTCCCAGAAACTCAACTCACCTCCTCAGGTAACCCAGCTAGCTAGCACAACTGAGGTATTTTCCTGCAGTAAAATTCTCCCTCAGACTGGAGTTAGAGCTCTGAAACCTGGACAGGATCCTCCAATAATCTTATTTCACAGCTAGATTTCTCATTATTTGCGCTACAGAAGCCTTTTGATGTGTTGAAACCTGGTGGAGTTCCAGTAAAATACTGTCAGTCTGCCTGGAAATGTAGGTTTGGCTCTGCTGCTTTAATATGGATGGGCACTGTCTCGTCATAGGAAAGATGATTTAGAATTTCCTTGTGTTCAACTGGGAATGGGGTCACTGTGCGGTGAGGAAAATATATTGTATTTATTTGGTACGGTTACTTATTGTCATGACAAAAACCTCAGTCAATCCCAGACCAAACCAAGGTCCATTGCGTCATCCTATGGGCCCTGGTCAGAAATAGTGCACTATAAAGAGAATAGGTTGCCATCTGGGATACAGCCTCAATATTGTCCTCTCTCTCCCCTGCCACAGCTGCCCTCTAAGCCCAGTAGCCAGTCCCTGCGCCTCTCTGGTCCCACAGACAAGAAGAGTCACCGGGCATCCCGCCTGTCCAAGCGACACAGCCATGATGACATGCTGCTGCTGTCGCCCCATCTGGGGGTCTCTCCCTCCCCCTGCTGCCTGCTGGATGACAGCCTGAGCAGCGCCAGCGAAACTCTGGCCTCCCGTAGGCACCGGAGGATCCCCAAGGTACAATATAAAACACTCCAGGCTGTAGGAATGAACCTGTTCTCTCCATGATGATCTCCTCAAGGACTATTCTATTTTTGCAAGCCATGTATCTACGGGGCCATGCATCTACCTGGAAAGCAAAATGAAGATGGATTTGCTGTAGACTATACAAATGTATTTCTTTTGAATAATTCCTAAATGGACTGTTTCCGAAACTCTTTGCTGATTCTGTTCATAGTTTGTTTTAAACACAAGCCATATCCCAGGGATAGTTCTGGACATGCAGAGAGAGAGAGAGAGAGAGCACTGAGAAGGATTTTATGTCTATCTCTTCCTCCTCCCACACATTGAATGGAGCCAACTTTGAAGAGCTTCACCACAGGAGATCAGATAGTCCTCTACAGTAGATTGTACAGACACTGAGCTTCCCCTTCCCTTTCACTGTTTACAGATTGTCCAGAGAATCAACTCCATTTACTCTACCAAGAGAGGGAAGAAGAGGCTGAAGAAGCTGTCCTTGTCAAATATTGAGACGGCATCTCTGAGAGGTACATAGGGGCTCCTCCCTTCCTTCTCTCCATCCACTGTCTGGATCAGGGAGTAAATATTTGTGCCTTCCCCAGTCATCTCATCTGTATGGCATAAACATAGTTGTAGAGTTGACCCCTGACCCTAAACAAACCTTTTTTCTCTCTCCGATCTGTTTACAGATGACAACAGTGAGAGCGAGAGCGACTCTGATGACAGGTTCAAAGGTGAGAGGTCACAGTATGCAGTTGAAGCTCAGTCCCTGGAGAACAATGGTGCACTTGGTCTATAGCTGTATGTTCAAATACAAATTCTATTTGTCACATACACATGGTTAGCAGATGTTAATGCAAGTTTAGGGAAATGCTTGTGCTTCTAGTTCCGACAATGCAGTAATAACCAACGAGTAATCTAACCTACCAATTCCACAACAACTACCTTATACACACAAGTGTAAAGGGATGAAGAATATGTACATACAAATATATGAATGAGTGATGGTACAGAACGGCATAGGCAAGATGCAGTAGATGGTATAGAGTACAGTATATACATATAAGATGAGTAATGTAGGGTATGTAAACATAAAAGTGGCATCGTTTAAAGTGGCTAATGATTCATGTATTACATAAAGATGGCAAGATGCAGTAGATGGTATAGGGTACAGTATATACATATGAGATGAGTAATGTAGGGAATGTAAACATTACATTAAGTGGCATTGTTTAAAGTGGCTAGTGATACATTTTACATCCATTTTTCCATTATTAAAGTTGCTGGAGTTGAGTCAGTATGTTGGCAGCAGCCACTCAATGTTAGTGGTGGCTGATTAACAGTCTGAAGGCCTTGAGATAGAAGCTGTTTTTCAGTCTCTCGGTCCCTGCTTTGATGCACCTGTACTGACCTCGCCTTCTGGATGATTGCGGGGTGAACAAGCAGTGGCTCGGGTGGTTGTTGTCCTTGATGATCTTTATGGCCTTCCTATGACATTGGGTGGTGTAGGTGTCCTGGAGTGCAGGTAGTTTGCCCCCGGTGATGCATTGTGCAGACCTCACTACCCTCTGGAGAGTCTTATGCTTGTGGGTGGAGCAGTTGCCGTACCAGGTGGTGATACAGCACGACAGGATGCTCTTGATTGTGCATCTATAAAAGTTTGTGAGTGCTTTTGGTGACAAGCCAAATTTCTTCAGCCTCCTGAGGAGGCTGCTGCGCCTTCTTCACAACGCTGTCTGTGTGGGTGGACCAATTCAGTTTGTCCGTGATGTGTACGCCGAGGAACTTAAAACTTACTACCCTCTCCACTAGTGTCCCGTCGATGTGGATAGGGGGTTGCTCTCTCTGCTGTTCCTGAAGTCCACGATCATCTCCTTTGTTTTGTTGACGTTGAGTGTGAGGTTATTTTCCTGACACCACACTCCGAGGGCCCTCACCTCCTCCCTGTAGGCTGTCTCGTCGTTGTTGGTAATCAAGCCTACCACTGTAGTGGTGATTGAGTTGGAGGCGTGCATGGCCACGCAGTCGTGGGTGAACAGGGAGTACAGGAGAGGGCTCAGAACGCACCCTTGTGGAGCCCCAGTGTTGAGGATCAGCGGGGTGGAGATGTTGTTACCTACCCTCACCACCTTGGGGCGACCCATCAGGAAGTCCAGGACCCAGTTGCACAGGGCGGGGTCGAAACCCAGGGTCTCGAGCTTGATGATGAGTTTGGAGGGTACTATGGTGTTAAATGCTAAGCTGTAGTCGATGAACAGCATTCTCACATAGGTATTCCTCTTGTCCAGATGGGTTAGGGCAGTGTGCAGTGTGGTTGCGATTGCGTCGTCTGTGGACATATTGGGGTGGTAAGCAAATTGGAGTGGGTCTAGGGTGTCAGGTAGGGTGGAGGTGATATGGTCCTTGACTAGTCTCTCAAAGCACTTCATGATGACGGAAGTGAGTGCTACGGGGCGGTAGTCGTTTAGGTCAGTTACCTTAGCTTTTTTGGGAACAGGAACAATGGTGGCCCTCTTGAAGCATGTGGGAACAGCAGACTGGGATAAGGATTGATTGAATATGTCCGTAAACACACCAGCCAGCTGGTCTGCGCATGCTCTGAGGACGCGGCTGGGGATGCCGTCTGGGCCTGCAGCCTTGCGAGGGTTAACACGTTTAAATGTTTTACTCACGTCGGCTGCAGTGAAGGAGAGTCCACAGGTTTTGGTAGCGGTGTCATGTTTTGTCATTAATTATCATGTCTTGTCCCTGTGCTTCCCCTTCTATTCGTTTCCCTCTGCTGGTCTTATTAGGTTCTTTCCCTCTTTCTATCCCTCTCTCTCCCCCTCCCTCTCTCACTCTCTCGCTCTCTCTTCTCTCTATCGTTCCGTTCCTGCTCCCAGCTGTTCCTATTCCCCTAATCAATCATTTAGTCTTCCCACACCTGTTCCCGATCCTTTTCCCTGATTAGAGTCCCTATTTCTCTCCTTGTTTTCCGTACCTGCCCTGTCGGATCCTTGTCTATATTCACCGTGCTGTGTCTATGTTTTGCCCTGTCGTGTCGTGTTTCCCTCAGATGCTGCGTGGTGAGCAGGTGTCTGAGTCTGCTAGGTTCAAGTGCCTTCCCGAGGCAACCTGCAGTTCTTGATCATGTCTCCAGTCTGTTCTCGTCTTTACGAGTAGTATTATGCCTTTTGTTTTGTTAAGTATCTTACTGGATTAAAAACTCTGTTTTCGCCAAGTCGCTTTTGGGTCCTCATTCACCTGCATGACAAGCGGGCCATGTCAGTGGTATTGTATTGTCCCCAAAGCGAGCAAAGAAGTTGTTTAGTCTGTCTGGGAGCAAGACATCCTGGTCCGCGACGGGTCTGTTTTTCTTTTTGTAATCCGTGATTGAATGTAGACCCTGCCACATACCTCTTGTGTCTGAGCCGTTGAATTGCGACTCTACTTTGTCTCTATACTGACAGCTTGTTTGATTGCCTTGCGGAGGGAATAGCTATACTGTTTGTATTAGGTCATGTTTCCGGTCACCCACCCTGGTTAAAAGCAGTGATTCGCGCTTTCAGTTTCGCGCGAATGCTGCCATCAATCCACGGTTTCTGGTTTTGGAATGTTTTAGTAGTTGCTGTGGGTACGCCATCGCTGATGCACTTGCTAATAAACTCACTACCGAATCAGCGTAGTCGTCAATGTTGTTGTTTGACGCAGTATGGAACATATCCCAGTCCACGTGATCGAAGCAATCTTGAAGGGTGGAATCAGATTGGTCGGACCAGCGTTGAACAGACCTGAGCGTGGGAACTTCCTGTTTTAGTCTCTGTCAATAGGCTGGGAGCAACAAAAGGGAGTCGTGGTCAGCTTTTCCAAAAGGAGAGCAGGGGAGGGCCTTATATGAGTTAGAATAACAATGATCCAGGGTTTTACCAGCCCTGGTAGCACAATCAATATGCTGGTAGAATTTAGGGAGTCTTGTTTTCAGATTAGCCTTGTTAAAATCCCCAGCTACAATGAATGCCGCCTCAGGATATGTGGGTTCCAGTTTACATAGAGTCAAATAAAGTTTGTTCAGGGCCGTCGATGTGTCTGCTTGGGGGGGAATTTATGCGGCTGTGATTATAATCGAAGAGAATTATCTTGGTAGATAATGCGGTCGACATTTGATTGTGAGGAATTCTAAGTCAGGTGAATACAAGGACTTGAGTTCCTGTATGTTGTTATGATCACACCACGTCTCGTTAATCATGAGGCACACCCCCCCGCCCCTCTTCATACCAGAAAGATGCTTGTTTCTGTCAGCGCGATGCTTGAAGAAACCAGCTGGCTGTACCGACTCCGATAGCGTGTCTCGAGTGAGCCATGTTTCCGTGAAGCAAAGAACGTTACAGTCTCTTATGTCTCTCTGGAATACTACCCTTTCTCGGATTTAATCAACCTTGTTGTCAAGAGACTGGACATTGGCGAGTAGTATGCTTGGGAGCGGTGCGCGATGTGCCCGTCTCCATAGCCTGACCAGTTTTACAGTGACGTTGTTTTGGTTCGCCGGCTGGGATTCGATCCATTGTCCCGGGTGGTAGGCAAAACACAGGATCCGCTTCAGGAAAGTTGTATTCCTGGTCATAGTGATGGTGAGTTGACGTTGCTCTTATATCCAGTAGTTCATCCCGACTGTATGTAATAAAACCTAAGATTACCTGGATACAAGCAGCGCACATCTCTGTTTTGACAAGTCGGTGTTTGGAACGAGACATCGATCAAGTGACTTGTGACCAAAGGGACCACAGAAATGTAACTGAAAGGCAAAATGAAGATGTAATGGATGTGCTATAGACTATACAACTGTCATTCTTTTGAATAAATACTAAATGCACTGTGTTCGAACTCATTGCTGATTCTGTTCATACTCTGTTTTAAACACAAGCCATCTGTGATGACAGTTATGGTGAACTATAAGGTTTGTACTTCTCTCTAATCTGTGTTTAGGTTGTTATGTGTTGGACTGTGTGAGGATAAACATGTGTGAGTATAGAGGTTTAATCAGTGTGTTGAAACACAGCTAACGTTTTAAATCCGGTTAAGTTTTGGTTCCCAGAATGCTTTTGGTAGGTTAGAGATAACAATCATTTAACCTCCATTTGTTTGGTTTTCAAAGCATTTTATGATTTAAAAAAATAAAAATAAAAAAGATCATCCCAGGAACCGCCTGGCAACTTTTCAGGGGTTCTTGAATGTTTGATTTCCTTTTACATCCTAACATGGTTTTGGAAACATCATGCTTGACTAAATATGTTCCAATAATGTTTGGAGAACATTCTCTCATTATGTTCTCTCTCAACCTAAGGGGAATCCAATGGTAACGTTTCATTAGTTATGGGAATGTGTCTTGTTAGCTGGGAAGTGAATGTTGGACTGTAAGCTATTTGTCAGACTGCATGGTTTGTAGTGATTTATTAGCTGTGAGTGCTGTCAGTTGTGTGTAGTACACAGTGTTTGGGATATGCATTTTGTCAATACAACCCTGTACTGAAGGTTGAACTGTCCATATCCCTCTCTCTTCTCTCCCCAGCCCATACCCAGAGGCTGCTGAAGCTGCAGTCAATGCTGAGGAGGGCCCCTAGCTACCGCACACTGGAGCTGCAGCTGATTGAGTGGCAGGAGAGGGAGCTGTTTGAGTACTTTGTGGTGGTGTCCCTCAAGAAGAAACCCACCAAGAACTCCTTCTTTCCCGAAGTCACCTACCAGTTCCCCAAGGTAAGGGACCAACCAAACTGTAATATGGCCCCTCGGGACCCTTGGTCATGGGTCAGACAGCAGTGTCAAGTCCCTTAAGTGAAAGAAAGGATTTAAACAGGAAGGGGTCCTGGTAGATAACTGTTTCTTCTGAGACATTACTCACGGAACCTACAGAAGTATGTATGCTGAGAGCTGTGATATATGGAGGTCGGAGACCCTTACCAATGTTGTTTGCATGTTGAAATAGAATTGAAAATGGCTCATTTTCATACAGAACAATATTGATTTCGGTGGTCAAAAACGTCTGTGTTATTTAATCTACTTTTAGTACCCGTTATGGCCACATTAGTCCAGCACATACAGTTCCTTCAGAAAGTATTGATACCCCTTGACTTCTTCACATTTTGTTGTGTTAAAGCCTGCATTCAAAATTATTACTAATAAAAAGTGTCCCACTCATCTACACACAATACTCCATAATGACAAAGTGAAAACAGGTTTTTAGAAATTTTTGCACATAAAAAAAAGCTAATACAGAAATATCAAATTTACATAAGTATTCATACTCCTGAGTCAGTACATGTTATAATCATTACAGCTTTCTGGGTAAGTCTACTAAGATCTTTGCACACCTGGATTGTACAATATTTGCATATTTTTAATTTTTTTAATTCTTCAAGCTCTGTCAAGTTGTTTGTTGATAATTTATAGATTTTCAAATCTTGTCATAGATTCAATGTTATCTTGGTTAGCAACTCCAGTGTATATTTGGCCTTGTGTTTTAGGTTATTGTCCTGCTGAAAGGGGAATTTGTCTCCCAGAATGAACCAGGTTTTCCTCTAGGATTTTGACTGTGCTTAGTTCTATTTCATTTATATAAAAAAAACCTGTGCAGTCCTTGCCGATAATAATTCTACCCATAACATGATGCAACCACCATGCTTGAAAATATGAAGAGTGGTACTCAGTGATGTGTTGTTGGATTTGTCCCAAACATAACACTTTGTATTCAGGACATGAAGTTAATTTCTTTGTCAGTTTTTCTTTAGTGCTTTATTACAAACAGGATGCGTGTTTTGGAACATTTTTATTCTGTAAAGGCTTCCTTATTTTCATTTAGTTCATTTAGTCATAGGTTAGTATTGTGGAGTAACTACAGTGTTGTTGATCCATTCTCAGTTTTCTCCTATCACACCCATTAAACTCTGTAACTGTTTTAATGTCACAATTGACCTCATGGTGAAATCCCTGAGTGGTTTCCTACCTCTCCAGCAACTGAGTTAGGAAGGACTGTAGTGACTGGGTGTATTGATACACCATCCGAAGTGTAATTAATAACTTCAACATGCGCAAAGGGATATTTAATGTCTGTTTAATGTTTTTACCCATCTACCAATTGGTGCCCTTCTCTATGAGGCATTGGAAAACATCTCTGGTCTTTGTGGTTGAATCTGTGTTTGAAATTCACTGTTCGACTGAAGGACCTTACAGATAATTGTAAGTGTGTGGTTACAGAGATGAAGAAGTCATTAAAAAATAATGTTAAACACAATTTTTGTCCATGCAACTTATGTGAGTTGTTAATCACATGTTTACTCATGAACTTGTTTTGGCTTGCCATAACGAAGGGGTTGAATATTTATTGACTCAAGACATTTCAGCTTTTAATTGTTTATTTATTTGTAAATGTTTCCAAGAATACAATTCCGCTTTGGCATTATGAGGTATTGTGTGTAGGCCAGTGACACAAAATCTAAATGGAATCCATTTTAAATTCAGGCTGTGACACAATAACATGTGGGGGAAAGTGCAGGGGTGTGAATACTTTCTGAAGGCACTGTAGATGCAGATATTGCTGAAGAGTAGGGCCATGGCCGTAACATACGGGTTGAGGGAGTTTTCAGAGTTTATTGACAGTAAGTGGTGTAACCAGGAAATGGTTTCTATGGTAGTTAAGTGTTTACTTACTCAAAGATCTCTTTTTAAGTTATTTAAGATTTGGTTCAGTGATAGAATCCCCTGGGAGATATCGGTATGTTGGTTCTCTGCCAGAGAAAAGCATGACCCAATGACGTCGGAGGAGGCGCTGACCCTGTGTGGGAGAATGCTTAGGCTGGTCATTTATTCTTACTGTAGGGGACATTTTTGGGGACCCTGTAAAGAGGACAGACTTAGTAGACTGTAAGCGTCTGGGTCTGTTTCTGACTGAGACATTTCCTGTTCCTTTCTCGTCTCGGCTCACAGCTAGAGAGGCCCACCAAGCTGATGAGGGAGGCAGAGCAGAGACTCAAAGCCATCCCCCAGTTCTGCTTTCCAGATGCCAAGGACTGGACCCCAGTGTCTGAATACAGCAGGTACAGTACAGATCACTGTACAACCCCATTGCATCACGGAGGAAAGCTCACCACCACACTGGGGACCTATTAATCTCATTCCTTGCCTGAACCAGATGGGTACTAATCAGTTGTGATGCACAAGTCTTCCATATATAGGTTAAGGTTAAAAAACGAACAAATTGATAGTATGATTAGATGTGTAAATATCAACGAGTAAAATTAGGAAGTAAACACAAAGCTGTAATGCCATTATCTTCATGAAATCCTGGTAGACTCTTACTCTCACTCCTGCTCCTGACAACGTGGGTCCCTAAAACAGTCTTCACTCTCCGCCACAGAGACTGTGCTACTTCACTAACCCTAAAGTGTGAATGAGATCCAACACTACGTTTCCTTTGATCACTGTTCAATCTCTACAATCTGTATGCTGGTTTGACGGTTTGACTATAACAGAGACTGTGTGTGTGTGTGTGTGTGTGTGTGTGTGTGTGTGTGTGTGTGTGTGTGTGTGTGTGTGTGTGTGTGTGTGTGTGTGTGTGTGTGTGTGTGTGTGTGTGTGTGTGTGTGTGTGTGTGTGTGTGTGTGTGTGTGTGTGTGTCGGTACAGTGAGACCTTCTCGTTCATGTTGACTGGAGAGGATGGCAGCAGGAGGTTTGGGTACTGCAGGCGTCTGCTGGTAAGCAAGCCACCATTAATTCACTGGTCTCTGTTCTGTTCACACCCTGCTGAGCCAGCCCTGTTTGTTTTGACAAGGTTTTTTTTCTTCCTGTGGGACCATTGAGGTGTTATTGCGTCACCACGCTGGGTGTGAATAGGAGAGAAAGTAAATAAAGTGAATTTTAATGTCCGTATGTAACAAAGCTTGGTCGTTTTTGCCTTTCAAAACGATCGGGATGAATCCTAGTAAAACTGGACTCCTTCTGTTTCATGAGAGTTTCTCAGGGGAAGAATGATGAAAAACAAACCATGAAATGTCTAGGTTTGTCATTCTAGTCATTTTAAATTTTATGACGAGCCCACAGTTCAGAAAGTATGGCTGTGTGGGATGTTGTGCTTGCTGTGATTTTTTTAAATGTCACTGTTATGCCCAAGAATGTGTACATTCACAAAGTGTGTATGTTTTGTAGGGTTTGTCAGTGTGTTTTAGTAGCCTACTGTATTTGTGTGTCACATAGACTGAGATGGGGGCCATTCTTAAACTCAGTTCTGACTGTTACTTGACTGTATTGAGCTCAGTAGTTGCTGACATTAAGTAGCTGTAGATCAGACGACTCCTGATGCTGTGAGAGAGGTGAGTTTTCCCCTCTCTGGTAACCCAGCTCCTTCCTTCTGATGGAGTTGGCATGAACAACACATTCCTAAGGACTTTAACCAAGTTCCACATGCTTCATTTAATCATCCATTTGGAGAAAGCAGAGGAGAAAATTGCATACCTAATATGGACAAGTGGATCGGGATTTCTTTATATGTATGCACGTGTTAATTTGTGTGTGTGTGCACATGTATGTGTGCGTGCACGTGCAGGTGTGTGTGTGTTTTAGATGGATAGATCCAGGAGGCCTGGTTGGCTCCAGAGTAGACTGGTCTGTGATTGTTTAGTGTGGAGGGTAGAGGTGATCATTAACTGTGCAGCACCTGTGTTTAGTTTACAAGGAGAAGCCTCTGTCTCTCCAGATTAAAGACGTCCACATACAGCAGCTGAAAGACCAGATTTATAAATATTTGTTCAACCACAGCCGATTGTGAACTAACCTGGTACTTTATCTGAATAAAAGCAAGTACAGTTTGTGTGTATGATAGTGTTTCAGTATATTCTCATTGATGTTGCATTATAAACCTAACCAAGTATCTTATGTTAGTATCTATTGCCACATTACTGTCTGTGTTACCTTACAAGCCTCTCTTCCCCAGTGACTGACGAGACTCTTAATTTGTGCCCTTGTTCCAGCCGAGTGGGAAAGGGCCTCGACTTCCTGAGGTGTACTGCGTCATCAGCCGACTGGGCTGTTTCCACCTGTTCTCCAAGGTGAGTTCATGCTTACACACACACAAACACACACACACACACACACACACACACACACACACACACACACACACACACACACACACACACACACACACACACACACACACACACACACACACACACACACACACACACACACACACACACACACACACACACACACACACACACACACACACACACACACACACACACACCCTAGTGTAGCCGTCATCGCAGTTACCTGTCTCTGAGCCGAGCCGAGGCCAGTGTTCCCAGGAGTGAACTAGTTGAGGCTGTGCCAACATTTCCACTCTAAGGCATCCTGTCCAGCATAAACCTTATTTTCTGCTTTTTCCTTTCTGATTTCCCAGTTAAATTGTTTCCTTCACCTGTTCCTGAGTTTATCTAACATGAAACAGAGTGCTCATTGTGTTTAAGTACTCCATGCCTTATCTGCCTCCTCATGAATTCTCTATGAACAGTGTATTTGAAGTGAATAAGGCCTGTGTTAAGGGAAACAATTAAGAGGTAGTAGACGTATCTAATGAATGAAAATAACTTTTTATTACTGTGTCGTTAGTGATAAAATGTGGCAAAAAGCTGTCAGTTAGTTTCATTTCATATTCATTTAAGGCCAAAAGTATGCATAAATACAATAGATTCTGTCTTGTGACAGCACAGGCACCTCAACAGTGAGGGTTGAACATCCCTCATACAGGTGGCGGGTCTAGGTTTCAGAAGGCACCATTTTGAGGGCTTGAGACCTGCGTAGGTGAGAGAGGAAATGTTTTCCAAGGAGTATGAAATGCTTTTCTAGTTAAGGAGAGAAAGATGGGAGTGTTTGATTTCACCGGGAACAGAGGGTGTGTGGGGAGTGGAGGGGATATCATATGACCCTGAATGTGAGTGTGTCTCTCTCCAACAAACTTTCCAGACAGGAGTAGACAGGTCTGACACAGACAGACACGTGGGCATATTGGGTGGGATTTTCCTTTGCTACTTTCCAAATATATCAGAGAGCCACAGATTGAAATTCATAATGTATTTGTCAAAAGGGGCAAAGGTAGCCTGGTTCCAGACAATAGCAGGAGCTTTACTTCAGACAGCAACACACATTTCCATTTACTGGCCATACTGACTGAATGTACTTGGTCTTGGTCTATTACTAGATTCTCAATCTACATCCCGAGTGAAACCTTATTCCTTATTTAGTGCACTACGTTTGCCCACAGTCCATAAGGCACTATATAGGGAATTTGGGACTTTCTGTTTGAAATATTGAGTGTTGTGTCTGCAGTGTGGACTAACTCTCAACCCCCTGTCCTGTGCTGTGTGGTCTAACTCTCAACCCCCTGTCCTGTGCTGTGTGGTCTAACTCTCAACCCCCTGTCCTGTGCTGTGTGGTCTAACTCTCAACCCCCTGTCCTGTGCTGTGTGGTCTAACTATCAACCTCCTGTCCTGTGCTGTGTGGTCTAACTCTCAACCTCCTGTCCTGTGCTGTGTGATCTAACTCTCAACCTCCTGTTCTGTGCTGTGTGGTCTAACTCTCAACCCCCTGTCCTGTGCTGTGTGGTCTAACTCTCAACCCCCTGTCCTGTGCTGTGTGTAGATCCTGGATGAGGTGGAGAGGCGGAGGGGGATCTCTGCAGCCCTGGTCTACCCCTTCATGAGGAGTCTGATGGAGTCACCCTTCCCAGCGCCGGGGAAGACCATCAAAGTCAAGACCTTCCTGCCTGGAGCAGGGAATGAGGTTGGAGACACATCAGCCCTTGGTTACTAAGGTTCCATCAAAGAAGGATGATGCATGAAGATAATGCAATGTATGCTTAATTGAGCATGACCTGTGATCTCTGTAAATGTATGATTGGTTGTGACCCCAAGTGGTGTTCTCCTCCCCAGGTCATTGAGCTGAGGCGGCCCATGGACTCCAGACTAGAGCATGTAGACTTTGACAGTCTCTTTAGCTGCCTGAGCGTGCGTCAGGTGGTGCAGGTCTTCGCCTCCCTGCTGCTGGAGCGCAGAGTCATCTTTGTGGCTGATAAACTCAGGTGAGCAGCAAGACTCTTATTGTTAGTAACCCTTCTAGTAATAAGTAAAGATGGAGAGAGAACTGAATCACCTACTCATGGGAAGCTGTCCCTGACTAATGGTCATGCCCTGTTAGAGGCAGGTGGGGGTTGTTGAAACTTGTAGTTGTTAGATGATGGTTACTTGTGCCAAGTGAAATGCTCAATAATACCTTTAGTGGCAGTGTTTTGTTAAGGTAGTTCCGAAATGCTAAGGGCTGTTGTCATTGTTAGATAATGATTGAAAGTACAGTATTTACAGAGAACTGATACGTAGAGCTCTCAACGCCTGCTCATATTGTAGTGTAAGGTTATCGCCTGACAAAGATCTTAACCCTTCGATATTAGGCTATAAATAGTACAAATAGCTCCTAGAATACTTCATCCTTGTCACACATGGTGGCTAGGAGTGAGATCAATTACTGTCTAGGATTACGGTGTATGTTAGCAAATATTTCCCTCCTCAGTTATCTCTGAAGTCCACTGTCTTTTTCTGCAGTGAATCCACCTATTCTAACCCCATTACAATAACATCTGCCTTACATGAGAGGGATTTTATCTCAAGCTCTTGTACATTTTCCCTTTTCTGTTTACGTTCACACAGAGGCCTGACTGTTTTTCTCAGACCCACATTTTAAAAAAATAAATAAATGTATTTTACCTTTATTTAACTAGGCAAGTCAGTTAAGAACAAATTCTTATTTTCAATGATGGCCTAGGAACAGTGGGTTAACTGCCTGTTCAGGGGCAGAATGACAGATTTGTACCTTGTCAGCTCGGGGATTTGAACTTGCAACCTTCCGGTTACTCGTCCAACGCTCTAACCACTAGGCTACCCTGCCGCCCCGCACATTGCTGAGCTCAGGGATCCTCTATCTGTATCTTTCTGGACATGTGTCAGTCTGTATACAGTACAGACTGACTATGATACCGTCATCATAACACTGTTTCACATGTCTTGGTGCATTTCCTCTCACAGAGATGACATATCCTGAACTTTTAAAAATTGACTAACTTCAAAGAGAGATCATTTACATAGTATGTATAACAGTTCCAATAGTGGGGATTGCCCTGCCACTGCACTCTGGCTCACCCTAACTGTTGATGGCAGATTTAATTCCTCAGTTGAGCTGCTTGCCATTCACCCAATCTGCACGGCAAATAGCAGCCTTCTACTGTGGGTTTGTCAGTTGGTGCTTAACGGGTTTAGCATGTGGGGACATCGTTAGAGCTGTTAAATGAATTCTCCCTGCATGTACTCACAACTGATGTTGTTCCAGAAGTGGGTCATCTCTCTGACGGGGGCCACTGTCCAACCCCGGCAGTCAGGGTGGGGTGGGGTGGTGCAGATAACATGGAGCTAGGGGTCTCCAAGGAGCCAGAGTCCCACCAGGCAGCAATCTGCCCCTGGCTATAGGACAGCACTCTGGGCTGAGGGGCTCTGTTAGAGGGGGGCAGTTTGTGTTGAACGGTAATCTCTACACATCAGAGGACAGTTTAAACAAACATCAGTGGGGGCAGTGACTGTGAGGGGAAGGAATGTACTTCCTGTGTGCAGCGACTCTCCCCTCTGATCTATGGCTTCACTGTCACTGTGTGACTGATGGCGCCATGTTCCCTCCCTGGTCCCTGCCTGGCCTGTTTACGACAGCCCTCTCTCCACCCAGGGGGACTCAGAGAAAGCTGTTTCTGTCGTCACTCTGCCGTTTGAGACAACGACTCCCGGGTACATGTCAGTTTGCACATCACCCAAAGATTGTTAATCAGTCACCCATTTCTAAGGGCTCTTGTGAACAGCAGCAAGGACTTGAGAGCTGTATCGAATAGTCTGTGTCTGAGGTACTGTTAGTGAACAACACTGAAAATCAACACCATGAGTCTTGACAGATGACAGTACTATAGACTACAGTACCACAGTCTACGGTACTACAAACTACAGTACTACAAACTATAGTACTACAGACTACAGTCCTGCTCAATGTTAGAACTTCATTGAAAACCATATTTACATTTACATTTAAGTCATTTAGCAGACGCTCTTATCCAGAGCGACTTACAAATTGGTGCATTCACCTTATGACATTCAGTGGAACAACCACTTTACAATAGTGCATCTAAATATTTTAAGGGGGGGGTGAGAAGGATTACTTTATCCTATCCTAGGTATTCCTTAAAGAGGTGGGGTTTCAGGTGTCTCCGGAAGGTGGTGATTGACTCCGCTGTCCTGGCGTCGTGAGGGAGTTTGTTCCACCATTGGGGAGCCAGAGCAGCGAACAGTTTTGACTGGGCTGAGCGGGAACTGTACTTCCTCAGTGGTAGGGAGGCGAGCAGGCCAGAGGTGGATGAACGCAGTGCCCTTATTTGGGTGTAGGGCCTGATCAGAGCCTGGAGGTACTGAGGTGCCGTTCCCCTCACAGCTCCGTAGGCAAGCACCATGGTCTTGTAGCGGATGCGAGCTTCAACTGGAAGCCAGTGGAGAGAGCGGAGGAGCGGGGTGACGTGAGAGAACTTGGGAAAGTTGAACACTAGACGGGCTGCGGCGTTCTGGATGAGTTGTAGGGGTTTAATGGCACAGGCAGGGAGCCCAGCCAACAGCGAGTTGCAGTAATCCAGACGGGAGATGACAAGTGCCTGGATTAGGACCTGCGCCGCTTCCTGTGTGAGGCAGGGTCGTACTCTGCGGATGTTGTAGAGTATGAACCTACAGGAACGGGCCAACGCCTTGATGTTAGTTGAGAACGACAGGGTGTTGTCCAGGATCACGCCAAGGTTCTTAGCGCTCTGGGAGGAGGACACAATGGAGTTGTCAACCGTGATGGCGAGATCATGGAACGGGCAGTCCTTCCCCGGGAGGAAGAGCAGCTCCGTCTTGCCGAAGTTCAGCTTGAGGTGGTGATCCGTCATCCACACTGATATGTCTGCCAGACATGCAGAGATGCGATTCGCCACCTGGTCATCAGAAGGGGGAAAGGAGAAGATTAATTGTGTGTCGTCTACATAGCAATGATAGGAGAGACCATGTGAGGTTATGACAGAGCCAAGTGACTTGGTGTATAGCGAGAATAGGAGAGGGCCTAGAACAGAGCCCTGGGGGACACCAGTGGTGAGAGCGCGTGGTGAGGAGACAGATTCTCGCCACGCCACCTGGTAGGAGCGACCTGTCAGGTAGGACGCAATCCAAGCATGGGCCGCGCCGGAGATGCCCAACTCGGAGAGGGTGGAGAGGAGGATCTGATGGTTCACAGTATCGAAGGCAGCCGATAGGTCTAGAAGGATGAGAGCAGAGGAGAGAGAGTTAGCTTTAGCGGTGCGGAGCGCCTCCGTGATACAGAGAAGAGCAGTCTCAGTTGAATGACTAGTCTTGAAACCTGACTGATTTGGATCAAGAAGGTCATTCTGAGAGAGATAGCGGGAGAGCTGACCAAGGACGGCACGTTCAAGAGTTTTGGAGAGAAAAGAAAGAAGGGATACTGGTCTGTAGTTGTTGACATCGGGGGGATCGAGTGTAGGTTTTTTCAGAAGGGGTGCAACTCTCGCTCTCTTGAAGACGGAAGGGACGTAGCCAGCGGTCAGGGATAAGTTGATGAGCGAGGTGAGGTAAGGGAGAAGGTCTCCGGAAATGGTCTGGAGAAGAGAGGAGGGGATAGGGTCGAGCGGGCAGGTTGTTGGGCGGCCGGCCGTCACAAGACGCAAGATTTCATCTGGAGAGAGAGGGGAGAAAGAGGTCAGAGCACAGGGTAGGGCAGTGTGAGCAGAACCAGCGGTGTCGTTTGACTTAGCAAACGAGGATCGGATGTCGTCGACCTTCTTTTCAAAATGGTTGACAAAGTCATCTGCAGAGAGGGAGGGGGGGGAGGAGGAGGATTCAGGAGGGAGGAGAAGGTGGCAAAGAGCTTCCTAGGGTTAGAGGCAGATGCTTGGAATTTAGAGTGGTAGAAAATGGCTTTAGCAGCAGAGACAGAGGAGAAATGTGTAGAGAGGAGGGAGTGAAAGGATGCCAGGTCCGCAGGGAGGCGAGTTTTCCTCCATTTCCACTCGGCTGCCCGGAGCCCTGTTCTGTGAGCTCGCAATGAGTCATCAAGCCACGGAGCGGGAGGGGAGGACCGAGCCGGCCTGGAAGATAGGGGACATAGAGAGTCAAAGGATGCAGAAAGGGAGGAGAGAAGGGTTGAGGAGGCAGAATCAGGAGATAGGTTGGAGAAGGTTTGAGCAGACGGAAGAGATGATAGGATGGAAGAGGAGAGAGTAGCGGGGGAGAGAGAGCAAAGGTTGGGACGGCGCGATACCATCCGAGTAGGGGCAGTGTGGGAAGTGTTGGATGAGAGCGAGAGGGAAAAGGATACAAGGTAGTGGTCGGAGACTTGGAGGGGAGTTGCAATGAGGTTAGTGGAAGAACAGCATCTAGTAAAGATGAGGTCGAGCGTATTGCCTGCCTTGTGAGTAGGGGGGGAAGGTGAGAGGTCGAGGTCAAAAGAGGAAAGGAGTGGAAAGAAGGAGGCAGAGAGGAATGAGTCAAAGGTAG
The DNA here is from genome assembly GCF_021184085.1 of Oncorhynchus gorbuscha. Taxonomy (NCBI): domain Eukaryota; kingdom Metazoa; phylum Chordata; class Actinopteri; order Salmoniformes; family Salmonidae; genus Oncorhynchus; species Oncorhynchus gorbuscha. The sequence continues at coordinate 9,489,973 of NC_060176.1, forward strand.
ATGTGGGGAGGTTAAAGTCGCCCAGAACTGTGAGAGGTGAGCCGTCCTCAGGAAAGGAGCTTATCAAGGCATCAAGCTCATTGATGAACTCTCCGAGGGGACCTGGAGGGCGATAAATGATAAGGATGTTAAGCTTGAAAGGGCTGGTAACTGTGACAGCATGAAATTCAAAGGAGGCGATAGACAGATGGGTAAGGGGAGAAAGAGAGAATGACCATTTGGGAGAGATAAGGATCCCGATGCCACCACCCCGCTGACCAGAAGCTCTCGGGGTGTGCGAGAACACGTGGGCGGACGAAGAGAGAGCAGTAGGAGTAGCAGCGTTATCTGTGGTGATCCATGTTTCTGTCAGTGCCAAGAAGTCGAGGGACTGGAGGGAGGCATAGGCTGAGATGAACTCTGCCTTGTTGGCTGCAGATCGGCAGTTCCAGAGGCTACCGGAGACCTGGAATTCCACGTGGGTCGTGCGCGCTGGGACCACCAGATTAGGGTGGCAGCGGCCACGCGGTGTGGAGCGTTTGTATGGTCTGTGCAGAGAGGAGAGAACAGGGATAGACAGACACATAGTTGACAGGCTACAGAAGAGGCTACGCTAATGCAAGGAGATTGGAATGACAAGTGGACTACACGTCTCGAATGTTCAGAAAGTTAAGCTTACGTAGCAAGAATCTTATTGACTAAAATGATTAAAATGATACAGTACTGCTGAAGTAGGCTAGCTGGCAGTGGCTGCGTTGTTGACTTTGTAGGCTAGCTGGCAGTGGCTGCGTTGTTGACACTACACTAATCAAGTCGTTCCATTGAGTGTAATAGTTTCTACAGTGCTGCTATTCGGGGGCTAGCTGGCTAGCTAGCAGTGTTGATTACGTTACGTTGCGTTAAAAGAACGACAATAGCTGGCTAGCTAACCTAGAAAATCGCTCTAGACTACACAATTATCTTTGATACACAGACGGCTATGTAGCTAGCTATGTAGCTAGCTACGAACAATCAAATCAAACCGTTGTGCTGTAATGAAATGAAATGAAAAATGTGATACTACCTGTGGAGCGAAGCGGAATGCGACCGGGTTGTTGAGTGTGGAAGTTCTATTCAGTAGACGTTGGCTAGCTGTTGGCTAGCTAGCAGTGTCTCCTACGTTAAGGACGACAAATAGCTGGCTAGCTAACCTCGGTAAATTAAGATAATCACTCTAAGACTACACGCTCTAAACTACACAATTATCTTGGATACGAAGACAGCAAAGACAACTATGTAGCTAGCTAACACTACACTAATCAAGTCGTTCAGTTGAGTGTAATAGTTTCTACAGTGCTGCTATTCGGTAGACGGTGGACGTTTGCTAGCTGGCTAGCTGCTGGGCAGATAGCAGTGCAGACTACGTTAGGACGACGAAATACGAAGTTGCAATAGAAGTGCTGACTGTTTCACTTTGTTGTCCTCTTTCTTTTCCTTTTTCTTCTGTCCTTCTTTTGTCCTTATTTTGTCTTCCTTTCTTCTGTTAACTAGATATTTTTTGTTGTTATTCTTTGTAAGCTAGCTAGCTTCTTCCAGGAGAGTCCCTAGCAACTGCTTAGCAACAAGTAAACAATTCTGCTAGCAATTCAGCTAGCTAAGATAACTGTACAATTTTATGAAAAATAGTTAATTTTTCAAAAGCCTGTCTTTTTTGGTTTGTTCCTTGTTTTGTCTTCTATTGAGTCTTGCAGTTTTCTCTTGATTTTTTCGATGTACTTCACTCTAAAAAACCATTTAAATCTCAATATATACAGGAGCTCATTTTTCAGCAGCTGCTCAATTTAGAACTCCGGAACAACATACATATACTGTTACTTATCATAAAACCTGCTTTGTATCAACACAATGACATACTTCACCATTCAGGTCTTATTCAGGTTCTGAATAAAGGCAAAACAATAAGTTTTCATTGTGGATTAGCGTCACAAACCAACCAGTCCTTTCTGTGTGTGTCTAACTGGACTTAGTCTCCAGGGCTCACACCCAGAACCACAATAGATGGAGCTCTAGTTGCCAGAGTGCCCCAGAACACATACCAGACCCCTTGTGTCTCAGTTCCCATTGGAAAGAAGGGAAGAGAACCTCTACTGACTTCACTGGTAAAAGGGTCTGATCCCATGGGAGACAGAGAACGCAATTCAATCCCAGAAATCCCTTCCATCACAACATGATGTATGTCTGGGTGTAATGTATATCCAATAGGAGAAGGATCTGAGGGAGGGAAAACACAGAACAGGCCATGTTAGGGAATGTGTCTCCACTGGGTTGTACTGTGGTAAGACTTGATATATAAGTATTATTTTTAAACCAGGTGGTTCAAGCCCTGAATGCTGATTGGCTGAAAGCCATGTTATATCACACTGTATACCATGGGTATGACAAAAATAATACTATTTACTGGTCTAATTATGTTGGTAACCAGTTAATAATTGCAATAAGGCACATTGAGGGTTTGTGTTATATGGCCAATATACCATGGCTAAGGGCTGTATCCAGGCACTCTGTATTGCGTCGTGCTTAACGACAGCCCTTAGCCATGGTATATTGGCCATATCCCACCCACCACTTATGCTAAGACAGAGGTTGGCAGAATGGCTGTACCGACTTTTTATTTTTATTTTTATTTCACCTTTATTTAACCAGGTAGGCTAGTTGAGAACAGGTTCTCATTTGCAACTGCGACCTGGCAGTTGCAAATGACTTCTGACTTCAAACGAGTCCCAAGACGCTTGTGGGGGTTGTAGAGTAAAATGGAGAACACCATCATGTCCCTGAGAGTCTCATCTTTCCACAGAGGGTTTTGTAGGCCAAACCGTTTGGACACTACAGACGATTTTGTAAGAAGACCGATTTTTATGACGTCTCATGGTCTGAAAACCCCCTGCTAGCTCTGTCACCTTTCATTGCAGATGCGGAAGTTCGACATAGACGGATGCAGTGGATCCAATGCAAAACAACATATCTCATCTCTAGCTTGAATGGACTATTTTGTATGTTTTTTATTAGTAGTATTATGCTAATTAGACATAGGCCTTAGGTTTTTTACAAATGTTTATCTGACTCCATTTGATATTATGGTAAAATCATGTGCAATCAAGTATTATGTGTTTAGCCGACTAAGATCAAGAAATGGTCACGAGAAGCGAATTTCAAAGCATGTATGTTAATATTTATTTACTTTTAAAATTTATGAAATTACATACAAGGCATGAAGCTTAAGTTACAAGGCAATACTGACCCTTTGGCATTGCCTTGGGCCATTTGCCATGTGGCGAGTAAATTAGGGCCAAGCCTACGGGGTTACATGGACTGTTGCAGTAACCATTTATTTGTACTGTAGGCTGTGTAGGACTTGCTTAAGAGGTCACAACGGGTCGTTTGCCAAAAGCAAGCGTCTTTGTATGTATAAAAATGCTTTATATCAGACATGTTGCTGCTTATCTGTGACATCAAACAGCGAGACAGACAGTTACTCAGAACTGATGATGATTAACCAGCAAATGGCTGCTGTAATAACAACTTTGATGCCTAATTACATGAATTCATCATCGGTTACATCAGACTGTAATTGCTTAAACAGATTTACCTGAAGGCTCTGTGCTGGGATTGCTGCAGTGCTCATAATGTCAACATCATCTTCCAGTTATTATGGGTCTAGGCCAGAGAAGGGTTACCACCACAGAGAGAGTGTTGGCTTGTTTGATCTGCCTCTCAGTGGGTCTAAATGGGCGGGTCTCAACTTCTTCCCTGCCATTCCTCCATTGTTAGGGCTTGCCTGTGGGCTAGAGTCAAAATATACAGGTTAAGACAAGAGGATTCTAATATCCCAGAACTCTTTGCAATTCATGTGACCAGCGTTGCTAGTTAACAACGGCGCTAGTAGATATCAATGGAGCTGTTTCCTTGCATTTGTTTATTTTCGAACGCTTTTGTATAGAATGACTTTGTTGTCTTAACCTTCCCATCTTCAACCTAGCCTGTGGGTGTAGAGGTGATTGAATCACTTCTCTTTTTTTGGCCAATCTGATAATATGGAGGTCGTTTCCGATTAATGAGGTGCTTTAATAAGTCAATGTTTCTAATGTATTTGCTGAGCGGCCCACAGTAGAACAGACAGGGGATTGGGAGGAAGGTAGTGTGTGTATGAGTGGGAGAAAGATGGAGGGTAAGAGAGGGAGAAACAGGGAGAAAGAAAGAGCGGGGGTGCAGAGGGAGAGCAAAAGACCGCCTCTGAAAGCTTTTCTCATGGTCATGGTGAATTAATCAGGCTCTTGTTTACTGAGGGGGAGAAGGAAGGCTGTTTTCTGAGGGGGAGAAGGAAGGCTGTTTTCTGAGAGGGAGAAGGAAGGCTGTTTTCTGAGGGGGAGAAGGAAGGCTGTTTTCTGAGGGGGAGAAGGAAGGCTGTTTTCTGAGGGGGAGAAGGAAGGCTGTTTTCTGGGGGGGAGAAGGAAGGCTGTTTTCTGAGGGGGAGAAGGAAGGCTGTTTTCTGAGGGGGAGAAGGAAGGCTGTTTTCTGAGGGGGAGAAGGAAGGCTGTTTTCTGAGAGGGAGAAGGAAGGCTGTTTTCTGAGGGGGAGAAGGAAGGCTGTTTTCTGAGGGGGAGAAGGAAGGCTGTTTTCTGAGGGGGAGAAGGAAGGCTGTTTTCTGGGGGGAGAAGGAAGGCTGTTTTCTGAGGGGGAGAAGGAAGGCTGTTTTCTGAGGGGGAGAAGGAAGGCTGTTTTCTGAGGGGGAGAAGGAAGGCTGTTTTCTGAGAGGGAGAAGGAAGGCTGTTTTCTGAGGGGGAGAAGGAAGGCTGTTTTCTGAGGGGGAGAAGGAAGGCTGTTTTCTGAGGGGGAGAAGGAAGGCTGTTTTCTGAGAGGGAGAAGGAAGGCTGATTTCTGAGGGGGAGAAGGAAGGCTGTTTTCTGAGAGGGAGAAGGAAGGCTGTTTTCTGAGGGGGAGAAGGAAGGCTGTTTTCTGAGAGGGAGAAGGAAGGCTGTTTTCTGTACCTCGTTTCCCCTTACACCGCTCCCTGTGACATCAGAAAACTTCAAACTAACACATGGTAGTCACCAGATGTATTGCATTTTTATTAGTTTGAAATCCTCCATTCAAACCCCATTCATAATTTTCTTCTACCACCTGTTGAAATGACTGGGGTTTGCATTAGATTCAGGAAGAGCCCATTGCTCCAGACTCCAGACTCCAGTCTCCAGCCATATAATATGATGTGTGTCTGTAACCCCAGTCTGTTAAAGTGAGCCACTGTAGGTAGCTACAGTGTACCACTCTAATCTGGGAACAAGCTGTACAGTTTATTTAGTCCCTTATTACTCCTGAACACTGTTGTATCACACAGAGCAATGCTGTCACCGCACCTAACAACCTGCAACAACTTAACACTTTCCCCGTGTGTATTTCTAACGCCCAAAGGTGGAGTGGATGAACACAGTGGAAACATACTGTATCTAAAATGTTGCTGTGAGACTGAAGAGGGAAACTCAGAAGATGGAAAACAGAGGCCAAGCATCTGACTTTCCCATAATTATTATTATTATTATTATTATTATTATTATTATTATTATTATTATATACACACACTGCAATGCTGCCCACAAGAAGCATTGGAATCAATAGGCTTGACTAGGACCATATGTAGTGTTGCCCAAGGGAAGCCTGGTCTTACTGTTCAACAGCTTCCACTACAACTGTTCATACCAGGGAGTCCAAGCCTAGGCTGTGATGGGGACTTATGGAGAGGAAGTGAGGAAAAGACATTGGAGCTCTATGTGAATACTAAGCATTCTACTAGATGCACCAATGAGCAGTATGCACACCCTCATTCATCCTTCACACCATTGCTTCATTTGAGCCGGATCCTAATAAAAGCGATCAAAGTTAATTCGTCATGTGAAATAGTAGATTTTCAGCCCGGGCCTGATATTCCAGTTGATTCAGGTTGGGCCGGCCTGGGTTTATGTTTGAGACCAACGCGTGGCCATGGCTGTGTGAGAAGCACAGAACTAGAATGAGATTCACGTTCTATGATCTCTCTCTGCAACTCTCATCTCTCCAGCGTTGCACTTCATCATTTATTTCCTTATAGAATCATAGCCGTGCGAATTGGAAAAGTTATAGAGTTACTGCTGTCTGTTCAGAAAGAAATGAAATAATTCAGAATAGCCTAGTACACCATGAGAGAGCCTGTGATTTAGCCACAGAAGATCACTATCTTATTTTAACAACTTAACTAGCTATGGATTGTGTGTAGCCAATAACAAGGGATAGCCTAAATCTGTGAGTGAACAGCATGCAGATAAAAAGGCAATATTTATTTGAAAAGAGAAGACTCTAATCTGTTTGCTGTAGGCTACCAACATTTTTGATCAACTTCCAAATATTGTTTTACAAAGTAAAACAAAAGAGATAAAACAAAAGAGAGTGAGGCTTTTGGCACGAATCACCAGCCAGTGAGCTGCACATCATTGGGTGAGTCAGTGAAACTGGAAAGCATTTTTAGGACTATCATTTCCTCTTCACATTGTAACCTACAATATGTGTCTACACACACCTATGCCTAGACTATTGATGGATTCAAGACAAGTGTAACGCTCATAGTCGGTGGAAGGAAGAGTGGACCAAAGCGCAGCGTGGAAAGTGTTCATGATATTAATTTACAAGAAGCACTCAAACAAAAATAACAAATCCGAAAACGAAAGCGAACAGTTCCGTCAGGCACAGACATTAAACAGAAAATGACACCCCACAAAACCCAAATGGAAAAACACAACTTATATATGATCCCCAATCAGAGACAACGATAGACAGCTGCCTCTGATTGGGAACCACACTCTGCAAAACAACAAAGAAATAGAAAACACAGATTTTCCCACCCGAGTCACACCCTGACCTAACCAAACATAGAGAATAAATAAGGATCTCTAAGGTCAGGACAGACAAGGTTGTTTTTATTGATCTCACTGTGTCAGTGTCAAAGTATACTGTCATTTTGACCATTTGTACGATATTAAAAAAGATTCTGCCAAATTCTCAAGTCATGTAAAATGATGCAGAATTGCATGAAATGCGTTTATAAAAGGTAACATTTTTTTGCAGACCCTAGGTTACTAAAAATGTTCTCCATGAGTGCAACTTCTGTAAGTGCCTCTGCTCTACTTTTCTATGCCACTACGCAAATGCAATGATCTGCATGCAGTGCTTTATTAAAGGGGATTTATCTCTCATGCATTCTGGTACATCAGAGCTCCCCAGGTTACCCCCCTCTCGCACTAACTCTTTTGTTCCGCTACCTCCCGATTTACAAATGAAGCACTGATTCTCACCCAGAAAAATATGTATGTGCTTCAGTATGAGGAGCTGTTAGTCAACAGCTGTACTGATGCTCCTGCCAGAGCCTGTGTTTGTCCTGAGCTGAAATGGGCCCGTCTGGGCTCGTGGACAGTGCTGCTGACGCTGGGACTCTCCATCCTGCACCTGTGAGTTTGGCAGAGTAAGCCTCTCTATCCTGAGAGTTTCCTGGGAATCTGCATGGTCAGCCACAGACAGACCCAGGACAACCATTCCCGATCTGACATGCTTATATAACCCCAAATGCAATATATCACAAAGCAAAGTAAGTATCCTCTAAACTTAAGTGGATGGTTATGCGGATATGGTTTTGTTATGACCTGGTCTGTAAAGGTCTGCCATTCCTTTGCGCTTTAGAATGTGTTCCAAATAGCACCATTTTCCCTATGTAGTGCACTACTGCCCATATTGGCTCTGGTCAAATGTTGTGCAATATATAAGGAATAGAGTGCCATTTGGCACGCACCCTTAGAGAGTTGACTGGCAGCTCTGGGCAGAGATTGTGTTTTTATTGCAAGTTCATCATTTCCCATGAGTGTTTCCCTCAGGACTGAGTGTGTAAGTGATACTCATGGTATCAGTCCTCTCCTCTGCAGCACTTGCTCTGTCTTGCCTGTGGCTGAGGTTCTGCGAGCTGCACCCCATCACTCCCTGGTGGAACATGTCAAACCCCGGAGACTGGATCTGTTCAAAAGGATCAGCTCCTTCTGCAAATACAACTCAGACAGTGAAACTGAGACTGCTTTCTGCTCCATGCTATGATGGGTGAATAAGAAACCTGAACAGGCCATGGGGCTGCAGTTGTTGAGCCATGTAGATACTGGTCTCGCTTTACAGTGTTCGTTAACTATAATAGCTTGCCATTTTACTCATAGATCTATTCACAGTAAACTGTACCAAAACAAGATAAAGGTTCCGTCAAGGAGAGGCTGTATGCACATCAATATTGACGTGATAGAGCATGGTCACTTATATGTAGTGGGAGTACTGTGTGTTTGGTAGGATGTGCCCTCTGCTGTTGAAGAGAACAACTATACACAACATTCCTTATTAACAGTGCATTCATCTTCAGTGGAGTGTTTGATCCCCACTGATTTAGAGTTGTGGTATCTGTGTGTTTCTGATGGGCCTCATGGCTTATTTCCCCTCTCTATCTGTGTGTACATGGACTGTATGGAGTGCAGGGGGACAGAGGGGAGGAGGGTTGGCCACTGTCAACAAACTTGGGACCGTGAGAAAGACGACGTACTATTTGTGATTTTGTGTTAAGCCACAGCTGTCAGAATTCACCAGCGGTAAGGGTGCTGTTTTGGGTAATATCAAATGGATTCAAGTGTTAAACTATTGTAACACACCCAACCCATCTGAGGGTGAGGGAGTGGACCTACTGTGTGTGTTGCCACAGTGGCAGTGCCTAGTGTAATCAGCCTGCCAGATGTTTATAGAGCAGGTCTTAGCTGTGGGCTGTGTAGTTAAGGGTGTTACACTGTCAGTGGAAGAGGTGGAAACGTAACAGATTAAAGCTTTTGAATGGTTGCAATGGGTGAACCTGTCTGCTGCTCCCAGTGCTGTAAAGTACTTAAGTAAAAATACTTGAAGGTACTACTTAAGTCTTATTTTTTTACATTTTTACGTACTTAACTTTACTATTTATATTTTGGACAACTTTTACTTCACTACATTCCTAAAGAAATTAATGTACTTTTTACTCCATACATTTTCCCTGACAACAAAAGTACTCATTACATTTTGAATGCTTAGCAAGATAGGAAAATGGTCCAATACACACACTTATCAAGAGAACAACCCTGGTCATCCCTACTGTCTCTGACCTGGTGGACTCACTGAACACATGCTTCGTTTATAAATGATGTGTTGGAGTGTGCCTCTGGCTATCCGTAAATAAAATGTAAAACAGAAAATGGTGCCTTCTGGTTTGCTTAATATAAGCAAATTTGAAACTATTTATACTTTTGATACTTAATTACTTAAGTATATTTAAACCCAAATACTTTTAGACTTTTACCCAAGTAGTATTTTACTGGGTGACTTTCACTTTTACTTGAGTAATTTTCTATTAAGGCATCTTTACTTTTACCCAAGTATGACATTTGGGTATTTTTCCCGCTACTGGCTGCTCCAATGGGAAGTCTTGTACAGACCTCTCTCTCCTGGCAGCTGAGTGTCAGGAGGAGGGATTTCTTTCTGCTCTATCCTTTACTGTCTTCCTTTCTTCTGTTGTTGGAGAGAAAGAACAGCCTGTTGAGAATGGATTTCAGACTGTCCCTTAGACCAACTGGAGGAAGGAACACTGTGTTAAGCCAGGGTACATAGCCACACTGGTTCGCCTCACATATACAAAAGTAATTGTTTCAAGGGAAAAGAGGATCAGGTTGTTGTTTGGTTTGGACGTTGGAAAGACTGGTTCACTTATGACGTTAAGCAATACGCTCTCATTCGGCTCTCTTCTCGATATTAGAGGCAGATAATGATGAACTTTAAACAAATCTCAATAAGCTTTTATTCTGTGCTTTATAGAGGAATGTGAGGGTCCACATTTTTGTTGCATCTGTTTGTCGTTCTTTGTCCGCTGCTGGCTGTTGTTATAGGAGTATTCAGGGTTCACTTCAAAACACAATCCACCACTCCCTTTCAAAGGTCAGGATAATGTGGGCAATCTGATGGAAAATCTGGCATCCCCATGTTTTCCCCTGACAATGTTCATATCTGGTTTTACTGATGGAGCCAACTGCAGTTCTGTGTTGTGAGTGTAAAGGTGAGTGATGTTGTCTGTCACTCTCCCCGGTAGTACCCTGTCCAGCTGTATCTGATGTTGACTGTCCCCATAGAGATCTTAAAATGATTAGATATAGTGATTATATATGTAATTCTATGGTTGTCTGTCTCCCTCTCTGCAGTACCCTGTCCAGCTGTATGCACGCGGTGGTGGCTCTGCTCTATCCCTTCTCCTGGCAGCACACCTTCATCCCCGTCCTGCCTTCCTCCATGGTGGACATCGTCTGCTGCCCCACGCCCTTCCTGGTGGGGCTCCTGTCCAGCTCACTGCCCAAACTCAAAGACCTGCCTGTGGAAGAGGTTGGTACTTCATTTTCTCCATCTCTCTCTCTCGGGCTTTTCATCTTTATCTCCCACTGCCTTGCTTTTCTTAGACCAGGTTTAATGTATTGGCTCTATTAATTTCCTCCTCATTCTGCGCCTCTGATTTTGTTAGCTTGAGGCTACAGATTAGAGGCTATTCCACTGTCACATTCCATCTCTCTGTTAGACACTGGGCTAGGGAGTGGCCTTCCTGTTACTGGTCAGCAGTATAACGCCCACAACAACCTACAGTATATTACACAGTCAATTACCCTGCTTGTTTTCATTAAACATTTACCCAATGAGGGACTTATATTTCTGAAGAGAATTGCGTAGGTATGTTGATCCTCTTGGCTGATTGGTGCAGCCATGGGACAGATTCAGAAGCATCCGGATATACAGTAACTGGGACATCTCACGAGACAGCTATCATGGTGCTCCTCCCAACCTCCCTCAGAGACCCAGGACCACCCCTGGGTCCAGGATGAAACCACACTGGATGACTGTCACAGGCTTCTTTGAAAGAATGCTGGACCTTCCAGTGATTCAGAGCAATTTTACCCTCAGACGTTTAAAAACAACGTTTATTCATTTAAGCATTCATACCAGAAATCGTTCTAAATCAGCCTCATGTTAAATTCACAGTCACACATTGAGCAATAGCATTCTGTTTTTGAAAGATTGGGTCAGACTTGAATTCTCTCAGAGCGCTGAGTGTAATATGACCCGTTTCCTCTGTTTTGCTGCCATGGACACTGTAGGCTCCCAGTATTGAGTATTAGAATTCAAGCCATGAGCTTCCTAGTATTGAGCTGTCAGAGTCCACACACAGTGTGAGGCCTGCTATAGCTATAATTGCCTGTTCAGTGCTGTCCAGCAGTCTCGCTGTGGTCAAAGCCTGACAGGACGTTGACCTGCAGCAGTTTTGTCACCAATTACAGAGGGACGAGGGAAAGAAGACGTGTCTGCTTCTCTGCTCTCCCAGCTGGACAGTTCTGCTCTGTTCTGCGGCATTCTTGGAACGGAGCACTGATTTGCCAAGGCAGTGTGGAAATAGGGGGAAATCACTTGAATCCGTCCTTGTTAAAGTAGCAACAACTCCTCCAGCCTCAACGTGCTGTAGTGTGGCTGACCCTGACCTAAACCCCCCAGTGAATGTGGCCTTGGCAGTTGGCAGCTGCTGCAGCCTGCAGGGCCCATGCCAGGGCAGCCTCAGCCCTCAGCTCTGGGGTCCTGGCCCCAGTAGGGAGGGAGAGAGGGAGGTTCTGGCTCTCAATAAAAGCCTGGCAGGAGAAGCCATCAGGCCTCGTAAAGTCCAGCTCTCTGCTATAACACAGTTAGTCCGAGTCAGCAGCATCTGCCCTCAGCCCATGGTATGAGTGAAAAGACCATCTTACCCTGTCTGTCATATTTAACACAAGGCTTTTAATGGCCTGGCAACAGTATCTGTTGTCTGTTTAAATTTGTCTTGATGTTGCTGATCGACTCAATTAAAATTCCATAAGAATCTTTCGCTGCTTTTAAAGATCTTGTTTTAACACTGGTATAACACTTCCAACTTCTGGAAGAGCTCGTCTTTCTCTTGATGGAGAGTTTGATTTATTTGTAGAGGTCATTGGTATTCACTTTAAGCCACTGTACGCACATGGAAGAAGACTGGATTTGATTGAAGATTCCTAAATGTGATTGACCACCTTGATTCTGTCTAACGTAGCAACATTTAAAACATTTTTTTTTTACAGTGGATAAAAGTAGAGCCTCTGCGGTAGAAAATGGTATATCATACACTGCAGTTGTGGAACAATGGGAAAGTAATTCTGCTTTGAAAGTTGATAAACTTGTAACCCCACTTTTGAGAAAATGGCCCTTGAATGTTTTGGAACATCTACTGGAGAGCTCTCCTTTGTCTATACCCATTCAGCATTGTTCACACCCTCTTCTTAATCCTTAACCGCACTCATCTCTTTAAGGATTCACATGTGAGACCATGTGCTAAACAGAGTGACTAGGTTAGTGAACAACCAAAGATTTCATGACTAAAAGTGATAAAAGCAGTAGCCTACACACACAAAAAATGACTTCCAGGTAAAAATACACTCTCAGTTAGATAGCAAATGTTCAGTTTTTCCTGAAAGATTATTTGTGCAGTAGAAATCGGTCCGTTTGGTGTGTCACGTTTGGCTAACAAAAAAAAACTAAAATTCAGTTATCAAAACGGCAAACTTTTTTCCAAATTAACTCCATAATATCGACTGAAACATGGCAAACATTGTTTAGAACCAATCCTCAAGGTGTTTTTCACATATCTCTTCGATGATATATAGTTCGTGGAAGTGTGCTTTCCCCTCAGAATCCCATGGCAAAATGCCTGCAGCTGAAGATTACACAACAATTTAGACAGAGGACACCGGGCGGACCCCTGGCAAATGTAGTCTCTTATGGCCAATCTTCCAATGATATGCCTACAAATACGTCACAATGCTGCAGACATCTTGGATGAACGGCAGAGAGCTTAGGCTCATTCATGGCACATTCACAGCCATATAAGGAGACGATGGGAAACAGAGCTTCAAAAATTCTGCTCATTTCCTGTTTGAGGTTTCATCTTGGTTTCGCCTGTAGCATGAGTTCTGTGGCACTCACAGATAATATCTTTGCAGTTTTTAAAACGTCAGAGTGTTTTCTTTCCAAAGCTGCCAATTATATGCATAGTCGAGCATCTTTTCGTGACAAAATATTGTGCTTAAAACGGGCACGTTTTTTTTATCCAATAATGACATAGCGCCCCCATAGGTTGAAGAGGTTAAGTTAACCAACTAGGTTCAATGTTAGCTAGCTAACATTAGGCTATAACTAATAATGCAAATGGTTTTGTGATTCAAATAATATTACTATACCTATCATACAAGTAACGTTAGATAGCGAGCCAGCAAGCTAACTCTTGCTAGCTAGCGAACAGTATGCTTTAACTTGCAATGAAAACAAATTTATGACAAAATTAGAAATGTATAATATCTGAAGATGTAGCTCGATTCTTACTTGTATACATGGATGAACGCTTCACGTCAGACTGGAACCATTTAACTCTGTTTTGTTTGTAGGTACATATTGTTTGGCCAGTATTGTGTCAAGTCACTCCGGTTGACACGGTGAACTACTTTCGGCCTGTGTAGAAAGTAGCCCATCACTTTTTCCAACTGATCTGTTGATAGCTCCCGCTAAATTCAGTGCATCAATGTTGTTTAGAAAAGTAGCATAACTTTTGCAGTTCTCTATGGCCAAACTTATATCTTTCTAAAACGGTGAGGTAGAAAGGACTATCAACACATGCTGAACAGCTCAAGTTATAGACAGAAGCATGCTACACGTCAGACCAAACCAAACTCATCTCTCGGCATGTACAGCCCATCCATTATCTCAGCCAATCATGGCTAGCAGGATGGCTCCTGTCTTTTTCCGTGGCTAAACCAACTAGGCTTGTAATTTAACCATTTTATTTATATTTACAGATGGAATACAAGTTTGTTATGAAGGCACATGAAAGTGCACATGTTCCAGAAGGCATTTCTGCCAATAAACTAATTTTGATAAATAATGAATGTTTATGTTCAAATGCCTCTCCTGTCAAGTAGTGACGTGCGACATACACCTAGTTTCCTGAAATGTTTATTTTGCAGGCTTTGATGGTGGACCTGGGAACTGACCGCTTCCTCAGACAGGTTGGTCTCAAATCTCCAGTACCTCACCGTAACAAAGACCAGAACGTTTATTGTAATATAATATGGACTAGTCTTTTGATATTCTTGTTTATTGTCGCTAATTAAATTGTTATGCGTGTGTATAGATGGATGATGAGGCCTCACTGTTACCACGGAAACTCCAGTCTGCTCTTGAGCTAACTCTGGAGCAGAGGAACGACATCATCAATCAAGACTCTGACAGCGAGTCAGACGAAGGTGAACGAGGGACACATCATCACTCTCTACTAAACCAGATGTTACGAGTGTAAATTAGGACAACAGAGCACTGGCCATGTTTCAACCCTGTGAACAAGAACATGTACAGCACATGTCTGGGAGAAATATACTGTCTGTGGAGTGATGAGAACTCCTGGAATGGGTGATTCACCTCACTGAATTGGTTACTTGTGTTCAGAATGTTGTGTTCGTTTAATGTTACGTATAAATACACAATATCAGATAACTCTTGTGTCATTCCCACAAATGTCATAGGCCCTACTTGATTTTCAAGCACAATTCTCAAGCATGTAGTTTGTATTGCTTCTTTCTAAATGTATTGAACATGTATTAAGTGTGTTTCAGTTTCAACATCATAATACTAACCTATCCTGTTTCGTCTGTTTCTGTAGAGTGTAACTCCTTGAACAGCCTGGTGTCGGAGGCCTTCATCCGTTTCTTTCTGGAAACCATCGGCCACTACTCCCTGTTCCTCACCCAGAGCGAGCGAGGAGAACGCAGTTTCCAGCGCGAGGCCTTCCGCAAGTCTGTGGCCTCCAAGAGCATCCGTCGCTTCCTGGGGGTCTTCATGGAGTCCCAGATGTTTGCTGGGTTCATCCAAGACCGGGAGCTGCGGAAATGCCGGGCCAAAGGTGGAGCAAACCTACAATGACCCTGTTAATCCACCCTACACAACAGTCTGTAATATTATGGTCCTGTCTACTTGTTAAGAGATAATAACGTTATGTGTGTCCTGTCCTCTTAAAATGGATTCATTGTAGTTCATCATAATACAAATAATATGTAAACTGTAATGATTGGTAGAAATGCTCTTTAGAGGTAGGCTCTGCCACCCCTCACTTTTCTGCCAAAGTAGTCCAAAATCCCTAAAGGGATCTTCTCAATCCTGTGCTGGTACTGCCCTCTGGTTGACAGCGGTTCTAGCTGGGTATTTAGTGCCATCTCCTGGCCACATAGTGAAGGGTATTTCACCCCATACCAAAACATGCTTTCTCTGATATACTGCACTGTAACATTACCTCACAATATAACATTAATAATGTTAATAATTATCAGTGGTGGAAAAAGTATCTAATTGTCATACTTGAGTAAAAATATAGATACCTTAATAGAAAGTCACTCAAGTAAAAGTAAAAGTCACCCAGTAAAATACTACTTGAGTAAAAGTCTAAAAGTATTTGGTTCAAATGTAAATGTATCAAAAGTAAATATAATTGCTAAAATATACTTAAGTATCAAAAGTAAAAGTATAAATCATTTTAAATTCCTTCTATTAAGCAAAGCAGGCGGCACCATTTTCTTGTTTTTAAAATGTATGGATAGCCCTGGGCACACTCCAACACTCAGACATAATTTATAAAAGATGCATTTGTGCTTAGTGAGTCCACCAGATCAGATGCAGAAGGGATGACCATGTGTTGTCTTGATAAGTGTGTGAATTTGACCATGTTCCTGTCCTGCTGCTAAGCATTCAAAATGTAACAAGTACTTTTGGATGTCAGGTAATATGTATGCAGTAAAAAGTAGATTATTTTCTTTAGGAATGTAATGAAGTAAAAGTAGTCAATAATATAAATAGTAAAGTACAGATACCCCAAAAAAACTACTTAAGTGGTACTGTAAAGTATTTTTACTTAAGTACTTTACACCACTACACCTCATGTTATTCTGTCATTGTGTTGTGTTTCTGTCAGGACTCTTTGAGCAGAGGGTGGAGCAGTACCTGGAAGAGCTACCAGACACAGAGCAGAGTGGAGTGAACAAGTTCCTCAAAGGGCTAGGTGAGTTCTCAAATAAAATAGAATCTGCACTTAAAACAAATATTTCCCCTCAACAGACCTTATCCGTCCACTTTACCACTGGGATAAATTGTAACCTGACTTAAAATGTAGGATGATACAAAGTTTTGTTCTAAAAGAAGCCTATTCACATTTGGCCATGATGTAGTAATGAGCACCATGTTGTCCAGGGTTCCCCAACTGGTGGAATTTGAAATAGATTTTTTATTGTTGGACATAAAAGACTGTAAAAACACCAGCAAATCAGCTACAAGTGATTTTAATTTTGGAAATATATTCCAAAGTATTCCCATGCATAATAAAGAGATATATGTTATCGTATACAAATGTAAGCAAGGTTCAAAATGATTATGTTTTAGTCAAATATTATATATGTTTGGGCTTTTTGCGGTCAATTTGCAGTCTACAAATGATTTGTAATTATGTTCCGGCCACCTAACCACCCGCTCAAGAAAAAATCAGTCGCAGCTGAATGTAGTCTAAAACTGTGACTCCATCTGAGGCACTACATCATTTCCCTGACAATCACAGAGATCACATTCACAGTAAACACTGCAGATGTCAGCTCAAAATGTCACTGAAGTGTGTTTAAAGGTTTACATGACGTGAACAGTTCTTACTTGCATTTTGTTTGTGTCTTTTAGGAAGTAAAATGAAGTTTCTTCACAAAAAGAACTGAGGAAACCTGCTACTTAATAACCAAATACCGGAGCATGAAAGCTTGTTCTACTGCAAACAGAAGATCTGATACACCCAAAACTCTGTATTTTATTGACTTGTTCACTTGTTTGTCTATCAAAAACATCAATGACATGTCAATATGTTGTACATATTTCACTGTAAACTGGCTGTGATACCCTCCAATGTAGCTTGATTGTTAGGTGTCTGGTACCTTAATTATGAGGCTAGTTACAGTAGGACGGTACAGAGTGAATGTGCCTTTGTTTCTGATTAACCACTGACATTAAAGTGTACGCGAGAAAAATATGATCAGACTGAGTGAGTGAATGCATGCTGATGTATAGTGGATGTACAGTTACTATGTTTTGTTTCGTAGTTTAGATCATCGTTGTCCTGTCTTTTTGCTGAATGAGAGCTGTACATTCCACACCTGGTTGGGAGGATTTGTACATGCATTAACACATGAAGAAAATGATTGTAAATGTTTAAAACATGCATTGCTTTGTAAAGTTCAGTAATTAAACACAAAAGACTTCAAATGATTGGATTCTTTGAACTTTTTATGTGTTACTGTTCTGAAGAAACAGAACTTCATCAGCACTTATAGGAAGTGAGGTCGGTGAACAAGGTCATTGTTCCTCTTTAGGAGGAACCCGGGTGGCTCTGTACAGACAGGGAGGTTGGATCACACATTTTAAAGAAGTCAAACACTAAAAACAGATTTGAGTGCTGCAAGATGACAGTAAGCTTCCAAGTCAGCAGAGCTGATAAAAGCATGGCAGTGACAGCCACTGGAGTGATGTGTGAGGACATAATTAGGTTATTGGCAGCATGTGGTAGCTATGTGTGCCTTTTGGGATTCCACCCCACCAACTACACAGTTGGGATGCTGGGGAGGGCTTGTCATTGAGTTGTCAGACATGACGTCTAGTGATTTTAGACATTTTGGCAATGAATGGAACAACAATCTGGAATTGAATAATGTGTGTAACTTGTCAATTTTGGGTGCCTATAAATGCATTGCTGGGTCATATTTATAATGAGAGTAATATTATATTAGTCAATACTAGCCCAGAACATGTGTACAGAGATGAAACTGTCACTGAGTGTGTATTTGGGTAATTGACTGGTGTACAAGAAGGCCATTCAGTGAATAAGATATTTATGTTCTATCTCTATCCGACCAAGACAACCGAGGAACAGAGGGTGTCAGGATGAGACAATAGTCTCAGGACTAACAGGTTAGGTATACAGTACATTTGGTAAGTATTCAGACCCCATTACTTCTTTCACAATTTGTTATGGTATAACCTTCTAAAATGTATCAAATATATATTTTCCTCATTAGTCTACACACAATACCCCATAATGACAAAGCAACAAAAAGATTTTAGACATTTTTGAAAATCTATTAAAAATTTAAAACAAAAATACCATATTCAGACCCTTTGCTATGAGACATGAAATTGAGTCTCAGGTGCATCTTGTTTCCATTGGTCATCTTTGAGATGTTTCTACAACTTGATTGGAGTCCACTTGTGGTAAATGCAATTGATTGGACATGATTTGGAAAGGCACACGCCTGTCTCTGTAATGTCCCACAGTTTACAGTGCATGTCAGAGCAAAAACTAAGCCATGAGGTCGAAGGTATTATTTGTAGAGCTACAAGACAGGATTGTGTCGAGGCACAAATATGGGGAAGGGTACCAAAACATTTCTGCAGCTTTGAAGGTTCCCAAGAACACAGTGGCCACCATTATTCTTAGCTGGCTGCCCGTCAGAGAGGTGACCAAGAACCCAATGTTCACTCTCAGAGCTCTAGAGTTCCTCTGTGTAGATGGTAGAACCTTCCAGAAGAACAACCATCTCTGCAGCACTCCACCAATCAGGCCTTTACGGTAGAGTGGCCAGATGGAAGCCACTCCTCAGTAAAAGGCACATGAGAACCCGCTTGGAGTTTGCCAAAAGGTACCTAAAGCCCCCCCAAACCATGAGAAAAAAGATTCTTCGGTCAGATGAAGCCAAGAACTCTTTGGCCTGAATGTCAAGCGTCACGTCTGGAGGAAACCTGGCACCATCCCTACGGTGATGCATGGTGGTGGCAGCATCATGCTGTGGGGATGTTTTTCAGTGGCAGGGCCTGGGAAACTAGTCAGGATAATATAATAATAATAATAATAATAGGATCAGGATCAACGCAAAGATGAACAGAGCAAAGTACAGAGATATCCTTGATGAAAACTTGCTCCAGAGTGCTCAGGGACTCAGAATGGGGCAAAGGTTCACCTTCCAAAAGGACAATGACCCTATGCACACAACCAAGACAATGCAGGAGTGGCTTCGGGACAAGTTTCTGAATGTCCTTGAGTGGCCTAGCCAGAGCCTGAATTTGAACCCGATTGAACATCTCTGGAGAGACATGAAAATAGCTGTGCAGCCCATCCAACCTAACAGAGCACACCTGTATTTTTGTAGAGTCAAACCCAAGGAGGCTGTAATCGCTGCTAAAGGTGCTTCAACAAAGTACTGAGAAAAGGGTCTGAATACTTTAAAACATCTTTAATACATTTGCAAAACATTTCAAAAACTGTTTTTCCTTTGTCATTATGTGGTATTGTGTGAATATTGATCAGGGGGGGGGGGACAATTTAATTCATTTTAGAATAGGCTGTAACGTAACAAAATGTGGAAGAAGTCAAGGGGTCTGAATACTTTCCGAATGCACTATACACTATCTAAACCAGTGGTTATTAAAATCCATCTGGGTTAGTGTGATACACTAGTGTGATACACTAACAGGCAGACAAGAACGGGGGAAGTTTACACATCCTTTCATTGGCTTCGGCATTAAAAGGTATTGCATCACCATTGGATCTGTGATGGTGCATATAATCTGTCAGATGTTCTGTGTTGAGCTGTGGGATGACAGAGCAAAGACGGTCATCTGAAAAATACCCGAAAAAACGATTGGGATGCAGTTATACATTAGACCAAAATAAGGGTATCCCTCACCATACGCCCATGCCGGTGGCTGACGTGCCCGATGCCTTCTAGTTTCGGTATTTTTGGTGGGCTAGGATGAATAACGGGTTGGGTAAGTTAAATATGATTAAAACAATAGCTTAACTGTACTGTCCTATCGTGATACTGTCCTGCATTGGTATTATGCTTGCACTGAGTTACCAGGCATGCACAACTGGCTTTTACGGTGGAACATTAAACATATCGACAGCATATTTTAAGCTTGAATAGATAGGAGAAATAGGTTAGTCATAATGTTATCGCAATAAAATGAATGTGAAATGTATGTGTTTGGGAAGATATTTTTTCAAAAATGCATTATGACAATAAGATTCACCGAAGATCAAATGTGTTCATTTGATTTCAGATGGGAAGTACCGTTTTTACCGAAGAAATAAACGCGTGTAAGTCTCACGATCAAACACGAGACTTTGTAACTCCAAAATATTTGAGCTGGACAAACGAGCGACATCCAATGGATCGAGAGGGGATAGCCTGCCGTATACGGTGATGATCAGGTTAAGGTAAAATCCACAAGCTTTGGTCATACTTGACTTGTGACAGCCCTTCACTATCGTAGGGTAGGCTTAGGTGAGCATATTCTGTATCGCAGTGAATATACCAGTAGCCTACAGTCCAATTCAAATTCGTAAACATGGTCATAATAATAATGTAGCCCGTCCTAGTACACTACGTGCGTACTGACACTGAAAGCAATTGTCTTCACATAACGGTAGTTGATATTGTCTGACTGAACCTTGTGGACGCACTGCCAAAGCGAAAGTTATTGCGTTTGAGGTATGTTATGAGCAACTATTGTGTTTTGTATCTTAAAACGATATTGTAATGCATGATCTTTTGGACAGCTTAAATACATGCGTAAATAATCGAATGGATTTAGGTGCGGCTCTGTTGACTATTGAGTAGCTCAAATTATGCGCATCCTCGGATACTGTATGTGAGCCAAGATTTCAGCAATGTCATTTAAACAACAAATCGATACCAGTTAGGTTACCATTATATTTTGATTACGACAGGGAATGCGTCAGTATAATTAGACTAGATTATGTTACACAATCTATCTGTGTAATTTTAAAGTCATTGATTCACCTGCTCCTTGTCTATCATGATGAAAATCAGATATTTGCACGTATCCTACTGGAATGATAGCCCAGCCATGTATCATAACTTGTTTTACTTTTAACAACTTGATATTTTATGGCTGAAACAACAGCAACCACGTTTGCATTCATTGTTCAGGCTCAGTACACAATTGATATACATGATGACAATGACAGGTTATCAGTGAGTGACATTGACCCCAGTTAAGTGTCAGTGTGGCCGATCTGTATAAAATAGAGCAATAATACAATCATTTCCCTACACATTGATTCCATATTGGGAAGTTTAAAAGATAAGTATGCAATTTCATAAAAAGAGAAATGCCTTGCAATTCATACCTGCAAATCCACATATTATAGCTCTTATTGCCACCAGAAACATGAACAAGCTGGGAAGTGTGTAGTCCCCCGAGCATACAGGGCCTCCCGAATGGCACAGTAGTCTAAGGTACTGCATCGCAGTGCAAGAGGCACCACAACAGACCCGCGTTCAATCTCGGGCTGTATTACAACCGGCCGGGATCGGGTGTCCCATAGGGCGGCGCACAATTGGCCCAGCGCTGTCCGGGTTAGGGGAGAGTTTAGACCGGGGGAAGCTTTAAAAGTAGGCCGTCATCGTAAATAAGAATTTGGTCTTAACTGACTTGCCTAGTTAAATAAAGGTTAAATAAAACAAAAATAATAATAATTCCAGGGGGGTGTTAGTGTAACACAGGGAGGTGTTAGTGAAACACAGGGAGGTGTTAGTGAAACACAGGGAGGTGTTAGTGTAACACAGGGAGGTGTTAGTGTAACACAGGGAGGTGTTAGTGAACACAGGGAGGTGTTAGTGAAACACAGGGAGGTGTTAGTGAAACACAGGGAGGTGTTAGTGAAACACAGGGAGGTGTTAGTGAAACACAGGGAGGTGTTAGTGAAACACAGGGAGGTGTTAGTGAAACACAGGGAGGTGTTAGTGAAACACAGGGAGGTGTTGCACTGCTATAAAGCTGTTATTGACAGACAGCCAGGTAGTGGTGCTCACATTCCTTCTCTTCAGGAAACACATAGCAGCTCTCAGAGAGCCCCTCAGCACTCATCATCACTCAATAGAAAGACCTAATACATGGATGGTGCATCAGGATTAGGGGTCATAATGTAAAGAAAAGTAGCCTAAACACATTCAGATACATACAGTGCCTTCAGAAAGTGTTTACACTCCTTGACTTTTTCCTAATTGTTTTGTGTGACAGCCTGAATTGAAAATTGATTACATTTAGATTTGTTTGTCAGTAGCCTACACATAATACCCTATAATGTCAAAGTGGAATTATGGTTTTAGACATTTTTACAAATGAACAAAAATGAAAAGATGAACTGCATTGAGTCAATAAGTATTCAAACCCTTTGTTATGGCAAAGCTAAATAGGTTTAGGAGAAAAAATGTGTTTAATAAGTCACATAATAAGTTGCATGATTTCTTAATGACTACCTCATCTTTGTACCCCAATACATACAATTATCTGTAAGGTCCTTCAGTGAATTTCAAACACAGATTCAACCACAAAGACCAGGGAGGTTTTTCAATGCCTCGCAAAGAAGGGCACCTATTGGAAGATGGGTATTAAAACTAAACAGACATTAAATATCCCTTTGAGCATGGTGAAGATATTAATTACACTTTGGATTGTGGATCAACACACTTAGTCACTACAATAATACAGGCGTCCTTAATAACTCAGTTGCTGGAGAGGAAGGAAACCGCTCAGGGATTTCACCATGAAGTCAATGGTGACTTTAAAACAGTTACAGAGTTTAATGGCTACGATAAGAGAAAACTGAGGATGGATAAACAACATTGATTCAGGACATAAAGTTAATTGCATTCCCAAATGTTTTGCAGTATTACTTTAGTGCCTTGTTGCAAACAGGATGCATGTTTTTGAATATTATTATTCTGTAAAGGCTTCCTTCTTTTCACTCTGTAATTTAGGTTAGTATTGTGGAGTAACTACAAAATGTTATGTTTGGGGCAAATCCAATATAACACATTACTGAGGACCACTGTCCATATTTCAAGCATAGTGGTGGCTGCATAACGTTACGGGTATGCTTGTAATTGTTAAGGACTGGGGATACAAAAGAAATAGACCACAAGGCAAAATCCTAGAGGAAAACCTGGTTCAGTCTGCTTTACACCAGACACTGGGAGATTAATTCACCTTTCAGCAGGATAATAACCTAAAACACAAGGCTACACTGGAGTTGCTTACCAAGAAGACAGTGAATGTTCTTAAGTGGCCAAGTTACAGTTTTGACTGAAATCTACTTGAAAGTCTTTGGCAACACCTGAAAATGGTTGTCTGGCAATGATCAACAACCAGTTTGACAGAGCTTAAATAATTTAAAAAAGAATAATGGGAAAATATTGCCCAATCAATCCAGTTGTGGAAAACTCTTAGAGACTTACCCAGACAGCCTCACAGCTGTAATCACTGTTAAATGTGCTTCTACAAAGTATTGACTCAGGGGTGTGAATACTTATGTTAATTAGATATTTATATATTTCATTTTCAATACATTTGCAAAAAATTCTAAAAACATGTTTTCACTTTGTCATTATGGGGTATTGTGTGTAGATGGATGAGAGAAAACAATCTATTTAATCCATTTTGAATTCAGACAGTAACACAACAAACTGTGAAATAAGTCAAGAGGTATGAATTCTCTCTGAAGGCACTGTTTCACTGTGTACATGGATTCACTATGCCTGATTTTGAGATTTTGAACAGAGGACCACAAGAGTACCTTCAGTGAGGAGAGTGCTCAAATGATTTCAATTATGCATATCTTTTATGATTTTTTTATAAGCTATTATCATTAATTCAATACGGATACATCTGTACCACAAGGCAGATTCCAAGGAAGCGTATTGAACACATTTTTCTCCTGTAGGCCATATAATGAGTTATGGACTTAAATACACTTTAAATGGGTTGCTGTGAATTTGACAGTAGCGTACAGGCAGCTCAGAGGCAAGTAAAGTTCTGTATTTCATATAACAGTATTATACTGTAATATACAGAATCATAGCAAGTAATGTGTAATGACACACAGTACAATACCGTAAAATCTACTGTAAAAAGAATACTGTAAAAAAGTAAATGCTACCGTAATCGAAAAATAATGAATGAATGGATGAATGAAATTAATTGAGGGAGGGGTTTGTATTTCACAGTATTATACAGTAATTACAAGAGATTGCAAACAGGTTGGCTGCTAGGTAAAGTGTTTACACATTACATTATATTCATGACTATTTTGTGTTTTATATCACTTACACTTCTAGAGGCCTTAACAAAGGCTTCCAAACTGGCAGCGACTACAGGGCCAAACAGACCATTAGGACATGGCAAAATGCTCAACCATTTAAGGTTTTGGACTTGCTGCCACTCCAATCTGTCCCCTATACAAATTGATGGGGCACTATAAGGAGTTAAATTAGTACCCTTCTCACTCATGGTTGAAACCAATATAGCCTATGACAAGGCATGCCTCAAAATACACTACATCACCAAACGTATGTGGACAGAGGGCGAACAATAATAATTTTATGAATCCATTTAACTGATGTGAATGCATAATTTTGATATCAGTGATGATGATGCAGTATTAATCTCTCAGTGTTCATATGAAAGCCTATTGTTAGTACATAATGAGAAGGTATTTATCTACAGTTACCGTTGAAGTCAGAAGTTTACATACACCTTAGGCAAATATATTTAAGCTCAGTTTTTCACAATTCCTGACATTTAATCTTAGTAAAAATTATATGTCTTAGGTCAGTTAGGATCACCACTTTATTTTAAGAATGTGAAATGTCAGAATAATAGTAGAGAGAATTATTTATTTCAGTCTTTATTTCTTTCATCACATTCCCAGTGGGTCAGAAGTTTACATACACTCAATTAGTATTTGGTAGCATTTCCTTTAAATTGGTCAAATGTTTTGGGTAGCTTTCCACAAGCTTCCCACAATAAATTGGGCGAATTGTGGCCCATTCCTCCTGACAGAGCTGGTGTAACTGAGTCAGGTTTGTAGGCCTCCTTGCTCGCATATGCTTTTTCAGTTCTGTCCACACATTTTCTATAGGATTGAGGTCAGGGCTTTATGATGGCCACTCCAATACCTTGACTTTGTTGTCCTTAAGCCATTTTGCCACAACTTTGGAAGAATGTTTGGGGTCATTGTCCATTTGGAAGACCCATTTGCGAGCAAGCTATAACTTCCCGACTGATGTCTTGAGATGTTGCTTCAATATATGCACCTAATTTTCCTCCTCATGATGCCATCTTTTTGTGAAGTGCACCAGTCCCTCCAGCAGCAAAGCACTTCCACACCATGATGCTGCCACCCCTGTGCTTCACGGTTGGGATGGTGTTCTTCGGCTTGCAAGCTTCCCCCATTTTCCTCCAAACATAATGATGGTCATTATGGCCAAACAGTTCTATTTTTGTTTCATCAGACCAGAGGACACTTCTCCAAAAGGTATGATCTTTGCCCCCATGTGCAGTTGCAAACTGTAGTCTGGCTTTTTTATGGTGGTTTTGGAGCAGTGGCTTCTTCCTTGCTGTGCGGCCTTTCAGGTTATGTCGATATAGGACTCGTTTTTCTGTGAATATAGATACTTTTGTACCTGTTTCCTCCACATCTTCACAAGGTCCTTTGCTGTTCTGGGATTGATTTGTACTTTTCGCACCAAAGTACGTTCATCTCTAGGAGACAGAACGCGTCTCCTTCCATGAGCCGTATGATGGCTGCGTGGTCCCATAGCGTTTATACTTGCGTACTATTGTTTGTACAGATGTACGTGGTACCTTCAGACTTTTGGAAATTGCTCCCAAGGATGATCTAGACTTGTGGAGGTCTACAATGTTTTTTCTGAGGTCTTGTCTGATTTCTTATGATTTATTTTGATTTTCTCATGATGTCAAGCAAAGAGGCACTGAGTTTGAAGGTAGGCCTTGAAATACATCCACATGGACACCTCCAATTGACTCAAATGATGTCAATTAGCCTATCATATGCTTCTAAAGCCATGACATACTTTTCTGGAATTTTCCAAGCTGTTTATAGGCACAGTCAACTTAGTGTATGTAAACTTCTGACCTACTGGAATTGTGATACAGTGAGTTATATGTGAAATAGTCTGTAAATTGTTGGAAAAATTACTTGTGTCATGCACAAGGTAGATGTCCTAACCGACTTGCCAAAACTACAGTTTGTTAACAAGAAATTTGTGGAGTGGTTAAAAAACAAGGTTTAATGACTCCAACCTAAGTGAATGTAAACTTCTGACTTCAACGGTATATATACCTTGTACCACAGCAGGCTGGTGACGCATTAATTGTGGACGACAGGCTCATGGATTAAGTGGAATGTATCAAATACATCAAACACATGTTTTCCATGTGTTTGATGCCATTACATTCACTCCGTTCCAGCCATCATTATGAGCCATCCTCCCCCTCATCCGCCTCAATTGTTATATACACTACATGACCAAAAGTATATGGACACCTGCTCGTCGAACATCTCATTCCAAAATCATTCATATGGAGTTGGTCCACCCTTTTCTGCTATAACTGCCTCCACTCTTCTGGGAAGGCTTTACACTAGATGTTGGAAAATTGCTGTGGGGTCTTGCTTCCATTCAGCCACAAGAGCCTTAGTGAGGTCAAGCATTGATGTTGGGTGATTAGGCCTGGCTCGCATTCAGCATTCCAATTCATCCCAAAGGTGTTCGATAGTCAAGTTTTTCCACACCGATCCAGACAAACCATTTCTGTATGGACCTCACTTTGTGCACAGGGGCATTGTCATGCTTAAACAAGAAAGGGCCTTCCCAAACTGTTGCCACAAAGTTGGAAGCAAAGAATCGTCTAGAACCTCATTGTATGCTGTAGCGTTAAGATTTCCTTTCACTGGAAATAAGGGGCCTAGCCCGAACCATAAAAAACAGCCCCAGACACTCCTCCTCCACCAAACTTTACATTTGGCACTATGCATTCAGGCAGGTAGCGTTCTCCTGGCATCCGCCAAACCCGGACTGCCAGATGGTGAAGGGTGATTCATCACTTCAGAGAATGCATTTCCACTGCTCCAGAGTCCAATTGCGTCGAGCTTTACCCCACTCCAGCCGGCATTGCGCATGGTGATCTTAGGCTTGTGTGTGGCTGCTTGTCCATGGAATCCCATTTCATGAAGCTCCCTACAAACAGTTATTATGCTGACATTGCTTCCAGAGGCAGTTTGTAACTCGGTAGTGAGTGTTGCAATCGAGGACAGATGATTTTTATGTGCTGCTCGCTTCAGCATCAGCTGTCCCGTTCTGTGAGCTTATGTGGCCTACCACTTCGCGGCTGTGCCATTGTTGCTCCTAGACCTTTCCAATTCACAAAAACAGCCCTTACAGTTGACCGGGGCAGCTCTAACAGGGCAGAAATTTGACAAACTGACTTGTTGGAAAGGTGGCATCCTATGACAGTGCCACGTTTAAAAGTCACTGAGCTCTTCAGTAAGGCCATTCTACTGCCAATGTTTGTCTATGGAGATTGCATGGCGGTGTGCTCAATTTTATACACCTCACAGCAAAGTGTGTGGCTGAAATAGCCAAATCCAGTAATTTGAAGGGGAGTCCACATACTGTTGTATATATAGTGTATGTTAATGAGCCAGAAACAACAATACCATTCACCCACTAGTGGTCAAAAGGTTTTTGGTGCTCCAAAGATATGGTACTGTTTTCTGTGGGGTGCAATTACAGTACCATTAGAAATACAGCAGTTCTTTCCCCGCCCACAACATATTCCCACAATGCACCATAATTTACAGTATGCTGCAGTAAAATGTTTCAGAGTATTGATAATACCCAAAATGACCTTATAATTTACAGTTTTCCATGACAGTGTACAGTACAGGGAGTGGTTGATGAGTTTGGCAGAGAAGTTATGAATATTTACAGTCACTATGTAGATAATTGTCTGATCAGGGAATTGATATTGGAGTGGTTATTCACTTGGATCCCATCACCTCAGTGTTAATGGATGTTACATAGGTGTGCTTTCAGGGGAGACATCACCAGTGAAGTTTCTATTATTGTGACATCTCTAGAGATGTCATGCTTTCAGGCTGCCTTTTATCCAGTACCAACCTCACTTAGCAGGGCAGGAGAGCTGTCCCTCACAGAGAGGTATAGTGCTAACACCTTTCTGGTTTAAAAGCAAAATGGGGAGTATGAAAGGGAAGGAGGGGGGTTTAAAAAGCAGGAGAGCTGAGTGAACAAGAGGCGGGGTCCGCTAGGTTTGACTAATTGTGTTTTAAAGTGGGTCTTTGAGCACACAATGGGGAATGGGATGGTTTTTAGCTCCCCTGTGAAGCACCAGAGGATGAGAAAGTTGTCAGATTTGTAGGTCAGACTGCAGGGGTTGGTGTTAGGCAGACTCAGAGCAGCAGCAATGATGGTGTTTTGATCTGGATTTCACATAGTGAGGGTGTCTTACTACTCTTTGCCACAACTCTTTCAGCATTACAGCAACGGGAGGAGTCATATTCCCCTTCTAATAGTGTCATTTTTTGCTGATACATTTTAAGACAGTTACAACATGATCCTCCTCTCTAGTGCTGTATATGGATTGTCTTTCCAGCCATGAAGTTAGTTTTGTTTCCTTGCAGTGTGCCATTCCTTCTCTTCTGCAATACTGTGATAAAGATAAAGCAGGAGTGTTTCCTACTCCCGTCTGGTGCTCATCAGAGCCTGACCCGGTTATGGTGTGCTACGTGAGCATGTGTAGCTCCAGAGGGACCTGTCCCCTCCTTGTGCTGATACAGGGATGTAGAAGGAGGTCACCAGCAGCCCACCACAACCCAGCCCACCACAGCCCATCCCATCCCAGGCTGCTCCACTCCCGTTTGCAGTGCTTACTATTCCCTCTAACATTGTAGGTCATTCGGCCTCTCCTTCCATTTTGGGAAGGGCTTCCGGGGATATTTCGTCCTAGAAAAAAAATAATTATCGTATCTCCCTAATTCCCAATTATTATGCACAGGCTTATTTAAGAAAAAGGATTATGTTTTTTTGTGTGATAGAGAGGATGGATTTGAATTTGACACTCCTCCCCTTCTGTTCTGTTAGGAGTCCTACACACAGATGAACCAGGCGAGGAGAGGAGAGGAGAGCTCAGCACGCAGGCTGTCATGTAAGCCGTATTCTCTGGGGCCACCTCTCGGTGCACGCTGCTTCCTGCCGCAGGTAAAAGCGTCAGTGTGAGTGCTGCTGTGCTGTGTGTGAGCGTCAGACTGTGCTGTCCTCTCCCTCCCACAGCGAGCGCAGCTCTGCTGGGTACCAGCTCCACCGTTCACCAGAGGACACATTACCCCACTGCTGACATGGAGAAGGTAAGGCGTTCAACGTTCTATTCCTATGACACGGCTGACATTACCTCAACTCTCTTTTTTCCCCACAAGCAGATTTTCTATTCTACTATTGTTTGTGCCTCTGTGTGTAGAGGCAATTGCAGAAATAGAATGAATGTATATGCGTGGACGTATTATGTGCTTTCTTAGCCCGAGGGTATTCAGACTCTCTCAAGTCTTTGATGTGCTTCAGTGTATTTCTAACGAAGTGAATATGAATATTTTTCCAAATAACTCTGAGGAGATAATGTTAACTGTTAACTGTAATGTGATGAGGATGAAGAGGTACACAACATGTTCTAAAAGAAGAAAGGATAATCCTGTGGAATTGGCATGACTTCAGTATGACCTGTTTTGTTATATTGTTGCAGCTGTATTTTGATATGGGATTTCAGTACATTTGATTTGAATGTGCACTTCATTCTGTGCTACTAGTTGTCTTTAAGCTGCATTAAAAGGGAAATGAATCAGCTGGTTGAGCAGCTTGTGTCTGTGACTCTCAACATGGCTTCATTTAGAGGAACTTGATCGAATGCATCTGACATTCTCTGGGAATAGCTCAGAATGTGTGAGCATCGACACAAGTGACCACTCTGAGGAGTGTGATTTAGCCCAAAGTACAGAGGGAGGTAACACTAATACTTCTGACATATGTCACCCCATCTTTATATCAGACGACCTTGTTGTTTTGTGTGTGTGTGCTTGTGTGTGTGTGTGCTTGGTGTGTGTCAATATATGACTAGTCTTCTCTTGTCTGTGGCAGCGTTGCGCAGAGTGCCCAGAGCCCAGGCTAGCCCAGAGCCTGTGTACATTCTGCAACAAGTGGCTGTGCTACCAGTGTACAGACATGCACCAGCACCAGAAAGCCACCCCTCAGTGCTCAGAACTGCACCAACACCAGAAGCCCACTACCCAATGTGTCGACCTGCACCAGAGGGACCAGATGCCCCCCAGCTCCCTGCCTCCACCCGAACCAGGCAAGCATCTCTCTGTCCCAGACAGGTTCCCCCATCCCTCACGGCCTCTCCAGTCTCCACATCCGAGTGTCTCTGGCCGGTTGGGTGGAGATGGGCTTCGTTTCCCCGGGGTCGTCATCAGACCTCTTTGTGTTTCTTTGTTTCAACTTTTCCCATGTCTGTTTGTTAATCATGTCTCAGTAGGAATGATTGTGATTAATTATTGCATGCAGCCTGTAATGGTTGGTGGTACAGTAATGGTTCCTGCAGACCCTTATGTATTACAATTCCTTTTATCATGTGGCCCACATTCAGAAAGTGAACTCTGAGAATGATACTATTTTTGTAGCAACAGTGTTATATATTTTGTGGATGCTGAAAAGTATGTTTCTAGGTCTCTTCTCTTGGATGCTAAAAGGCGAAGTCATACTGTAACTCTGTGATCACATCTCACCTCTATTGCCACCTCTTAAGTGTTGCTGTCTTAGTGTGTCAGTGTTTTGTTTTGGTGTTTTGGTGAGAACATCAGTTTGAAGTGTTGCGGGTGAGAAAGCGTAGCTCTGCAGGCAGGATGTGGTCACTCAGCACTTAGCACCGGGGCTGTGCTATGCAGTGTACAGTAGGCCTTGTGGAGAGCATTGTGCAAAAGGCACTGCTCATTGGAGTGGTGTGTCCAGCAGAGTGCAGTAGGGTTGTGTTCAGCGGATAGCTATGTTCAGCTGAGACTTTAGTCAGGCTCTCTGGGCCTGTGTGCAGCAGTTTGCAGTGATGTGCTTGTTATGTTATAGGGTTGTGTTGAGCGCTTTACTGTTCTGTTGAGTCAGTGTTTAGTTGACTGTACTAACTAGGGCCATGCTTAGCTGTGTGTGTGTGTGTGTGTGTGTGTGTGTGTGTGTGTGTGTGTGTGTGTGTGTGTGTGTGTGTGTGTGTGTGTGTGTGTGTGTGTGTGTGTGTGTGTGTGTGTGTGTGTGTGTGTGTGTGTGTGTGTGTGTGTGTGTGTGTGTGCAGCAGCAGTTCTGTGTATTGTTGGGGGCTGTGTTTACTCATCGTGACACTGTGGTCTCTATCATGTTGTGATCTGTTTCCTGCCCCTTCTGGTGTGTGCGTTTATGTGTGTGTGTGTGTTTGTGTGTGTGTATGCGTGTGTGTCTGTGACTGTGGGAAAACCTTCTGAATCACCCCAGAGTATAGACATAGGACCAACTTTAATGTGTACAGTGGATAGCCATCTGAACATCACCCAGTCTTCTCAGTCAACCGCTCATAACAATGCTTAGGCCTGCTCCGAGTGCAGTGCACACAGTTTCATGACACAATCATTACCCAAGAGGGGAAATCAACACCAGCATCAGGATACAAAAATTTGTTGTTATTGTTCTCAAAAGTCAATTAAAGGCTTCAGTCAATTTGGGTCCAGTTTGGAAGTAAATAAACTAATGCCACTTGGTGATTGCTTGGACTCCGTTCCAAATGATACTCTATTATTACATAGTGCACTACTTTTGGCCAGAGCCCTATAGGGAACAGGTGCTAATTGGGATACAACCTTAGTGTGAGGAAGTGATAACTTTGGGCAGGAAGTCTCATATATACTGCATAAGAATCACATTTCCAGCTATTTATACAGATAATTTGCATAGAGTAGAAACTCTCATTACATTGCAAATCAAATGACTAATGCTGCATTTATTTTTAAAACATGGCCGTTTATGCATGCACACATGAAAGTCATTTGTTCTCTAGCAGCATTTGTTACTGTCTACATCCTGCGGTGTGAAGGTTTTGTTTGATTCTTCAAAAGCCAACCGAACTAAGTTATTAATCTAGATTGGCACTGGTCTTTAATTTCTCCGTTCAAAGACCTTCTCTCTCTGCCCTATTTTCCATCTGTCTACCCATTATTTAAGCCCAGAAATATTTACTAGATTTAAAGGATGCCATATTTCCCCAGCCTAAAATAGTTTTGGAATGATGATGATACTGAATGACTCATGTAATGCATGTTAACTTGAGGCCAATATCACATTCAATGTATTTTTCAACTCTAAAATAGTAGAGTGAGATTGCAGATAACATTTGAAACTAAATTAAACAAAACACAACAGGAAACATTCAGAAAAATAGTAATTTGTCTTGTAGATTGATTTAAAAATAGAATAAAACGTTGATGTACATAAACGGTGTGCTGCCAGACATGAATGTTATGCAGTGGCCCTATAGTAGGCCACTTTTGTTTACATGATGTGTCCTTGAACATTTGTTTGCAAGATATATCTTTGTGCATTTAGTGAATAAATGTACAGCACCAATTCCTCCCAATACCTTTAGTTGTATGTGTGAATTGCTTGTTTAGTCCTTCTCTGTGGTAATGCTATGCTTCTCTCCCCCCTCCCCCTCTCTGCCCGGCAGGCCCTGGCTTGTGTGGCCGCCCCCTCCTCATGTGCCACTCTCACAGACAAGAGCCCTTGGAGCTTTTCTGCGAGTCCTGTGACCTCATGTGCTGCAGCAGCTGTCACCTGTCCGCCCACAAGAACCACAGGTCAGTCCTTAGACACGGCACAAGGGCATTACAGTGAGGGGCTAACAGCAGGTTAAAAACCTCCTGCATTGTGTCTGGTGCATATCTTCAACCAACCTAATTCTAATTCAGTCCATATGATACATTGCCCTGTTGCCTGTGATTTTGCAGTGCATTAGTGGTCCCAATAGTCCCTAAAGTCATACAGTAACTATCCCTCAAGGAGATGCTTGAAATGAAAGGGTGTAAAGTGGTGAGGT
The DNA here is from genome assembly GCF_021184085.1 of Oncorhynchus gorbuscha. Classification (NCBI taxonomy): domain Eukaryota; kingdom Metazoa; phylum Chordata; class Actinopteri; order Salmoniformes; family Salmonidae; genus Oncorhynchus; species Oncorhynchus gorbuscha. The sequence continues at coordinate 9,523,222 of NC_060176.1, forward strand.
TAAGTGGTGTTTCTATTGTATTATTTGACCCACTGTGATATCTGTTTTTCCTCAGGCTGGTGCACATAGGAAAGGCCCTGCAGGACCAACAGTGGCAGTTTGAGAGCCTGATGGCTCAGGTGGAGGAGAGGAGGTCTGCAGTGGAGAGCACAGCCAAACAGATAGAGGACAGGTAAGCTCCGCTTGTAAAATACATTACTGACAGATGTGTAGAATGATCAGGAGTATACACTGATCTCATAAAGCAAGTGTAAAGCCAACATCTGGTGGTCTCAGAAACCTGGCTCAAATTTACCAGAGCAATGTTGACGACATGCATATGTCCTCTCAAAGATCATATACAATACACTCTCCAACTCTGAATGAAATACCCATCTAACATATGTAAAGCATCCAAGTGCAATAAAGCACTTATACACCACAATCCATCAACTGTTTTGGTTTCTCTGTCAGTAATCAGAATGTCACTTTCTCGGTGTTCCTCTCAGGCTGCACGGTGTAAAGGTCACGCAGAGGAAGGCTGAGAACCAGATTAAAATGGCAAAGATGATTATGATGAATGAGCTGAACAAACGGGCCAACCTATTAATAGAGCAACTGGAGGTAATGACTCTCTCTCTCCCCTCAGTCTCAATGTTTTCAGGGGCATTCATCTCCAGTGTCTAGCTGACCATGAAGTACATGTTCCTAATCAGGAGCGCTCCCAACATTATCTAATCAGTTCTGACCGCTCGCAATGGAGAGGCAATAATGATCTGTCAAAAAAGCAGGGATCTTAGGAATGACATCCGGCGAAAAACAAGCCATTGATTAGCCCCTCTCTTTCCATCTGTAATTCACTCTCTCCGTGCCAGCAATTACACGTGAGCATGTTTCTGTCTGCCTCTGTGTGTGTGTGTGTGTGTGTGTGTGTGTGTGTGTGTGTGTGTGTGTGTGTGTGTGTGTGTGTGTGTGTGTGTGTGTGTGTGTGTGTGTGTGTGTGTGTGTGTGTGTGTGTGTGTGTAGAAGATCTCGGAGGACTTCCAGCGGCGTCTGGAGGACCAGCTGCAGGGGGCGATAGAGATGTGCAGCCAGCTGGACCACGTGCAGAACTTCATCAGCTGGGCAACGGCCCACCACCTCAAGAACCCACTGCTCCTCAGCAGGGAGCTGGTAGGTCTGAAGGGACAGAAGGGTGGGCTTGCGGGTCAAACACAAGGCCATTTTTTTTGCCGCTTGTAAAATGCAAGGCCATTTTCTAGTCTCATTTACAAACAGAGAAATACATTTTTTTGGAGTTGATTATGGAAAAAATTAATTTGGGCTTTTACATTACGCCTGTCCTCCTTTAGATTTCTCTCCAGATGCAGCGCCTGCTTGAACCCCCACTACACTCAGACGCCTGGCTCCCTGTGAAGATCAAGTTCAACTGGGATGCCAGCTACTGGACTAAGCAGATCTCAACTTTGGGTAAACTAAGGCTTAAAGGACTTGGCTGCAGTAGCTTGGCTGCAGTGGTTGTAAACTAGTTGTATGTAATTATTGAAAGTGTTGCATTTAATGCCGTCCTACTGGATACCTGGCCTTATTCCTAAACTACAAGTATCTCGGTTGTTCTAGGTCAGCTCACTGCCGAGGGGGGAAATCGCTCCTACTCTGAGGGTGTGGCCTTCCCCAGCATCCTGAGGCCCCAGCCTATCACCTGCCTGTCCCTGCCATCTGTGTGCCATGGAGGGCGGGACCAGGGCTGTGCCTTCCAGGCCTGCTGTCAGTCCCAGATGTGCTGCCTCCACTGCATACCCCCACAGCCAGCTGTGCAGCTGGACAAGACCCAGCGGGAACCCAACTCCTACTCCGCCAGGTGTGCCCAGTCCACCCTCAGCTCTCCCTCCCTGGCCCTGCACCAGAGTCAGCTGCTGAGGTGCTGGGGCCCTGACAGTCCTCCAGGTCCACCAGCTGTGGTGCCCTCCTCCATGCAGTGTCCCCAACAGCAAGAGCATCTCGCGGCTGCTGACCCAGGCTTGCTCAGCTCCAGCTCCAACAGTAGAGGTCTTGGACTTCAGCCCCCAGCCACAGCCCTCTACCAGCCTCAGATTCAGCCACTTCCTGAAACTCATGCACAGCCAGCCACAGATGGGGCCAGGGAAGGCCAGGTCCAGCAGGCTAGCAGAGAGGGAGAGCAGACTCCTGGGCAGCCAGCTGTGGACAGAGAGGTGTTGACAGAGCAGATCCAGGAGGGGAGCAGGGAGAAGACACATGTACAGACAGGGGTGGACAGAGAGGTGCTGACAGAAGGGATCCAGCAGGAACTGCAGCAGCAACAGCAGCAGCTCCTGTCTCCCCTAGTGGCCGAACTGACAGTGGAGCAGCAGGAGGCAGAGCAGCAGGAGGCCAGGACTACACATCCATCCAGAGACTGCAGAGATGGCAGGGTGAGTTGACCAAAACATCCATATCAACTTAGTAAAGCTGTCCATGTTTGCTCAGCGATAGTGCACTTTTGGCCCACGTTGGAGTTCCCCCATTGTTGTCTGTTGACCAGAGAGTTATATAGGTCCCACAGCCTAATTTTTCTTTCACTCTGTTGACTCCCCAGTTGTCACACTTGTCCCTCCTCATTCTCTATGGCCTTATAGACCTCACCACACACTCTGAGCTGAGAGGTGTCAAAACACACGGCCTTGCTCACAAACACCTCTTAGACTAACAGTAGCACACATGCCTCAGCCCTGCCTCGCTTCTGGCCAAGCACACATACACGCACACACAAACCACAGGTCACACACCTGTCCTGAGGAGAATAGTGCAAGGTACAGCCATTGTTTCACTTCGGTTGTGCATTATGGCAGAATAAAAAGCCAATGGGTTGAGGGAAGGCTGGATCCAGTAAATTAGTTTCATGGTGTCATAATTGAAGCTCAAAGTACATTGTACCGCAGGGAGCTTCGCATTATTGCAAGTCTTAAACCCAGGCTGACAGCAGTATTTCCTGTCTCAATATCTACATACAGCGGATATTGAAAAAATTCTGGCAATAACTTTGCTTACACCAAATTATCAGTCACAGTGGTTGACAGCTGCCCTGAAAACAGATGGTGCTACAGAAACCTGACTGGCTTCCATTTGAAGAAGGGACTATGCTTAAGAAAGAGGCACACTAACACAATCAAAGCACCAGCTATACTGAAATATATAAAAAAATACTTAAGTGCAGCATTGCAGTAAAGCTAAAAAAAGATTCTACTGTTTATTATTAGTACCCTTGGTACCAGGGATTGAGCAACCGAATGATCACCGATCAAAAATGTTCCTCCTGCATGATTACAACAACAGAGGCACATGATTTCCGCCTTGCCAAGACACAGTGAGTGAAAGTGAGAAGAAAAAGCGCTTGGGCACAGCCACATACGTACTTAACCTGGTAATAATGAGACACTTGGGGAATTGGTGGAGCTGGGAGGTTGATTTCAGCTCTGGGTACACTTCTCTCAGATACATCCCTGTCTTCTGTCTCGCTCCCTCTTCCTCTAGAAGAGGATTATAGCTTTTTTCTCCACATTTAGACTCCTTCACACCTCTCCTCGGGGCGCGGATCAGGTAAGTGTTTTAACCGAGTGGTAATTATGAGCACATGCTCTGTGTCAGCTGGTCTAAGTCTCCATGGTGTGTGGCGCGCTGTGAGAAATAAGACAGAGAAAAAAAGGGAGGGAAGGAGAGGTGAGAGGAAGAGGAGGGGTGAGAGGAAGAGGAGGGGTGCTGAGACACAGGCTGGTGCTCGAGCTTTGTCAGGCGTATGGCTGCATTAGCACAGGGACACAGTTGCTGGGGGCTTTTTGTAAAACTCACATTAGTGAAATGATGATGAGAGGAGGAGACCAATCGAGGAGAGACAGAAAGAGAGTCTAATCTGTGATGTGCTAATGCCGCTTATTCAAAGGAGCCTAGCTAACGCACTTCTGATGGTGGATTTACATACAATAATTGGTGTTGTAACTAAGCCCTTCATTATCAGTAGAATAACGGTGTTGTGAGCAGTTGTGTGGGCCATCTCTCGCTGAAATGAATGGGCTTGCAGCGATTGCCTTATTTTTAATCAGACAGGCAGAGCTCACAGAATGGATTCTGAGTGGCGTCCTTCGTGCGTGCATGTGATACTGAAGGTTGTTCCACCACACACCTTCCACCACCGCACAGTCTCTCTGTTGCTATGACATGAATAGATGCACATGTGTTGTATGATGCTCAGTCAGCAACAGTAGAGTGTGCTGATGCGGTCTGCCTTCGTGTTTCTGTGTTCTGACAGAGATCCACTTCACTGGAGATGTCTGTGACGACCCATGGGTTCAGTGTTGATGCTCAGAGCAGCAGGCCCAGCACACTGTGTGGGAGGAAGAGTCGATCCCAGAGCATCCCACCAGAACTGGCAGGCCCCTCCAGCAGCCCCTCCACAGACAGGCCCCCGGGGGCCACCCACAGCCTAGCAACAGCAGCCGTGGAACGGGGACGCATGGCAGGCCAGGTAACCTATTAATAAACAGAGACCTGCAGCCACAGAGATCCTATAATTAATGTAATTCTATACAAAGAAAATAACATTGTACAATAAAACAATATTCCAAAAAATAGTTATTTTAAGGCGCAGTCTCAGCAGTTTTGGATTTGATTTTGGCTGTCAGACTTAAAACCTTGTTCTTGTTTCACACATGACAATGTCAATTCTTTGCAGAGGGTAAAAGACATTTCCAAAAAAAACGAATTGATGCAGCAATGAGTCCATTTGCTTTTTTTTGCAAACAAATTGGACAAAGTTGCTAGTGTTGCTGTTTAAAGGTACATTTATCTGATGACAGATGTATTATTTTAATTGCATTCCAACAAAATTAACTTTTTGGGTCAATCAGATTCCAGGTTTACGCGGCAAAGCCTTGTCTTGTTTTTGTCACTGCAGTTGACTTTGTAGCATGATATAGTACAATACCCATAATATTTTGTAACGATATTTGGTTTATCTTACTAAACACATTCCTAAAGCTAACACTAAGGTGTCCCTCCTCCTTATTCTTACAGACTTTGGATGTAAAATATGGTTGGTGTCATTGCTTGATATAGTAGTTGATGTTGATTATGACTGATTCCCCCCCTAATCAGGGTTTCATGGATCTCAGGCGGAGGAGGCTGTCTTCTGATGGAGTGATACGATCTGTGGCCTCCTTGGAGAGATCCTTAGCCACTCTTCCCTCCAGAGGCCAGCCCAACCTACGCCTATCGCCTTTGACCATCTACAAGACAGAGCCTGGTACTGAGCCACTTAACTTCCAAATATTATACATTTATCATTTATTTATTATTATACAATATACATTTCTCAGAGGATTTATTTATTTATGTATACACTATATACTGCAATTCAGATCTAGCTGGCAATATTGGACACCATGGCAATAATAAACCTCTCTCTCTCTCTCTCTCTCTCTCTCTCTCTCTCTCTCTCTCTCTCTCTCTCTCTCTCTCTCTCTATATATATATATATATATATATATATATATATATATATATATATATATATTTTATATATATATATTTATAACTGTCGATAAATATGTTCTGATTATGTAGTAACAATATGCTCTCATATGAACACATGACCACTGAGAGATGTATACAGTATCATCATCACTATTATCCAAATTCTGCTTTCACATCAGTTAAATGGATTCATCAAATGATTATTATTTCTGCTGTTTACCAGATTATGTTTATGCATATGATGAGACTGGGCATGACGTCAAAGGAAAATGCAGAATACCAAGAAAGACTCCAGACAACAGGTACGTTCTATTAAAGCATCATTAAAAAATTATCAAAAATGGAAAAGCTACAGTTATGTTGCTTCACCACTTCCCTCTTCATGCATCAGTGACAGAGAGGTTCAGAAGGAACCTGGGAATTCCAGTTCCAAGGTTCCAGTGGTGTGTTTGGAAAGGCTGAAGATCCTGGTGTCTCGGATCCCACCACAGGGGCGGCGACAGAGTGACCCTCTGCCAGACACTGCAACAGAAAGGACCGGACTTGTTCCACAGAGGGGAAGGAAGGACAAGATGACTGAGGTAGGCTCCACTAAAACATTGTGAACTCTCTTCTCTTCCAGAAAGTCTATGATGTCAGATTATATTAATTTCATAACCACAATAAACATTATGTCTGAACTAGTTTTGTCCACCAGCTGGTTCTTATAAGCGGCAGCAATTAGCCCAGAGAAGAGGCTAGGTCTGAACTAAATTGCTATGTGTTTCAGATCAGGGTATAATACTACTGGCATGTTCTAAATGTCAAACTCTGTACTTTCTCTACAGGGAATATCAAAAGAAGCCAAGGTCGCAATGGTCAGCCCGTCTCTGGATAAACAATACTCAGAGAGACACACTATCAATCAATCTCTCCCACCTCCAGTAATTAATGATTGGCCTGAGCATGGAAGACACAGTCCTCACAAAGAGCTCACACTGCAAGTACCCGCCACTGATCTTGTATCACCTCCACCTTTCTCTGCACCTGACCTTGACTCTGACTCAGATCCCAGGTCAATCTCAGAAATAGTTTCTGACCCGGAACTGGACTCGGACCCACAACCAGAATCAGATCCCCAGCAAGAGTCTGATCCACCAGCTGAGTCTGCATCAGAGGCTGATCTGGAATCAGTTGCTGATGAGGAATCTCCTGATGAGGCTGCTACAGAATCAGAACCTAGTGTGGAATCAGAACCTAGTGTGGAATCAGAACCTAGAGTGGAATCAGAAGGTAGTGAAGAATCAGAGAATGGTTTAGAATCAGAGAATGGTGAATACCTGGATGCTGATGCGGAATCAGAGGCTGATATGGAATCAGACCTCCAACCTGACCCTGGTTCAGACCCCCGTTTTCCATCTGAAACACGTCCGGGATTAGATTCAGACCTGGAATCAAACAATGCACAACCCCCTGAATCACAAGGGTCTGTAGAATCTGGACCAGATCTTGAATCGGAGCCAGACTCAGCCACTGACCCAGCCTCTATCACTCCTGACCCAGCCTCTCTAAGTCCTGAACCAGGAGTGGAGTCCTCTCCAGCCCAGAGGTCCCTGCATGCAGACCCTGGCCCACAGATGCATTGTGAAGGAGCTGAGCAGGTCCTGCCTGGGGCAGAGACCATTGAGATGCAGATGCATTGTGAAGGAGCCGAGCAGGTCCTGCCTGGGGCAGAGACCATGGAGATAGAGAGTGAAGACTTCTGTGCCGTGTGTCTGATCGGAGGAGACCTTCTATGCTGTGACCGCTGTCCCAAAGTCTTCCACCTGTCCTGCCATGTGCCTGCTCTCCTCAGCTTCCCCACGTAAGTCATCTAATCACCATAAGCCATAGCCTGTGTCCCAAATGGCATCCGATTCCCTATATAATGCATTACTTTTGACCAGGGCTCATAGGGCTCATTGGGCTCATAGGGCTCTGGTCAAAAGTAATGCACTATACAGAGAATAGGGGGCCATTTGGGACACCTCATTTCTCTCATCCATAAGTCTTGTCTACACTACTGCTCTGTGGTTGAGGATAACCAATGTCTGCCTCTGTGTCCTCTCCTACTTCAGGGGTGACTGGGTGTGTACCTTCTGCAGAGATATCCAACAGCCAGAGGTGGAGTATGACTGTGAGAACCAGAAGCTGGCTACAGAATGTTCAGGAAAGCCATTGCCTCATGGGCTCTCTGCTTGTGACCAGAGAGTAAGTATTATTCTTCATTATGAAAATTTGAATCAACTTACACTGGACAACATATTACTGGCAATGACCCATCAGTAGTGTCAAGGAGGGCCCAATGTCTTCTGTAAGTGGGGTTTCACACCTACTAGTTACAGTAAATGTTATTTATCGTAAGAAATCAATGTTGTCCCCCCTATGTAGAAATGTGAGAGGTTGACTCTGTTGATCTGCAGCAACATGCTAAGTGCTCCCTTCCATGAGCCGGTCAGTCCACTGGTAAGTGATCCCAATCTTATTATTATTCAACATGTTAGTATTCCCAATACTCCCCAAAAACACAGTGATCTGGTTTAATAAAACATGTTTTGAAACCTAGGCTCGCCACTACTACCAGATAATCAAAAGGCCCATGGATCTGTCTGTGATCAGGGCCAAACTCAGCAAGAGGAGCACTCACCACTACTATTCACCTGAGGAGTTTGTGGCTGATGTCTCCCTCATGTTCAGGAACTGTGCAAAGTTCAATTATGTAAGTGATATAGATTAATAATAATATTTTAGTGATAGAGGTTAAACTGTATATATTGACCACTGTTTCAGTGCTATATTGCAAATGCATATTTTATTGTATCATTTACATTATTAAATGTCTCACAATGCAATTGTAAGTACTGATCCGGGTCACGGTAGTAAAACCTGAGATGAGCTGTGTTTCATTTGTGGTTTCTCTGTCTGTCCTCCAGCCGGACTCAGAGGTGGCCCAGGCAGGTCGCAGCCTGGAGATGTTTTTCAGCTCCAGACTCAGGGAAGTGTTCCCAGACAGGGCCTTCCCTGCAGCCGAGGATGACTCCGACAGCGATGAGTATGACGAGGTGTACAGAGCAGCTGAGGGAGGCTTCCCCTGGCCAGAGAAGAGAGAGCAGTGTCACAGGAAGAGGAAGAGGAGGCACTCTCTCAGCTGGAGGAAGCATAACTTCTAGTTGTAGGAAGTGGAGCAGAGCATATCACTGGCTATTTTGAAGGACAGTATGACATGATATTGCACTGGACGTTTCCATCCAAGAGAGGAAGCTGAGTTTTTATGAAGGGATTGTATGTACATATTTACATTTTGAGAATTGTACTTCTTCATTATAAAGGTTATCTGCTCTTAATTTGGCCTGATATTTGTGTCAAATATTATTGTATAACTATAATCTGACATACATCTTTATACTTATTATGCCTTTATAAACTGCGTTTCTGGTATTTGTTTTTTGATTCAGATATATTTGGAGATTCTACCTATATATGTAGATTCTCCATCATATACAGCAAAACCTATAAGGTCAGTATTAATACATGGTAAACATATTTATAAATGTTAAACTCTACATTATCTTGTTTTATATATTAACATTGAGTGTTTTTAGTGGCTAAATGATTGCAGGCAATTAGTAAATACAGACTATTAATGTTAATATTTCTGTCTTGCATTTTATATTTATATATATGTATCTCTGTCCTATATGCACTTAAAGTACAGTATAGAACGTTATATACACCTACCTTTTTATACTGTAATGATTTGAGTGACTGACAGAGGGCGCCCTAGCAGCAATGACTGAGCACAAAGGAAAAGGTTAAGTTCATATTGAACCAAGGAAGTATTCAAAGAAGATTAAGATAAATATAAAAATGAACATACCTTTAGTTGAAATTGCCACAATAGTATTGCAAGGCACGTATGCTTTAGATTTGCATTTATTAAATCGTAATGAAATTATACTTCATTAGTATAAGGCCAGTATTAGTAATGATTATTTCTCAGGCTTAATGGGAGTGGGAGGTATTTGATCCAGTGTGAATAAGTAGAAAGACCTAGCGAAGTTAAGAGTGACTTAAGAGGAATGTTATGTTAGTTCAACTTTCTGTAGTTTCTATGTAGAATGTACATGTGAGTTTTTCATTTATGTAAAATGGCTGCTGCAATACGGTAGAGCTGGCTGTATTTTTTTAAAGGTTGCTGCAAAATAATAGCTTAAATTAACTGTCGGATCAAGCTAAGTTTGCTATTTGAATAAACAAACGGACTTAAAACGATTGTAGGTATTTTTTCTCGGTAGTATTTCATTTGGACTTTTCAATATGGAAGATCTCTGCTTCCATCTCTAATATTGATTCCTAAAAGCTACAAAGACCCTTTTAGAGTTAGCTGGTATCAAGAAATGTCCATTTAATAAATAACATTTCAAGAGAAAAGTGCTCTATTTGAAACGGTCCTTGCTATTCTTCTACGTTTCCTTTTGATTCCTCATTTCTATTCTGTCTGAAGTTATTTTATGGGGTTATGGAAATAATAAATGTCTATCTTTAAAAGGCATGTTTGGTATCAACATAGTCTTCTTGCTAGTTACTACCTAAAATATATGTAATAAGCTTAAAGGTATGCTGAGTCATTTCTGGAGTTTCTGGGGGATTTGACAGAATGGGGTTGTGATTAGTTGCTGACAGTCAAGTGTCAGTCAGTGTCCCAACTCTTCTCCATATGGGCGGTGTTGCTGTGGACTTGACAAGATACAGGATGCGTTGTCAGAGCATCAGTGGGTATTAGTGCAGAAGACTTCTCAGGATTGTGAGTTTGTTCAAATATTTAATTTACATGAAGACATGAAAGAAAAATAATCTCCTAAAATAACCACATTTATGTTGATGTAAGCTATTTCACAACTTCTTTCATCTTCCTTTATTTACAGCAGCTTGTCATATCCAAAAAAGATAACATGCCTTACTAAATATTTCATGGAGATAAAACGTGTTTAAAAGTTGCTGTGTCAGCCTACCATGTAGACTTTCCTCAAAGCCCTGATTCTCTGTTTGTCCAAGACTTTTCCTACCTAAAAGTATTTTCTCTTAATGAGTTAGAACATTATGCGTTGCCTGAAACCCTTCAAATCATTCACTTTGAGTGTAATCTTCCATTAAAGGTGATTCACAGGGTCCTTTTGGTTGCTTATGGTTGAGGGCAGTGAATGATGTATGATAAATCCCGGCTCCCTTTGAAAACCACCGGCTAGCCCCGACCAATTCTCTAATTCAATTATCCTCAAAAGTCTTGATTGAAACATCATGCAGACATTAAAGCATTCCACACTGAAATGTTTCACTAAAGGCACAAGAATAACAGAGCAGCCTGGTGTATTTGTAGTGGATGCAGGGCCAGCTCTAGCCTTTTGGGGGTCCTAAGCAAAATATGGTTGGTTTTACAACAAATTTCCTGAAATTCTACACATTTTGCCATGACTTAAACCATGTTAATATGATATCTGAGTGAGAGTGACTAACAAAATCAATTGAGGCCCCCTGGGCATGTGCCATGTGTGCCCTGTCGGTAATTTGACCATGATTATGATAAGATATACTAAATTAGTCCATGCAAGATGAAAATGAGTCTTCTGCTTTTATCCAACCTGAAATTACAAGAGAAAAACTGCTGATGCACAACCAAATTCTGAAATTGCACCTAATGTTTTCTACTATTCTAACTCTCAACAGTAAGTTGAAACCCCGACTGAGTTCCTAGAATTATTTATATTTGATTTCAAATATGTGGATTGGGTGTCCCCTAGCGGTCGTGAGGCCTTAAGCGGTTGCTTATGTCGCTAGTTATGCTTATATCTAGTGCCGGCCCTGGCTGGACAGTAATGAGCCTGATTCTGTGAGTGGTGAGCAGTGAGAAGCGATGCTGTCTTGACTGTGGGCTAGCTAGCAGCAGACTGGTGGGTCTTCGCATCACAGAGAGGGGAGTGGTCTTTTGGACAGCTCAGACATTTCCATCATTGACCGTAACTCATTGCAATCATGGCAGCCTATTAATAATGATAGGATCATCTTCATGTGGGAGAGTCTGGAAAATACTTTAGCAGAGTTGTGAGCCATGGACGTCACAAGAAGAAACAAGATGATAAAACACACTGTAGTCTTGGCAAAACAATATCATATTATATTAACCACCATCATTAAGTATTAACTAAAGAATACGATCTATGCTCCTTTCATACTCTCTCTAACCATACGTTTGAATCTTTTAATCAAAGGAAAGCATGATGGATTTATTGGATTTGCATGTACAATGAAATACCTTTTTGTTGGACAGTCAATCCATGTAGTTAGGCCAAAGAGGCGTCTTTCAAAAGTTAAGAAATCCTAAGCCCCAAATTCGAATGAAAAATGCAAACTAGAAATTGAATTTCAGCAAGGTACGAACTGAGGAGCATTTAAAACGTGCCAACTTTAGCACCTAGAGGCAGACCAGCAGAGATGAATTTGTATCAAAAGACCTCTCACATATATTCCTGTGAAAAGATTTACTGGATCAAGAGTGAATTCCTTGCCCCTCCAAGCGGTTACAGTTCTCCTTTGATGAAAGGAACCAAGCTGGGTTACTTGTTCCATCCCAAGAGATGATATCATCTTTCCTTCCTGAGAGAAACACACATTTGCTCTTAGTAAATCTTATTATTCTAGTGAATCCTGCCCCATCACCCCACGGATGCGTTCCAAATGGCATTCTATTTCCTACATAGTGTACTACTTTTGACCAGAGCCATAGGAGCCATGGTCAAAAGAAGTGCATTATACAGGGAATTGGGTGCCATTTGGGATGCACACTCTCACTCCAATAGACTCATTCTGGTTCATCTCTACAGACAGTATCCTGATGAGTCTTCAATCAGATCAGAGTGCTGTCTGGGAGATGGTGCTGCTCTGGCTGGCCCCTGTCTCATGTCAAGAGCACACCACTTCTTTCTTAATTACCAATAAAGGATAACATTTCGGACAGTTGTCATGCAGGTGAAAGAAGTCAACTCCCTCAATACCTGCAGGATTAAGATGCTGATTGTCTGCCTGCTGTCCTGACAATGCTGGAGGGAGATGCTGTTCCCATGAGGTTCTCATGAAGACAGACATGATGTCATCACTCTGCCTGCAGCGTGTAAACCTCTCTTTATTCTGGAAATGCTGCTCTGCTGCTGGCCCCTGTCTCATGTCAAGAGCACACCACTTCTTTCTTAACATTACCAATAAAGGATAACATTTTTGCGGGACTAGTGGTGTTTTTTCCACGTTTTTCTGCTAGTAAATATAATGTGATTACTACTCAACTTTAGGGGAATGGTGTAGTTCATAAAAGTTCCAATCCTTATGAACTACTTCCTTACTTTATTTGGTATTGTGATGCCTGTTTTTAATTAGCCACACATATGGGAGCATGGATTTATTTTAATAGGAAAATTGTCAATCAGTGCTAAGTGTTTTGTATGTAGTGAAGTCAAATGTTATTGTTGAATAACAATAGTTTGACCGATGCATTCGGGGTATTAGTCCAAAGTGGCAGTTTGAGATCAGTTCATGGCTGTTTCTCGAGAGAAGATGGTATGAACACCGATCGTCTGTCTGACAACATGAGGGATTTCTGGCTGTAGGTTAAAAATCTCCCATGACTGTGGGTTGATACACTTCCACAAGTCCAGAGCCATTAGGGTATGGTAGGGCCCAAACTGCAGTCTAGGGACTGGATCTGAAAGACAGAAATAATACACTAAATACTGTTGTTGAGGGACTGTCGTCTTCATTTGCGTGTTTTCAAGAGTACCACTCTCTGGTTGTTAACTCATGAGAGCTCTTAGATAATAGCTGGTACAGTATATAGAAACATGGCCTACTAAGTGACAAGGGCATTGTTGTTACCTGTTTTTACTCCATCCACCATTATAGACATTCCCCCAGCCGTTTTGTTCTGTCTTGTATTCTACCTGATTCTACCTGATCCTCCTCTAATAAAGGTAGTTGCGTAACACAGCATCTTCCAGTCTAGCTGTTTATTGTCACTCTCACACCATAAAGTGCTGGCTTCATTGATTGTCATAATGTGATGTTGTCTGCATTGAATTTGTCCAATGTGTCCTTTTCTCTGAACAGTGTTCAGTCTTGTCTCCCTGCTGTGCTTCCCTCAGTGAAGCTTATTGATTTGATTCTACTCATGGAACAATCAGGCAACAATGTGCTGCATCATTTTTGGTCCTGGGCACATTTTAAGCCTTTTATTCCTGGGGTCTGCGACCTTTCAGGTAACAGACGTAAAATGAAACATAACAGGATAATTATGCGACACCCCTGTGAACTTTAGTCAATAATGACAGTGGTAGACATGGGGAAAAACAGCCGGTGTAAAAAATACAAATAAATGAAAGGACTTTTTGACTAGTGAAGCAGTCCATGAAATTGAAGTTTGAAGAATTGAATGACTTTCTTTGTTCTTTTTGAACTGTGGGGGGAAAAAGGGAAAGTGGATTGTTGTACCTCCCTTTCAAAGGTACTGAACCCTGCAATCAAACCATGCCTCATACATTGGACATATGTTGGCATTTAATGCTTAGCTTATGTGTTAGCCATGGTAATTGGGAGGTATCAGCGGCATTAACTGTTTCTGGTCTCCCTAAAGCCCTGTCTATCCCCACAGCACTGCAGATGTTCAGCAGCTTACATAGTGTGTACCCAGAGGCCAAGGACAAACCCTAGATAGGTGGGACTATAGACTGGTACAGTGAATGTGAAAGAGCCATTTAGAAAGCATCAAGGTTTTGTCTTTTTAGATGTCTGCATTGAAAATTGAGGTCAAATATATTACCATTATCTGCCATGTCCTGAGGGGGGAAAACAATAAATGAAAGAAAGTAATCAAATTATCTAGAAAACATATGAACTTTGTTAAGTTATATTGAGTGCCATTTCTCCCCCTGGCTACTATTAATGTTTTAACTGGAAAGGAGCAAGAGAGATTATTAAGGTATTCAGTGTTGTGGTGACCTCTGTGTAATCCAACTTGGCACTCTCCTTATTGGGTGGGAGGGGACATGAAACACTATGTATGTTTTCCTTTTTTCCACAGGCATCTGTTGTGGCTGAGCAGTTCTTACAAGCACAGTTCTAATCCTGATACTGCCTAGCATACATGACAGCAGAAAGAAAGAGAGCTTAGCTAGTCTTTCTCAGCAGCTCACCTCCAGTCTGCAGACATGAATGACATCAAGTTGGCTCTGCTGGGCAGCGAGGGAGCAGGGAAATCAGGTAAATGCCTGAATGAATAATGTATGTGTTTGCATCATTAAGTATTTCTTTAAATGTCTGGTTTCTTGTGTTTGACTGTAGAGGCTTGCAAGGTCTCCCAAACGAACAGAACAATTGAACTGCTTATTTCTATGCTTTGCATACGAATGTGCAATTTCCCTCACTGTAAACAGTGTAACATTCTACAGTGTAGCCATGACCAGAGGGAAATGATCACCTAGACAGATAGATAGAGATCGCTGCATGTGTCACGAATCCCGTTTCCTGAGTCTGTTTTTTGCCTGTGTTCTGTCCTGGAGTGTTTTTTCCGGACTCCTGGAACGCACCCTGTCCGGTTGCCGGGCAATGTAGCCAGTTGGGAGTTCTGATTACCCGCACCTGTATCCCATCAGCTATCTGCTCACCTGGTGCTGATCATCTCTCCTCTTCATAAGCCCGGACCTGACATCCATTCCCTGCCGGATCGTTAGCCATGAACAGTATGTTGTGCCATAGTATCAGCCTCAAGTTGGATAGAATTTTTTTTATTTTTACGTATTGCTTGCCTTAAACTTACCTCCGTTTGTTCTGTCTTCAGTTACTCACCCGGATCATTTACCCCATTCCCGCCTGGTCGTCGGAGGATTCCGCTACCCCATTGGATCCACCTATTTACTCCCATCAACTCACTACCACTGCCCGCTACGCCACCTGGATATATCTACCCATTCACATTCACTTGTAAATAAATACTCACCTTCTTCCTACTCTCCTTGTCCTGGTCTGCTTCTGGGTTAGATTTTGAAAGAACGTGACAGAACGATCCGGCCAAGGATGAACCCAGCGGACCTGGACTCCGTTTGCCATGCCATTACCCAGCAGGGGAAGACATTGGGACAACACAAGACTGCGCTACAGGAGATAGCGGGTTCAATCCAGAACTTATCTGCTAGCTTGACACAAATCCAGGATCAGCTCAGTTTGCCGGTGATTCATTCACCACATGTTTAACCCATCTCACCTGCTGTGTCTGGTGCGGTTTCCTTCCGTGAACCCAAGGTACCGACGCCTGATAAATATGAAGGGGATTTGGGAAGATGCCGTTCGTTTCTTATGCTGTGTGGGTTAGTGTTTGATCTGCAGCCCCATTCTTACGCCACTGACAAGGCTAGGATAGCCTTTGTTATTGAACTGCTGCGTGGAAGAGCTCTGGAATGGGCTTCAGCCGTTTGGGAACGACAGGAGACCTGTATGGCTTCATACCAGGAGTTCACGGGAGAGACGAGAAAGCTTTTTGACCATCCAGTCCGAGGTAAGGACGCAGCTAAACGTTTGTTCACTCTTCGCCAAGGAGCTCGCAGTGTGGCAGACTTTATGATCGAGTTCAGGACATTGTCTGTGGAGAGTGGTTGGAATGAGGAGTCTCTACAAGCGGCTTTTTACCAGGGTTTGTCGGAGCAACTCAAGGACGAGCTGATATCCTATCCAGAGCCTAGTGACCTAGACAGCTTGGTCACTTTATCTATTCGGGTAGATAATAGAGTCCGAGAGAGAAGGAGGGAGAAGCAGTGGGGCCCATCCAATCAATCAGCAACTCTGTTACCATTCGGTTCAGGAAGTGAACCAGAACGTATTGATCGTTATTCCCCACACGGGATTAGTGGAGGGGTCTTGCCACCAGATCCTGAACCAATGCAAGTGGGGCTACACGGGCTAACTGAAGAGCGCCAACGTAGACATGAGACCAACATCTGTCTCTACTGTGGTAGCTCGGGACATTACATCTCCGCTTGTCCACATCGCCCGTTAAACTGCCCGGCTCGCTAGTTTTGGGAGGAATTTTAGCGAGCCAGTTTCAACCTCTCAAAGATCCTGTCAGACCCCGTTTTCCTGCGACCCTTATGAATAAGGATCAGAGCTTAGAGATGAACGCTTTTACCGATTCAGGTGCCGATGGCAGCTTTATTGATGCCGACTTGGTGGAACAGCTGGGGCTTTCCAAGGAGCAATTGCCGGAAGCCATTGAAACAACCACTCTGAACCGCAGTAGTCTGGCACGGATCACTATGAGGACTTAACCGGTTAAGATGTTGTTGTCGGGGAATCATTCAGAGTTTATCTCCTTCTTCATTCTGTCCTCGCCCCATGTTCCTCTGGTTCTTGGTTACCCCTGGCTGAAGGAACACAATCCCTCATTTGATTGGGTGACGGGTAAGGTAAC
The DNA here is from genome assembly GCF_021184085.1 of Oncorhynchus gorbuscha. Taxonomy (NCBI): domain Eukaryota; kingdom Metazoa; phylum Chordata; class Actinopteri; order Salmoniformes; family Salmonidae; genus Oncorhynchus; species Oncorhynchus gorbuscha. The sequence goes on from NC_060176.1 coordinate 9,540,245, forward strand.
TAGTTGGAGCATTGATTGTCATGCTAACTGCCTTAGGACTGCCTGTTCTCCTGCCGTTTCCAGTCAGGTCAGTGACTCTGCTCCTCCTGATTTGTCCCTGGTTCCAGAAACATATCACGAGTTGGGTGAAGTATTCAGTAAACAGAAGGCTCTGTCCCTTCCTCCTCACTGACCTTATGACTGTGCGATTAATCTGTTTCCTGGAGCTGCCTTTCCCAAGGGACGGTTATACAGTATCTCTCGACCTGAACGTGAGGCCTTGGAGACCTACATCAAGGAGTCTCCAGCTGCAGGTCTCATTCGGCCCTCGTCATCACCTCTGGGAGCAGGATTTTTCGACCGTGTATTGATTATCGGGGTTTGAATGATATTACGGTCAAGAACAAGTATCCCCTGCCCTTGATGAGCTCGGCTTTCGATTCTTTACAGGGTGCTACGGTTTTTATGAAGCTTGATTTACGTAATGCTTATCATTTGGTTCGGATCAAAGAGGGGGACGAGTGGTTGACTGGGTTCAATACTCCGATGGGACATTTCGAGTACCAGGTGATGCCGTTTGGACTGACCAACGCTCCTGCTGTGTTCCAAAGTATGGTGAATGACGTTCTGAGATATGATTGGTATTATTTTTGTGTTCGTTTACCTGGATGATATCCTCATCTTCTCGAAGGAGCTTTCTAGCCACGTTCAGCATGTCAAGCAGGTCCTGCAGCGGTTATTGGAGAACCGTCTGTTCGTGAAGGCTGAGAAGTGTGATTTTCACACCCACACGACGTCCATCCTCTGGTACATCATCTCCAGGGGAGAGATCAAGATGGACCAAGAGAAGGTTCGGGATTGGGTCCAGCCCGGTACGAGATTGCAGCTCCAGAGATTCCTGGGGTTTGCTTATTTTTATCGGAGGTTTATCCGTGATTACAGCCGGGTGGCCGCCCCTTTAACTGTACTGACGTCTTGCACCAGAAAGTTCTGTTGGTCTCCTGAGGCAGACCGAGCATTTCTAGATTTGAAGAGCCGATTCACCAACGCCCCGATTCTCTCTCAACCTGACACTTCCCGTCAGTTCGTTGTGGAGGTGGATGCGTCTGATGTGGGGGTGGGCGCCATCCTGTCCCAGCGTAGCTCCACTGACGGTGAACTCCATCCCTGCTCCTTCTACTCTTGTCGTCTCCAGCTGAAAGAAACTACGATGTGGGTAACCGGGAGCTTCTCGCTGTGAAGCTTGCCTTGGAGGAGTGGTGTCACTGTTTGGAGGGAGCGGAGCAACCGTTTGTGGTCTGGACTGACTACAAGAATCTGGCTTACGTGCAATCTGCTAAACGTCTCAACTCCCGTCAGGCCCGGTGGGCTTTGTTTTTTTGGACGCTTCAATTTTTCCCTGACGTTCCGACCTGGGTCGAAGAACGGGAAGGCGGATGCCCTGTTCCGGATGTTCTCCAAGACGGAGGAGAGTGGGGCCAAGACTGAGACGATTCTTCCCCAGAACGTTGTCGTGGGAGCCGTTACATGGAGGATTGAGGAGGAGGTGATGGCGTCTCTTCGGACCCAGCCCGGTAACGGTCCACCCAGTCGGTTCATTCTGCTGTCCTTCAGTGGTCCCACGCCAGCAAGATAGCTTGTCACCCTGGTGTTGCTCGGACTATGGCGCTACTGCGCAGACGATTTTGGTGGCCTGCCATGGGAGAAGATACCCGGAGGTTTGTTGCCGCTTGTCCTGTTTGTGCGCAGAATAAGAGTACCAATCAGGCCAGCTCTGGGCTTCTTCACCCCCTACCTATTCCCCGGCGACCTTGGTCGCATCTAGCCCTGGATTTTGTCACGGGGTTGCCCTCTTCTGTTGGTAACACGGTTATTCTGACCATTGTGGATAGATTCAGCAAGTTTGCCCACTTTGTTCCCCTCTCTAAGCTGCCTTCTGCCACTGAGACGTCCGAGATCCTGGTTAGGGAGGTGTTCAGGGTCCACGGGTTGCCCTGTGACATTGTTTCTGCCGTGGTCCTCAGTTTACCTCTGCTGTCAGGAAATCCTTCTCTTTGGCCATTGGAGCTACAGTCAGTCTCACATCTGGATTTCACCCCCAATCTAATGGTCAGGCGGAGAGAGCCAACCAGAAGATGGAGTCCACGCTGCGCTGTCTTGTTTCCTCGGATACCACCTCTTTGTCCTCTCAATTACCCTGGGTCGAGTATGCTCATAATTCTCTCCCTTCATCTGCCACTGGGATGTCTCCCTTCCAGTGCCTGTATGGTTACCAACCTCCCTTGTTTCCTTCTCGGGAGCGGGATCTCTCGGTTCCTTCTGTCCAGACCCACATTCGTCGTTGCCACCGCACCTGGCATCGGGCCAGGAAGGCCCTCCTTAAGGTTTCTGACCGGTATCAGATCCAGGCGAATCGTCGCCGTATTCCTGCCCCCGCTTATACCGTCGGAGATAGGGTTTGGTTGGCTACACGGGATCTTCCTCTACGGACTGAGTCGAGGAAAATGTCACCGAAGTTCATTGGTCCGTTTGTAGTGAAGATCATTAATCCTGTTGTGGTCCGACTCAAGTTGCCTGCTACACTAAGAGTACATCCCACCTTTCATGTCTCCTGCCTCAAGCCGGTTCTCCTCAGTACTCTGTTGCCCCCTCCTCCTCGTCCTCCTCCTCGGATGATCGGAGGGTGTCCTGTCTACAAGGTGCGCCGCATCATGGACTCCAGACGTCGGGGTCGAGGGTTCCAGTATTTAGTGGATTGGGAATGATATGGTCAGGAGAGGAGTTTGATTCCTTGGCGTCAGATCCTTGACGTTGACCTGCTTCGTGACTTTTACCGCCTCCACCATGGCGCTCCGGGTAGTCCGCCCGGTGGCGTTCGTCGGAGGGGTACTGTCACGAATCCCGTTTCCTGAGTCTGTTTTTTTGCCTGTGTTTTGTCCTGGAGTTTTTTTTTCTTTTTCCGGCGTCCTGGAACGCACCCTGTCTGGTTGCCGGGCAATGTAGCCAGTTGGGAGTTCTGATTACCCACACCTGTATCCCATCAGCTATCTGCTCACCTGGTCCTGATCATCATCATCATCTCTCCTCTTCATAAGCCCGGACCTGACATCCATTCCCTGCCGGATCGTTAGCCATGAACAGTATGTTGTGCCATAGTATCAGCCTCAAGTTGGATAGAATTTTTTAAATATTTTTTTTAACGTATTGCTTGCCTTAAACTTACCTCCGTTTGTTCTGTCTTCAGTTACTCACCCGGATCATTTACCCCATTCCCGCCTGGTCGTCGGAGGATTCCGCTACCCCATTGGATCCCTAGCTGCCCGCTAGCTGCCCGCTACGCCACCTGGATATATCTGCCCATTCACATTCACTTGTAAATAAATACTCACCTTCTTCCTACACTCCTTGTCCTGGTCTGCTTCTGGGTTCGATTTTGAAAGAACGTGACAGCATGAGCTCCAAGCACAATGTTTTTAGATCATAACTCTAGAAGAGGAATGAAGTTGCTAGATTTACGTAAGGTTTTGGGGAGAGGGAATTTAGATTGATGGTTGGAACATGCATCTAATTGATGAGGAATACTTTTTCTTGTAAGGCAGCGGAAAGTGCGATTCCCCCAGGCTAACTGGAACATGTTCAACCAAGGTCTCTTGAGAGAGAGAAGTGATACTGTGGTAGAAACTAATAAAAGTAGATGCAGGAGAAAGCCCACTGCAGTGCTCAATCCACATGGAGGGGAGAGTGGAGGAGAAGTGCAGAATAGGAAAACAACATGCCTGGACAGCCCTGTTTTAGCTTACCAAACTGTTCAGGGTTCCACTACCAAGACAAAGTATCCAAGCCTAAATTCAACTATATGTTTATGTTCTTGTTTCTTTTATATTAATACACCTGTCTTACCCATGTCACATTTCTCCCTCTCCAGCTGTTCTGGTAAGGATCCTGACTTAACGTTTCATTGGAGAGTATGCCTCCAACGCCAGTGAGTACACAGATTTCTCACCGATATTTAAAGTAGGGTAGTAATGTTTTTACAATGTCACATAGATATGCTCTCATGTCATTAAAATGCAATCTATTATATTCACAGTTACAGTCTGTGTTGCTACTGGCTGTTCACCAATGTCATCAACTTTGGGAGTAAACCGTTGTAATACTTTATTATCCCTGGAAGTCTGACATGAATTGAAACACACATATTGCACAGTACAAGATCCACCAGGAAGTTAAGTATAGTTCACACAGGCATTTTAATTGTGAGTGAATTTTAAGTAATCATTTACTGATTTGACTATTCAAATGATTCTTTAAGTTCACATATAGTATGTGTTAACACGTGTTTTGGTTTAATGTGATATGCTTGGCCGAGGGTAACTTATAATTTCTGAAAGAAGTCATTGGCATGTTGACATGTTCCCATTAGTCATCGCTTGTTTAACATGCTGGAGGATGGCTGCATTTGATAGTTTACACAGGGGTATAAGACTTCAGACCTTTCCCTAAAATGAATGAACTCAGTCTACTTCACCAGAACAATCATGGCCTGGATGTTTGAGGCTTACAGTAATCATTATTTCATGGGAGAAGTCTGTACATTACTATTTACATCAGATTTGAACTATTGCAGGTTTCCTATTACAATAAGTATGCTTTGAACTTGTGTTACATACTCCTTATACCGTAAAAGGCTCTCCATCGAAGGAAGACTGTTACACTTGGAAGTATTTGATCAGTGTTCACAGATATCTGATCTGTTCCCTGCATATATTCATATATTTTTAGCTCATGCCTAACATAGTAGTATCTAATGGCATGGGAAATAGATTGTATGTTGTGTTCTGATGTGATTTATGATAATCCCCTGTAGCTCAGAACACACTGTACACAATGATCAGCCCTTGGAAAGCCGAGACAGGCAGCACTAGAACATGTTGACTGCTTATGCAGCCGCATACGGTACCAGTTATTCCCAAACGTTGGGTTTTATTATGATCCCCCCCCCTGCATGCACGTGCCGCGTCTATTTCTATGGGCACAAGCACTGTTCATGACAAAATGTTCACACCCCTAATGTTGGTGGAGAGGTTTAAAGCTTATTTCCAACCACTCCACAAATTTTGTCAAGGGTTGCAAAGAAAATGACAGTTTTAAAGCAAATTTTCTTGCAATTCTATACAATTTGCCATGTCTAATGTGTATTCGTGATATTTGAATGAGAAAACGATTACAACAATATCTATGGGTTAAAAAAAACGAAATAAAATAATGTTAGCTGACATGGGCTAGTTGATCTGGACATTTCTGACAAGTTCTAAATAGCTCTCTAAGGTCTGCAATGACTGACATGACAAGAGGAACTGATGATGCACTAATGGCACCTTGTGCAGTCTACTATTACAACTTTCAAGAGGAAGTTGAGCCGGACTGAGTCTCCCCCCCCCCCCCCCTCCTGTTTAATGGAACAAAAAGTCATGCACTGCTGACATGCCTTTGACTTGCCCCCAATCCCTCTTTCCCCAAAACATGTGTACTGTAAATATTGGATTATAAATTGTGCCTTCCTTTATAATACATATGTTCAAATGTTTATTCTGTTCTACTGAACCATTTATTTTATGTTCGTATTCTTATCTTTTCTTTCTCATTGTTGAGAAGGAACCTGTAAGTTTTCATTTCGTTGGATGGCGTATACCATTTGTATCCCCTACATATGACTAATACAACTTGAAACTATAATTTCTAAGTGTCAGTGTTATCCAGGCTCCTTTGTACATCCCTACCCTAACCTTAACCCCTACCCTTACCCATAACCTTTACAAATGTCAACTTCAATGGTGTAGGGGATGTCAGATATCGTGGACCAATTCGTATGCTCCTGTGGCAAGTCTTGTTCAAGTTGACAAGATGGCGCCGACAGACATGGTTGCCCCGTTTTTAGGTCAGACAACTTTGTATAAGCATTTCACTGCACCTGCCATAACACCTGCAAGTCTGTGTACGTGACCAATAAACGTTGATATGATTTAAACACTAGCTTATACTCAACAGCTTCATCTCCCACTACTTGTCTCATATTCCATAGTTCTCTGAGGGGTGAGGCTACCTAATAAAATGGACCTCTATTAAATAGTTTAAAGGTTTTGCACAGTTACCCTATTTCCTGTAAAGACCAACGCTGGAGATGAGAAGCAGGTACGGGGAGTTAACATTTAATCAGGAACAGACAGGTAACACAACAGGACCAGCGTCAGCACACGGGTAAACGACAAATTACAAGTAATGCTGAAGTAGGGAACAGAGCAGGGAACCAGACAGATATAGGGGAGGTAATTGAGTCCAGGTGAGTCCAATAATCACTGATGCGTGTGACAGGGGGAAGTCAGGTGTGCGTAATGATGGTGGCATGAGTGCGTGATGTTGGAGCCTTTTCCCATGTAAAATAGACTTTGAGTGACCAAAACATCATTCATAATATTTTTTCCATTAGTTTCCATAAGTCAGGTAAGATGTGTGAGGATGTGTTTGTGATCATCTGTTGTCCACCCCCTGTCCCCTGCCCTGTCAGAGTGGAGAGAGCAGATGTATCCTGGAAGAGCCAGTGGAGTGGGCCGATGGATTTATCGTGACCGAACGTCCTTCCTCAACGCCCAAAATATCCTATGTCAGATCAAAGAAGCCCGCGGAGAGAGTTGCAAGGGGTGAGTGACTGTGACCTGCGACCCAGGGCCTGATGTCTACCGGAGGGAAGGGATTGGACTTTGATGAATTAATGATTCCTATTCCTGGACAGACATTTATGCTAACAGGGGGGCACACACCAGTCAAAGTGGCAGATTCCAACATGATTTTAACATTGTTGTACCATAGAGAATAGAAGTCGAAGTTAACACAAAAGGCAGCTGTCTGTGATAGAAGTGTAGGCTTTTCCTTCTTGATAAACATGTTTTCTAGGATTTACAACCTCATTGCTCAACGTAGTTAATTATATGAGTAAATTATTTCTCATGTTCAATTGAATTTGCCCAGAATGGCGTGTATCCAATTTTCTCAGAGGCGTTAATTAAAACATGATTAAATACTAGAGAAACTATTGGGATTCCACTGGACATTTGTTACAGGACTTTGAGTGAAAGTAGTTTGCAGCCAGTCGACGGACACTGTGTGGAAGAGTGAGCTGGGACAGCTTGAGCTGATAAAGACTCACATATGGCTCACAAAATGACATGGGTGGTCAGGCCTAATTTGTGTAGCGGGATTTTACTTCAGCTGGGTCCTGATGGTTTGACTCTCCATGAAATAGATGTGAAGCAGAAGTCACCCTCACTGTATATCAAAAGAGCACTTTGGGCGAGGGTCTGTCTGCATTATATAAACTCTCTGAAACTTCACTTAAGCCACCACTTGACCTACTTGTTTTGTTTTCCTTTGATACTGTGGGCTGCTTCAATAAACATTTCAGTAGTTTATACAGCCTTACTAATTCAGATGAATGTGATGAACGTCAGATGAAATTCATGATGAGTCAGAAGAAACACATATTTTGATTAAGTTTATGATCATTTTAAGGAGGGAGGTTTTTTGACCTTTTGTGCCTGTTTTGGACAGAGAGATGAACAAGATGGACATCCCAATCTGCCTGGTGGGGAACAAGCAGGACCTGTGCCACGCCCGTCAAGTGTTTGAGGAGGAGGGCCGTGCCTTGGCTCAGGAGCACAGATGCCACTTCCAGGAGGTGTCTGCAGCAGAGGACTACCTGGAGATATCCAACCTCTTCACCAAGCTCATCCGCCACGTCATGGATCACCTGAAGTACCGGGCCGACCTCCACCGCTACAGTGGCTCTAAGTCCATGGCCAAGCTCATCAACAATGTCTTCGGCAAGAGGAGGAAATCTGTCTGAAGGTGGGGTGCCCATGTGGACGTTGATGGGATGTTTGATTGGGATGACTTGTGTTTATATATTGTGGACGCCTGGGTTGTTGATTCTGATGAACACTTATTGTGATAGGGACAGGGACAGCTCTGTAAGTTTGAATGACATACGTCATAGTCCAGACTTTACAGTGGTGGAAAAAGTACTCAAATGTCATTCTTAATAGAAAAATAAAAGTGAAAGTCACCCAGTAAAATACTACTTGAGTAAAAGTATTTGGTTTTAAACATACTTAAATACCAAAAGTAAAAGTATTAATAATTAAAAATGCCTTATATTATGCAAACCATATGGCACAATTGGTATACTTTTATTTATTTACGGATAGCCAGAGGCACACTCCAACACTCAGATAATTGAAAATTACAAATGAAGCATTTGTGTTTAGTTGGTCCGCCAGATCAGAGGCAGTAGAGATGACAAGGATGTACTCTTGATAAGTGTGTGAATTGGACCATTTTCCTGTCAAAATGTGACAAGTACTTTTGGGTATCAGAGAAAATGTATGAAGTAAAAAGTACATTATTTTCTTTAGGAATGTAGTAAATGTAAAGGAGAAAGTAGTCAACAATATAAATAGTAAAGTGCAGATACCCACAAAAACTACTTAAGTAAAAATACTTTAAAGTATTACTTAAGTACTTTACACCATTGAGACCTTATCTGTAGTCCCTGTTTACTGTTTGTGTAACATCTAAGTATTTAGCAATGACTGACCCTATTTAGTGTCATGTTATCAAATAATTGTTCTCTTTTTTTCAAGAAGTCACTTTGCCATTCTGATCTTATGTTTTTATTTTTCCCTCTCGATATTCTAAATCCCATGTTGCCAGTATCCTTCAACGCTTAAGTTCCTTTCCTAATTCCAAACTATTTCAAGGAAAATTACATTCCAAAAGTAGTTTTATGGATCAAAGAGCACAACATATTTGAGTTTGCATCAAGGAATATGCATCAATGTCTAGCTCTGAGGGGACAGTAATAAGGTGAGAATTATGGGTAAATTGGCTCACTAACAACATCTTATGGCATATGACTTCACATAAATCCTATTAAATTTCTGCTGTGGCAGTATTACATGGGCTATTTCTAATTTTAAGCTGTAACAATGGGTAAAATTGCTTTTCCGTGGACAGGAACGTAAGCAGCTGGTATATTCATTCCCTACATAGTAGTAAAGGAATGTGCAGCTATTTGTTTTGCATGTACATATTCTGTTGATATCCTGTATTCAATGTGTTTGCTGATGTATTACAACTTTGGATAGTACAAGCAAATGTCTGTGATTTGTGTTTTGCATAAAAACAAACGTTCCCTCTCATTCTTGATTCTAGTTGAAAATGACCCACTGGGCACAGATGTCAATTCAACGTTTATTCCATTTTGGTTCAACGTGATGTACCCAGTGGGTGATTATGCCTGGTGTGGACCAACTTGCAATAAAAGAGCTATTTAGGGCTATGAGTATTGTGTGAATTATTCAATGAACTAAATAATGTCCCATGTGTATTGTGTGGTTTAAAGTCAATGATTCAGCTACGCTCCAATAGTTTGTTCTGGTGAAACACCTTGCTTTTTTTCATCTAATAATTTTGTTGAATAGTGCTTTGAATATGAATCAAATGTAAAACAACCCACAATTAGCATACCAGTCATTGCTTTGGAATCTCATTAGAACTATGTGCCGATTGTTGGTAGGATAATGTGTATACAACCCAGCTCAGACCTGCAAGGCTTAACTGCTGTGCTTGGATTTCAGGGTACTGTTTGCATGTGATCAGCTATCTCATCTAGTGATTATCTTTCCAAAAAGCAGAAACATTGATTTATCTCAGCTTGTAATGTCTTTAAATGTCTGTCCAAAATGTTATCCCTAAGTTTGACATGCTTTTTTAGTTTGGCTCAGTTCTTAATAAGGAATTTAATATCACAATGTTTTGTCTTTTCCATTCTGTTGTATTTAGAAAATGTGGTCATACGTTGAGAGACAATACAATTGCAAAAGTATATTAAACAAGCATCACTCTTTCAAATGTGCAACCATAATTAATGTTTACAATGGACAGTCCGAGAACTGGCAAGATGTCCAAATAGTGGAAGCTATTAAAGTGGGGGACTCAAAGGAGCTCTGGAATCTAGTAACACTTACAATGTGTTTGATCTTGCCTTTACTTTTAAGATTCATTAAAAGTTGTTGTCATGCTACAGTAACAGGGATTGCATTTAGTCAATAATGTTGCTGTCATCCTCATAAACTGCCAACTTGGCAGTTAGGTAGGTCTAAAAATGTGTACTAAAAGGAGATCCAAATACCACTGCTTATCAAATTTAAACTGTATTGTTCCCTCCTAAGCTGATAATTGAAATATGAATTTTTGAATTTTACAGAAATGGACTTGTAACATTAGGCACAAAATAATAAGAAACATATTGACGGCAATTTTTTATATAACTTTTCTCCACTAGATGGAGACTAATCACCATGCAGGCAGATAGGCCACCCTGTGAAGTTTGCATACGTAAACTATAGTGCTATTCAGTTTGACTTACCGTAGTCAGACTTATTCTTATCTTCATGAAATGTGTGAAAAATAAATAGGTTTAATATTCAAAACATTCCAATGTATGACAATTTGTATACCGTAACAGCAATACATGAATTATGTATTTCTATAAGAATATACATTTCCTTTAGTAGAGCATTCAAATCAAGTGTTGCTGTTGGTAGAGAATATTATATGACGCCAGATTTTCACTGCGCTTTTTTGTCCCTGTTTAGTATCCGTAGTACACCACCTTTCGCATCTCAAAAGAAAAGTTAAGGAAAGTGGCTCTTGCGATGTCACTTGATTCCTGGTTGCTAAAGAGACTGTAACGTTGGATGAATACAATAACGGATCTCCCCGTTACCCCCAACAAACAAATATCAGGTAAATGCATGTGAATAGATTAATAGGATTTAAATGAGTTAGTTATGTTTCAATGAAAAGTAGGTCGTTTGCATACTTTTCGCTGTTGCCATGGCAACACACGCAAAAGCAGCAGTGTGTTTTGTTTTGACTAGCCTCTGCAGTTTTTCGCTAATGACTAACATTAGGTAATCTTCATTAATAATGTGTAATTATGTAGCTATATATTACGTTTTGTGGCGGTGGCTACATAATTTGATTAATTCGAGATTAACGTTAATCTAGTTCAGGGATGGGCAACAACCGTCCTTGGGGACCGGAGTGTCGGTGTCACACTTTTTCCTAGCAAATAGAGCTGATTAGACTAATTACATTCTAAACTGAAGATCATGATTAGTTAATTATTGGAGTCAGGTGTGTTAGCATGTGCTGGAACAAATGTGTGACACCAATCCGTTCCCCGAGGACTGGATTTGCTGATGTAGTTAATGATTATTTTGAGAAATCCTGTAAATTAGCTTGCTTATTACTAACGTTAGCTCTATTTCTTCAGTGAACTAAAACTATTTTCCCAACATATTATATTGTAGGTAATTAGTCTTTGGTGTAAAGTATTTAAGTAAAAATACTTTAAAGTACTACTTATCGTTTTTTGTTATCTGTACTTTACTATTTATATTTTTGACTACTTTTACTTGACTACATTCCTAAAGAAAATAATGTTCTTTTTAATCCATGCATTTTCCCTGACACACAAAAGTACTCATTACATTTTGAATGCTTAGCAGGACATGAAAATGGCCCAATTCACACACTTATCAAGAGAACATCCCTACTGCCTCTGATCTGGTGGACTCATTAAACACAAATGTTTCATTTGTAAATGGTGTTGGAGTGTGCCTGCCTGTAGCTATCTGTGGATTTAAAAAAAGAAAAGAAAATACAAGAACATTGTGCTCTTTGCTTATTAATATAAGCAATTTTATTTATACTTTTCATTTTGATACTTAAGTATATTTAAAACTAAATACATTTAGACTTTTACTCAAGTAGTATTTTACCAGGTGACTATTACTCGAGTCATTTCCTATCAAGGTATCTTTACTCAAGTATGAAAATTGGCTACTTCTTCCACCACTGTAAGTAGAAAACTAGCTATCTGACTTCATTTGCAGACAGAAAGCTGTTAAAAGGAATCCTTCAAACTCCATTCAATCAGTGCATTGAATGTTTTTAAACATCACACACACTATGCAGGTTTCATGCCAGATAATTATATTTAGCAGGAAGGGGTCATAGAAGGTTAATTGCTGCTTGTATGAGGTTGAAATAATTATGTGTTTCAAGGAGCTTGGTATTGGCTCCTCCTGCAATAATGCCTTTCTTTGTTAAGAATGTAATGTTCTTGTTTCATGGCTTCCTCTAATGACACGTTTGAATAGGCTAGGCCCATATAATTAGAACAGTAATTTAATAAGATCTCTATGGCTAGGCCTACCAGTCTAAGATAAACTGCAGTGGGCCGAAAAGCGTGAAGTTGATCGATCCCCGAGGGAGGCGATGATTTCTTCTTTTTTTTTTTTTTTATCTGACAGTGAAACAGTCTTATGACTATAAAATGTGTTGGCACCTTAAATTCTTGCAGAAATGTTTGATGAAGACTGAAATAAGATCAAAATCTGTTTTTTGAGTACACTTGAAATATGCAGCATGCAATGTGAATTGTCTTGATCGTATGAAGAGGTAACTCCGTTGATCGCTTAGCCAATTTATTGAAAGCTAGTCAATGTTAGTCTGACTAGCCTAGCCAGCTATTGTAAATGTCAATTTGCCTGCTTAGGAAGCTGGTGTTTCACGAGCTATCTGTCGGTGAATTCCCATTTTGAATCATGTTTTGGCATGGTTATATGTCTCATTTCAAGTAACTATCTGCAGGCGTAGGCCTTCACACTTGTATGGGTTGAAAATGGCACATTTGGACACTGATAAGTGGCTAAATTGGAACTCAGTGGCTGTACTGTAATATGCTATGCATTACTTCATAGCTTTGCATGGGTTTTGACTTACAACCGTTCTGTCTTGAGCACCACGCGCAACAAGAATTTGCCCCTATCCCTCCCACTAATTGGGCAACTTTTGCAAATGTTTTGTCTGAGTGAGGAAAATGCTGTAAATTACAAGGACTCTATTTACTTTGAGACGTTGAGGATTATAATAAATACAGCTTTGATGTCATACAAGCAAGCCAAACACCCGCAAGTCCAAATGTGCAGTTCTTGTTTCCATATCATTAAACTCATGTCATATACAGTGTCAATTTTTATGATCACTATGTTTGATGTACAGTTAGAAGATGACATGGTGTTATACAGTTGAAGTCGGAAGTTTAAACACCTTTGCAAAATACATTTAAACTCAGTTTCACAATTCCTGACATTTAATCCTCATAAAAGGTCCCTGTCTTAGGTCACTTAGGATCACCTCTTTATTTTAAGAATGTGAAATATCAGAATAATTGTAGATAGAATTATTTATTTCAGCTTTTATTTCTTTCATCACATTCCCAGTGGGTCAGAAGTTTGCATACTCAATTAGTATTTGGTAGCATTGCCTTTTAAATTGTTTAACTTGGGTCAAATGTTTCAGGTAACCTTCCACAAGCTTCCCACAATAAATTGGGTGAATGTTGGCCCTTTCCTCCTGACAAAGCTGGTGTAATGGAGTCAGGTTTGTAGGCCTCCTTGCTCACACACGCTTTTTCAGTTCTGCCCACACATTTTCTATAGGATTGAGGTCAGGGCTTTGTGATGGCCATTCCTATACCTTGACTTTGTTGTCCTTAAGCCATTTTGCCACAACTTTGGAAATATGCTTGGGGTCATTGTCCATTTGGAAGACCAATTTGAGACCAAGCTTTAACTTCCTAACTGATGTCTTGAGATGTTGCTAATATATCCACATAATTTTCCTTCCTCACGATTCAATCTATTTTGTGAAGTGCACCAGTCCCTCCTGCAGCAAAGCACCCCCACAACATGCTGCCACCCCCGTGCTTCACGGTTAGGATGGTGTTCTTCGGCTTGCAAGCCTCCCCCTTTTCCCTCCAAACATAACGATGGTCATTATGGCCAAACAGTTCTATTTTTGTTTCATCAGACCAGAGGACATTTCTCCAAAAAGTATGTCCCCATGTACAGTTGCAAACTGAAGTCTGGCTTTTTTATGGCTGATTTGGTGCAGTGGATTCTTCCTAGCTGAGCGGCCTTTCAGGTTATGTCGATATAGAACTCATTTTACTGTGGATATATATACAATTGTACCCGTTTCCTCCAGCATCTTCACAAGGTCCTTTGCTGTTGTTCTGGGATTGATTTTCACTTTTCGCACCAAAGTACGTTCATCTCTAGGAGACAGATTGCGTCTCTTTCCTGAGCTGTAAGACCGCTGCGTGGTCCCATGGAGTTTATACTTGCGTACTATTGTTTGTACAGATGAACGTGGTACCTTCAGGCATTTGGAAATTGCTCCCAAGGATGAACCAGACTTGTGGAGGTCTACAATTGGTTTTGAGGTCTTAGCTGATTTCTTTTGATTTTTCCCATGATCTCAAGCAAAGGAGCACTGAGTTTGAAGGTAGGCCTTGAAATACATTCACAGGTGCACCTCCAATTGACTCAAACTATGTCAATTAGCCTGTCAATGCTTTTGAAGCTTCTGATATCATTTTCTGGAATTTTCCAAGCTGTTTAAAGGCACAGTCAACTTAGTGTATGTCAACTTCTGAACCACTGGAATTGAGATACAGTGAAATAATCTCTGTAAACAATTGTTGGAAAAATGACTTGTGTCATGCACAAAGTAGATGTCCTAACCGACTTGCCAAAACTATAGTTTGTTAACAAAACATTTGTGGAGTGGTTGAAAAACAAGTTTTAATGACTCCAACCTAAACTTCCAACTTCAACTGTACCTTGGCTTGTCTTGAACAGAAAAAGCCTATATTTGTTGTATTGTGAAGAAAGTTTACAGCGGCTTACACATCTAAATGCACTTACGACTCCATTCTATGTGCACCAAAATTACCATCTGCTTCTCTGAATTGCCTTGAGAAAGCATAAAGCGTAAATCATAGTCTACTGATGCTGAGGCGCTATAGTCCAGTGCCCTTTGTGACATAGCTACACGGCTCTGAGACCACCACCGCTGGAAATGCACAGCCTGATCGAGCACCTCCCTCCCCACAATTCTCACTGTATTAATTTGAATGTGTTGACAGTTAGAGAAATAGCTTGAGCTGCACTGAGAAGTCTAAAAGTATAAAGCAAATGGTCCAATATTCTATGACACTGCTGTGCATACACGTATGCATTTTGGACAATGATAAACACAACACTGTAAGATCATATTTTGTCATTTTGCTAGTCATGTTGGCGACACGCTTTCACATGATGCCCACCCGACCCATGTTGCAATTTATAATGGACCCTTTTTGGGTTGCGTAAACAACTGTAATTGTGTGAAGGTGAGGATGCAGGGCTGTGTTACAAACAAAACAACTAAAAGTGAGCTTGCTCTAGTTCCTCATTGGCACAGCTGGAAGAGCTCAAAATTGCACCTTTATAGTTGAACACTCTTCTTTGAGTCATAAAAATTCATTGAAATTACTTAGGGACTATGCACACTTTGGAGAGCTGTGTGGCAACATATAGATGTTGCACCTAACCCAACTTTTCCAAGAATATTCTTATGTTACTGAATGTATCCAGAGTATTTTCAGATTTTGTTATAAACAAATGTTGCAAAAAGTACAGTAAATGTAAAATGCACATACAATCCAGTTTTATGTTTGGATTCAGTCTTGTCAGGTGAACTGTTGTGTCCTCACCTTTTAATCATCATTTTTTCCCATAATCTCCAAACTGTTCCCTTTTCATTGCTACCATGGTTATGCATATGCTTTCCATGTTTCTTCTGTAAGAAACATTTCAATTTAGCTTTATCCATAGAGGCCAAATCCCATGAGTGTAAGGGTTAAAGAAATATTCAGTCATATCATTTGCATAAAGCACAAAAGGTATAGATAGAAATGTCTGTGTGTCATGCATTCTAGAATGGAGGTTTAAAAACAACAGCTGCATATTAGCCAACATGGCATATCCTACACATAGACAACCTTGCAATACAATCTTCTCTAAAAACAGCTGGGCAAAATGTATACAATGTGCTCTGCAATAAGATGACCAGAGTTTGATTCTAAATCAGATGAGTTCTCAAATGTCAGCAGCTGCCCAATACCATGGTCGGCACACATAATGTTGAATGCATTTTAATATAAGATGTGGAGAATGATGAAGAGACTGCAGGATTATAGAAACAGCAGTTGGGAAATGAATGTTTGCGTTTCAAATGCTAAATGTCCAGTGAATTTTAATAGATTTAGGTGTTTTAAATGATTACTTTCTTACAAAACTTCAAAGTTGATGGTGCCAAATTCTTGCCAATCCATTATTCTACTACTAAATATGAATGTTTGCCATAGTGTACCTGCCATGCCTATACATTAGAACAAAGAACATCACATTTAGTGTTTCACCATTTTGAATAAAGAGACAAATAGCGAAGATGTCTCAGGCAGTATTTGAGGTATCTGTCATCAACACATGCTTCAGTGTCCCCCCCCCCCCTCTCTCTAGGAGCACTTGTGTGCCCTGGCCCCATAGGTGTATCGAAAGGATACCACCCTGGTCACCAATGTAGATCACCGATGTAGAGAGAAGTGCCTTAGCGGAATGCAATCTCAAGATTGTGTAGTCCAGAGACGATAACTACCATCTAAGGCAAAAGTCTGGGCTCCTGACAGGGACAATAGAATTCTCATCACTGCATATTACAATAGTAAAACATGATCCGTTTTTCACCTCGTCAAACTGATTCTATATTGAATGCAGTATTTGAGATGCTCTAACAAGCATGTGTATCTGTAGTTGCTTCTCTTCAACTCTAAAAATCAATAGACTGTAAGATAAAACCCACAAAGAAAAGACAACAGACAAATGCATATGGGGTCTCTATGTCTAATAGTGATGGCAGGGCTAGTTCAAACTGCAGCAGGATGGTTCTCCTCACAGGTGAATGAATCAGCTGAGCCCATGCTTGGTGAATAGCACTTGGTTGATCTCTGGGACCAGGACAAAGGAGAGGAGAACTGAATAGATCATGGGAGACATGAATGAATCAAAGAAATCATCACAGCAGAGGATTGTAGGTTAGGACCTAGAAAATAACATCCTGACAGTCAATTTTTTTTTATTACAATAACTGGGCTACTAGGGTAAGGATAGAGATATGACAACAAGACTACAAGGGTAAGAATAGAGAAATGACAATAACAAGGCTACTAGGGTAAGGATAGAGAAATGACAATAACAAGGCTACTAGGGTAAGGATAGAGAAATGACAATAACAAGGCTACTAGGGTAATGATAGAGAAATGACTAACTAGGCTACTAGGGTAAGGATAGAGAAATGACAATAACAAGGCTACTAGGGTAATGATAGAGAAATGACAATAACTAGGCTACTAGGGTAAGGATAGAGAAATGACAATAACTAGACTACTAGGGTAAGGATAGAGAAATGACAATAACAAGGCTACTAGGGTAATGATAGAGAAATTACAATAACTAGGCTACTAGGGTAAGGATAGAGAAATGACAATGACAATAACAAGGTTACTAGGGTAAGAATAGAGAAATGACAATAACTAGGCTACTAGGGTAAGGATAGAGAAATGACAATAACAAGGCTACTAGGGTAAGGATAGAGAAATGACAATAACTAGGCTACTAGGGTAAGGATAGAGAAATGACAATAACAAGGCTACTAGGGTAAGGATAGAGAAATGACAATAACTAGGCTACTAGGGTAATGATAGAGAAATGACAATAACTAGGCTACTAGGGTAATGATAGAGAAATGACAATAACTAGACTACTAGGGTAAGGATAGAGAAATGACAATAACTAGGCTACTACGTTAAGGATAGAGAAATGACAATAACTAGGCTACTAGGGTAAGGATAGAGAAATGACTAACTAGGCTAGTAGGGTAAGGATAGAGAAATGACAATAACTAGGCTACTAGGGTAAGGATAGAGAAATGACAATGACAATAACAAGGTTACTAGGGTAAGAATAGAGAAATGACAATAACTAGGCTACTAGGGTAAGGATAGAGAAATGACAATAACTAAGCTACTAGGGTAAGGATAGAGAAATGACAATAACAAGGCTACTAGGGTAATGATAGAGAAATTACAATAACTAGGCTACTAGGGTAAGGATAGAGAAATGACAATGACAATAACAAGGTTACTAGGGTAAGGATAGAGAAATGACAATAACTAGGCTACTAGCGTAAGGATAGAGAAATGACAATAACTAGGCTACTAGGGTAAGGACAGAGAAATGACAGTAACTAGGCTACTAGGGTAATGATAGAGAAATGACAATAACTAGGCTACTACGTTAAGGATAGAGAAATGACAATAACTAGGCTACTAGGTTAAGGATAGAGAAATTACAATAACAAGGCTACTAGGATAAGGATAGAGAAATGACAATAACAAGGCTACTAGGGTAAGGATAGAGAAATGACAATAACAAGGCTACTAGGGTAAGGATAGAGAAATGACAATAACTAGGCTACTAGGGTAAGGATAGAGAAATGACAATAACTAGGCTACTATGGTAAGGATAGAGACATGACAATAACAAGGCTACTAGGGTAAGGATAGAGAAATGACAATAACTAGGCTACTATGGTAAGGATAGAGAAATGACAATAACTAGGCTACTAGGGTAAGGATAGAGAAATGACAATAACTAGGCTACTAGGGTAAGGATAGAGAAATGACAATAACTAGGCTACTAGGGTAAGGATAGAGAAATGACAATAACTAGGCTACTAGGGTAAGGATAGAGAAATGGCAATAATTAGGCTACTAGGGTAAGGATAGAGACATGACAATAACAAGGCTACTAGGGTAAGGATAGAGGCAGGGTGCTCTGCATCCTGTTCCAACTAGGCCCATTGACAGTGATAATTTAGTATCAAAATCCCAACCTTTGGCAACACAGTGACTAGGGTCTGGTTTCCATGATGGACTCTTTTGGCATAGAGGAACTATGTCACTGCCTACGTCTATAAGGGTAGAAAAAATATCTGTGGACTCTCCCAATAGGGAGAGGCAGACATGCCCGAACGCTGCGGATGTTGATGCACACTAGCCACTTGTGAAATGCACTCCATAAAAAACATCTGTGATCTCCATCTTGCTAGCTACTAATTTGTTTTTTGTTGAAGTGGATAAAGTAGTGATGTAGGCAGTGACGTAGTTCCTCTGTCAAAAAAGTCCATCCTTGAAACCAGACACAAGTCAAGTCTCTGCTCGGGTTTACACGCATTTATTTTGTCAGCATGATTGCCTTGATAACTGTATTAGCTTTACAATACTTGTCCTATAGATTTTTGTAGTCTTAAATGATTACTAATAATGATAGCTAAAGCACCCTGTCCCAGAATGGCATGCTAGTGATAAAGCTACAGTATCTGCTGCTGCCAGCTAGCAACATGTCTGCTTATTTTAACTAGCTAGCTACATTGCTAAGGCTACTGCGTTCTAAGTAAAGTTGGGAGTTATTTTACATTGATGGTATCATGTTTCTATAACTAAATAGATTATATTAAAAAGACTTGATAGCAGTTTGCCGGGCAGAGATCTCTCGAGCTTTCGCCAGCTGTGTTTATGTATCTTAGGTACAGAGAACATGATTGGCAGACGTGATCAGCAGAGATGGTACCTGGATAGTAAGAGTTTTGATTGATTGATTTACTGTTTAGTACTTGGCAGCATTTGC
Source organism: Oncorhynchus gorbuscha (assembly GCF_021184085.1). Taxonomy (NCBI): domain Eukaryota; kingdom Metazoa; phylum Chordata; class Actinopteri; order Salmoniformes; family Salmonidae; genus Oncorhynchus; species Oncorhynchus gorbuscha. Next base: position 9,559,984 of record NC_060176.1, read on the forward strand.
CTGTCCAGCTAGCAAACATACAAGTATGTATTTTGAAAACAATTGCAAGAATTACCATTGCCAGCAAACGGAAATGTGTTCATATGAAATATGCAAAATATAAATAAAAAAAACATCTCCTCCCTCACCAGAAAGTGATCATCTCCAAAACTAAAGCAGATCCGATTTTTCGGCCCACCGCCTACAGAGGATAGTGCTGTCCAGAGTCATACTGTATATAGAGAGTTGGGCCAATGCATGCGGCCTCTGTCTGAACGTTCAGCAAGCGCCACTTTCTCCTCCATAGCCGCTGTTAAGTGACAATTGACACGTCCGCATTGTGTTGTTCATTTCTAATAGTTTTTAAAACCAATGAAGATGTGCAGTGAAAGCATACTGTGTATGCAATTTGTTGACACCGCAACACAGTACAGACTTCCCGGATGCTAATCAATAAATATGTCAGTTAAATTCACTGCTCTATTTTACTTGTTTATAGCGGGTCATGACGTAGGGAATTGTCAGAGTCTCTCTCGTATTGGTACGTCTTCAATTTTCAGAATAAAGGTGCTAACATGGCGTCCGTTCCAAAACCTGGCCCAACTCTCTTAATATATGGCAGTGGTGCTGTCCATAGGGTAAATACATTTGAATTCAATTACATACCCTTTTATTTAAAGGGGAGATCAAGCTGATCCTAACTGTTATATGGCTATTTCTATTTTGCCCTGTTTATCAAAAGTGTTGGAAAAACTTGTCAATGATCAACTGACTGGCTTTCTTGATGTCTATAGTATTCTCTCGGGTATGCAATCTGATTTCCGCTCAGGTTATGGATATTTCACTGCAACCTTAAAGGTCCTCAATGATGTCACCATTGCCCTTGATTCTAAGCAATATTGTGCTGCTATTTTTATTGACTTGGCCAAAGCTTTTAATACGGTAGACCATTCCATTCTTGTGGGCCGGCTAAGGAGTATTGGTGTCTGAGGGGTCTTTGGGCTGGTTTGCTAACTACCTCTCTCAAAGAGGGCAGTGTAAGAAGTTAGAAAATCTGCCGTCTCAGCCACTGCCTGCCACCAAGGGAGTACCCCAAGGCTCAATCCTAGGTCACACGCACTTCTCAATTTACATCAACAACAGCTCAGGCAGTAGGAAGCTCTCATCCATTTATATGCAGATGATAGTCTTATACTCAGCTGGCCCCTCCCCGGATTTTGTGTTAAATGCTCTACAACAAAGCTTTCTTAGTGTCCATCAAGCTTTCTCTACCCTTAACCTTATTCTGAACACCTCCAAAACAAAGGTCATGTGGTTTGGTAAGAAGAATGCCCCTCTTCCCACATGTGTTATTACTACATCTGAGGGTTTAGAGCTAGAGGTAGTCCCCTTATACAAGTACTTGGGAGTTTGGCTAGAGGGTGCACTGTCCTTCTCTCAGCACATATCAAAGCTGCAGGCTAAAGTTATATCTAGACTTGGTTTCCTCTATCGTAATCACTCCTCTTTCACCCCAGTTGCCAAACTAACCCCGATTCAGATGACCAACCTACCCATGCTAGATTACAGAGACATAATTTACAGATCGGCAGGTAAGGTCTCGAGCGGCTAGATGTTCTTTACCAATAGGCCATCAGATTTGCCACCAATGCTCCTTATAGGGCACGTCACTGCACCTTATACTCCTCTGTAAACTGGTCATCTCTGTATACCCGTCGCAAGACCCACTGGTTGATGCTTATTTATAAAACCCTCTTTGGCCTCACTCCCCCTATCTGAGATATCTACTGCAGCCCTTATCCTCCACATACAACACCCATTCTGCCAGTCACATTCTGTTAAAGGTCCCCAAAGTACAAACACATCCCTGGGTCGCTCCACTATTCAGTTCGCTTCAGCTAGCGACAAACACTCAAACTGGACAGTTTTATCACTAACATTCAAAGACTCAATCATGGACACTCTTACTGACAGTTGTGGCTGCTTTGTGGGATGTGCTGCTGTCTCTACCTTCTTGCCCTTTGTGTTGTTGTCTGTGCCCAATAATGTTCATATCATGTTTTGTGCTGCTACCATGTTGTGTTCCTACCATGCTGTGTTGTCATGTGTTGCTGCCTTGTTATGTTATCTTAGGTCTCTCTTTATGTAGTGTTGTGTTTTCTCTTGTTGTGATGTGTGTTTTGTCCTATATTTATATATATATTTTTTTTTTGTTTAATCCTAGGCCCCCCGTCCCTGCAGGAGGCTTTTTGCCAGAACTTCTGGTAAAAAGAAATCTTAACATTTATTTTATTGATCTTTTTATTGTCAATTATCTAAAAACATATATATATATATGTTGTAGCTAAGCCCCTATTTTACATCATCTAAGGTTTTGGTGTTGTGCCCGCCATCGGTTGAGACACAACTTGCTCTTGAATACAGGGTGGGTGTAATGTTTTGGCTGATAAATGTACTAAATTGGGAATACATTTGAAATTTCAACTCTCAGATGGTACCACAAAGATTGTTGGCGGTCCAAACATCACAATGTTGTCTTGAATGGGAATATGTTTAACATTTTATTGTCAATCGTACATAGGACACCTATTGAAATCCTATAGATTTAGAATAGAAATGACCATTTAAGTTGACATTGGACAGTGGGTGGACCGGCAGTCATGTTTGTGATTTAGTAATTGAAGTTAAAATTTAAATGACTTTTAATTTCACTGGTGTACCAGCCAAATTGCAATGGTATGAAGGATTAGGTCCATTCTATGAATTCAATCTCTAAGATTGAAATGACACCCACCCTGTATTCAAGAGCATATTGTGTTTCAACCAATGGCAGGCACAACACAATTAACTCAGATGATATGAAGTAGGGTCTAAGCGAATACATGCAAATATACAACAACAAAAAATGGGAGTTTATGCAGTTTTAGGTAATTGATGTTAAATGCTTAAACATTACATGATTTTTACTAAACCTTACTTCTTGAAAAAAAAATAGTTTGAGAACGCTGTTTGTAAGCTTTTAAATGCTGTTGATCTTTCCAGTAATGAAGACATGGATGTCTCATGGTATGGTGGGGTATACAAAATGGGTAAACTTTGAGCACCTTTTTATCTCCTGAATTCGGGTCAAAAAAGTAACTTTCTGACCACTTCCATGGGCAAACAGTACGGAAAGTTTTGTTTAAATCAAAAGGGATGCTGTCAAATAGTGATTAAATTCAAATGGATTTACCCCATATTGTTTTGATATAGGGGATCTTGAGATATGTCAAGGAATTGCTTCCTGATATAGCCTGGATAGCCCTACACTGTGGTAAACCGTTGGGTTGAGCGTGAAGAGATTGATACAGAGACAAGGAGGGTATAGTCCGCAAAAACAACTTTACTAAGACAGAAAATAAACATAAAAGAAAATCACTTAGGTTTGGCTCGGCCCTTCTTCTCCACTTCTGCTTGCTGTCGGCCTCTCCCCGTTCTCTCTCGTGGTGTGCCACAGTGCTCCTTTTATTTGGCCTCCACGACTGGTTGGCATTTTCCCCTAATTACCTCCACTTGGAGTTGTCCGTGTCGGGGTGCCCAGCTCCTGTATTCCTAGCAGAGGGAGCCAACGTCACCTCACGTACCTCCCCTCTATTACCATCCCCCGGGGTAGACCTCCTGGGATACCACAACACATACAGTGATAATGATAGACCTGGATGGCGTTGTCCGATGATTTGCTGTGACTACAAAACAGTCCAATATAACAACTTAAGTCCAGTAGAGGACTGTCTGTGACACAGTACAGCACATAGCCTAGTTCTTCTAATGTATGGTTTAATGAAATGCACCAACATGATATCAGACACCCTTTGATAAGATCACCATCCTTGCAGGTGAGTACAGTAGGACAAAAAAGTATTTAGTCAGCCACCAATTGTGCAAGTTCTCCCACGTAAAAAGATGAGAGGCCTGTACATTTTCATCATAGGTACACTTTGACTATGACAGACAAAATGAGAAAAAAAAATCCAGAAAATCACATTGTAGGATTTTTAATTAATTTATTTGCAAATTATGGTGGAAAATAAGTATTTGGTCACCTACAAACAAGCAAGATTTCTGGCTCTCACAGACCTGTAACTTCTTCTTTAAGAGGCTATTCTGTCCTCACTCGTTACCTGTATTAATGGCACCTGTTTGAACTTGTTATCAGTAGAAAAGAAACCTGTCCACAACCTCAAACAGTCACACTCCAAACTCCACTATGGCCAAGACCAAAGAGCTGTCAAAGGACACCAGAAACAAAATTGTAGACCTGCACCAGGCTGGGAAAACTGAATCTGCAATAGGTAAGCAGCTTGGTTTGAAGAAATCAACTGTGGGAGCAATTATTAGGAAATGGAAGACATACAAGACCACTGATAATCTCCCTCGATCTGGGCCTCCACGCAAGATCTCACCCCGTGGGGTCAAAATGATCACAAGAACGGTGAGCAAAAATCCCAGAACCACACGGGGGGATCTAGTGAATGACCTGCAGAGAGCTGGGACCAAAGTAACAAAGCCTACCATCAGTAACACACTACGCCGCCAGGGACTCAAATCCTGCAGTGCCAGACGTGTCCCCCTGCTTAAGCCAGTACATGTCCAGGCCCATCTGAAGTTTGCTAGAGAGCATTTGGATGATCCAGAAGAAGATTGGGAGAATGTCATATGGTCAGATGAAACCAAAATATAACTTTTTGGTAAAAACTCAACTCGTCGTGTTTGGAGGACAAAGAATGCGGAGTTGCATCCAAAGAGCACCATACCTACTGTGAAGCATGGGGGTGGAAACATCATGCTTTGGGGCTGTTTTTCTGCAAAGGGACCAGGACGACTGATCCGTGTAAAGGAAAGAATGAAGGGGCCATGTATCGTGAGATTTTGAGTGAAAACCTCCTTCCATCAGCAAGGGCATTGAAGATGAAACGTGGCTGGGTCTTTCAGCATGACAATGATCTCAAACACACCACCCGGGCAATGAAGGAGTGGCTTTGTAAGAAGCATTTCAAGGCCCTGGAGTGGCCTAGCCAGTCTCCAGATCTCAACCCCATAGAAAATCTTTGGAGGGAGTTGGGAGTTGAAAGTCTGTGTTCCCCAGCAACAGCCCCAAAACATCACTGCTCTAGAGGAGATCTGCATGGAGGAATGGGCCAAAATACCAGCAACAGTGTGTGAACCTTGTGAAGACTTACAGAAAACGTTTGACCTCTGTCATTGCCAACAAAGGGTATATAACAAAGTATTGAGATAAACTTTTGTTATTGACAAAATACTTATTTTCCACCATAATTTGCAAATACATTTATTAAAAATCCTACAATGTGATTTTCTGTATTTTTTTTCCCTCGTTTTGTCTGTCATAGTTGAAGTGTACCTATGATGAAAATTACAGGCCTCTCTCATCTTTTTAAGTGGGAGAACTTGCACAATTGGTGGCTGACTAAATACTTTTTTGCCCCACTGTATATCCCCTGAAGTCTTCAGAAAGCTAACGAATTCATTTCCACTTTATCGTCCTTTGATTCCTATTGCATTGATAGTTTGAGGGCTTCTGGCATCTTTTCTTGCTTCAAAATTATGAATGACTGAAGTTTAAACTTGGTTATTAGGCCTAGTCTGTGTTTTGCTAAGATTATTTTGCAGTGTTTACATTTGAGATGTTTCTCTTTGAGATGTCATTTGAGAATCTGAAATATATCCTTTTCAAGATGCCTTCTTTGATTCCTATTGCTTGGACTAGTGTTATACAGAAGTTAGCCAATATTGTGATTAAACCATTAAGAATTGCTTTTGAATTTGTTGAGCGTTATCTCCTAGCAACACGTAGAGTCCTCTGTGCATGCAAGGCAAATTGATTTTTAGGTTCCCCCGAGTAAAGCATGTGTCACTGGCCTATACAATGACAAAGCGGAATAATGTTTTTTTTTTATGTTTACAAATTAATAAAAAATGGAAAGCTGAAATATATTGTGTCAATAAGTATTCAACCCCTTTTGTTATGGCAAGCCTAAATGATTTAAGTCACATAATAAGTTGCATGGACTCTCTCTGTGTGCAATAATACTCATTCTAAAATCCTGTTGAGCACTGTCTCATCTCTGTACCCCACACATACAATTATCTGTAAGGTCCTTCAGTCGAGCAGTGAATTTCAAACACAGATTCAACCACAAAGACCAGGCAGGTTTTCCAATGCCTTTCAAAGAATGGGCACCAATTGGTAGATTAAAAAAAAACA